>NW_027122639.1:0-409602 GCF_030686945.1 Centruroides vittatus
TGTGAAAATCGAGCTCCTAAGTCTATCGCGTTTTCGCTGGGATATCTTGTTTTTGTTCTGGTATTTTGTGTTTGTTTGGTAAGAACTATCAGAGAGGATCCTGCTGACACTAATTTTGGCAGGGTGGACCTAGAATTTTCGGAAATACGGGAATGTAAAGTCAACGCAACTTCGAACCGATTTTCCGGAACTCTCCTGATCGTTTTTCCGGAAGTGTGTACGGCGGACGCTCGACCATCAATAAGTGAGTGAATCTCCCAAATTTGGTCACTTTTGGTTCACCCGTTCTTTTACGGTGGTACTTCTTGTGTGCAGCACTCAACGGCCCGCATAGGGCTTTTGCGACTTCAATCGGGAAATTTGGGTACATCGATGGATAGAGGACCCTTTCATCGTCGCAGTGTCAAATTCTCACGCCCCTAGCTTAATTTGAATTTAAATGGCGGCATGTTTAAAATTGAAGAGATATCTCCACTGAACCGTTGAAGTCGTTGCCAACGGTCTCTGGACTGACGTTGAAGCTGACGTCATCGCTCTTGAAAGTACTCTGATTGTAAAACGTTTTGAAACTACTCTAGGACAAGACTGTATGTTATTGACTTATGCTTTGCCATCTGTTTAATTTATTGTAACTAGTTTTTAATTAGTTTTAAGTTTCTATCTTTCTTTTCTCTCTGCATTGTCAGGCACTGTCCTGGGGGTGCAGAGTCGTTGGTACAAGGCTACCTCTGTTCAATACCATCTTCAGCTTTGGGGCTATAGGTACTCAACATACACACTGGGGTTTATACACTTAGTTATCGGTTTATTCACTATAAACGTTTGTTCTCTTGTTGTTCTGGCAACGGTGATATAGTTTTATTGTGTAATGGCAACAAAGCAACTGTCTGCACCCTCGACCATGGAAGAATACAAAGGAGTGGTACTGGAAAAATTCTTGGAGGAGTCTCGTAAGATTGTGGAAGAAACCAAACAATACATTAATGTTAATAAGGAAGGTAAGCTGTCCACAAGGGCAAATAAAGCGCTCATTATAAAGCAGCTCACTAGGGTGATTAACCTAGCAGAAACAACGATACTGGACATCTTGCCCACTCAAAAGTCTGACGAAGACCAGTCTCCAAGGATGTCAATAGAGGATATTGTAAGCACATTTCGGGCATTTGAAAATAGAAACTCAGAATCTCTAAGGGAAATTAAGGAAGAAATTTGGGATGTTAAAAAGACGGTACAAGATCAGATAATCACCAAGGAAATAGAAAAGGAGCTTAGGCAAGACCTTGCAGATACGATGGGAAAGAATAGTGAGAATATCACTGCAGCAGTCTCCAATATAATTCATAAGTTAGGTAACTTAGAAGACAAAGTACTACAGCGAACACCTCCTGCTCCTCTTTACAGCTCCGTTGTTAGAACGGGGGGAAAGACTAGGGAATGCCAAGTAGCTCCAAAACCCAATGCCCCACGCGAAGTTCTGCTGGTCTACAGTAAAAATAAGGATGACTGTAATAGTGACTCAACCCGCAGGATTATGCAGGATAAGATAAGGCCTTCAGATCTAAATATTGGAGTGGAAAGAGTACGTAGGATAGGAGGTGGTGGTGTGGCAGTGGAGTTGAGCGGCAAGGGAGATGCCGCCATCTTAGAAAAATGTATTGAGGCTAATATCCCCGAATTAACAGCACATGCTCCAAAAAGGAGGTGGCCACACGTGGTTTTATTCTCGATACACAAGGATATTGACAGGGAGAGTCTCCCGTACCAAATATATGCCCAAAATCAGATTCTACAGGAAAAGTATACCCAAGAAGAGTTTGAAAGGCAATTAAAAATCAAATTTCACATGGGTAAGAAAGACTCTACCTTCAAAAACTGGACAGCAGAAGTTTCCCCTTCCGTTAGGAAAACACTGATAGACCTGGGAAAAGTGAATCTAAACTGGTCACGCTGCAGGATTGCGGACTTTTGTCCGGTCCTGCAGTGCTTTAGATGCTGCCAGTATGGACACACAACAAAGGAGTGTGCCCAATCCACAACTATTTGCAGCCAATGCAGAGGGGATCACCTGTTCCGGGAATGCCCCAAAAAGAAGGAAGAGCCTATTTGTTGCAACTGCAAAGCTGCAAAAATCAAAGATAGCAACCATAACGCCCGAAATACCAAATGCCCGATCTTCCAACGTATTAAAAATAACCTCCTATCTCGAACTGAATATGGCCTTGAACTTTGAAAGCAAGATTAGGATTCTGCAAAGCAATACCCAGAGGAGCATTTCGGCCACCTCTCTGATTAGAAAACAATTACAAAAATATGACTTGGTGTTGATGCAGGAACCGTATTGTCGGGCTAATGTTCCTGCGTGTTTACCTACTAACTGCCCAATCCTGCAGGGCACTAACCAGTACCCGTGGGCGGTCACTTTGGTGCCCAACACTAATCTTCCAATCATGCATCATACTAAACTCAGTGATGAATATGTCATCGTCACAGAACTCTCAGTCAATGATGAAAGGATCGTCATCCTGAACGTGTATTTCCCAGGGGAAACAGATGACGCTGGCTTTTTGGAGAAACTCCAACACATAATAGACTTGTTTCATGACGCCTACATCGTGCTGGCAGGCGACTTTAACGCCCATTCCCCTGCTTGGGGAGGGGATCGCTTAGATAGCAGAGGAAGAACACTTGAGGAATTCTTTCACCAAAATGACCTCCTCGTTTTAAATAACCCGCTCTCTCCCCCTACTTTCTGCTCCAGCAGGGGAGACTCTTGGATTGACCTGGCAATCTGCAGCTCGGGGTTATATACTAGAGCCACAAATTGGAGAGTGCTGGAGGAGGATTCACTTAGTGATCACGCTTACGTCTCGTTTGACTTAGAAGGAAACAGGAACAATGATGTTTGGAAATCTAAAAACAGATATATAGTCGCAAAGGCTGACTGGACACAGATGAAAACCTACTTGGAAGAGAACTTAATACAAGATTACGACGACAATCAGTGCTCAGCAACTAAACAAATTGACCACAACATTGAAATAATTACAACGGCCTGCGAAAAATACATTCCAAAAGGGTCGATTAGTAAAAGAAGTGTCCCCTGGTGGACTAGGGAAATCGGTGAATTGCGCCGAAAGACTAGACAACTAAGGAACATCTTCCAGAAAAGTAATAATAATACCAGGGCACAGCACAAGGAGGCCTACCTCGCCTGTCAGCGTATCTACAAGAAGACCATTAAGGCTGAAAAACTTCGCAGCTGGCGGGACTTCTGCACAAGAACCTCGAGCAATCCATGGGGCTACCTTACCAAAATGTGCTCCAACAAACTGCGGAGAACAAAGATCCTGACGGATCTGCAAGAAGGTAGACAGCTCCCATCACTGTTACAAGCAATGACTTTGCAACTCCACTCTTACTGTCCGGATGATGACCCCTTGACTGACACTGATTGGCAGCGGCATCTCCGTTCTGACTTAAATAAATTAAATGATACTGAAGATACACCATTGTTTACTGTAGAGGAAATTCACTGGGCAATTACCACTCTCGGACGGCGCAAAGCGCCGGGTATTGATGATATAACCTCTGAAATCGTAATCGAATTGTGGAACACCATCCCACACCATCTAAAAAATCTTTATAATACCTGCCTCAAACATGGCACATTTCCGAGAGCATGGAAGAGGGCACGGGTAATTCCAGTCCCGAAGCCTGGATCATTAACCGACACTAGACCAATCTCACTACTGCCGATTATGGGGAAAATCCTCGAAAAATTAATCACCAAGCGCCTTAACTGGCACATAGAATATCACAAAAAGTTAAACGACTCGCAATACGGATTTAGACCGCAAAAATCGGCAGAAGATGCCATAGAAAATGCCATTAACAAAATTCAGCATCTTTTACAAGACAGCAAGTATGTCCTAGGGGTCAGCCTGGACATATCAAAAGCTTTTGATAGTGCCTGGTGGCCCCTAGTGACACACCAGCTTCGCCAAATTGACTGTCCGAAGAACCTGCTGAGTCTCATCATTAACTACTTTAAGGAAAGAGAGGCCATATACCAGTGTGGGCCACAAGCTGTTTCAAAGAGCATAACCAAAGGGTGCCCACAGGGGTCAGTGTGCGGGCCACTCCTGTGGAATGTTATGTTCAATGCATTCTTGGAAAATAACTTTGGTCAAACGCATAGTATTGCGTACGCAGACGATGTGTTCTTGATATTAGAGGGTAGATCGAGAGCAGTCTTGGAGGATAAGGGAAACAGAATGCTTCAGAGCATCTATGAGTGGGGCGAGAAGCACAAGCTTAAATTCAACACACAGAAAACGAAAGCCATTGTGTTTAACAGGCCTAAAAAGAGTAACCTCTACCGGAGACCGCCCCACTTGAAAATGAACGGCAGCACCATCAAGGTGGAACGCACTCTAAAATATCTAGGTGCTATTATTGACTTTAGGCTAGCTTGGGATAGCCATATAGAATATATTACTGGGAAAACAGGACTTATATGTCAGGCATTTGCTCAAGTCGCCAAACGGAACTGGGGCCTCAATTCCAAGGCCATGTCGGTTATTTATGATGGCATTTATGTACCAATTACAACCTATGCGTGCGGCACGTGGGGGTGGGCTGTCACCAAGGTTCACCCCAGACGTAAACTATACTCCTCACAGAGACGTGCTCTTCTGTTGATCTCAAGGGCTTACCGCACGACCAGCAACATCTGTCTACAGGTTCTGTGCAAAAAACCGCCTATCGATCTTGTTATTACTCAGAAGCAACGTTACTGTAAATTGAAGTGGGGAGGTAATATACAGACTGAAACCGAAAACATAGACAACAAAGATATTGAATGGCCATCACCTTTCGGCAATACCCTTCCACCTTTTGAATCCTATCTGGTCACCCATGACAGTACTTCTAGTGCGGACCTAAAAGTTTACACAGATGGGTCATGTCATGACAATGGCGTGGGAAGTAGCTACGTCGTATACGATGAAGATAATGAAGTATACCACCAAAAGTTCCGTCTGCACTGCAAGTGCACTATTTTTCAAGCAGAGATGTGGGCTATCAGCAAAGCAGTGGAGCATATCAGCACTAATTATAACAATATGCATGTCTCTATCTTCACCGACTCACTATCTGCCCTCAACCTCTTAACTAGCAGAAACCAACATCCAACTGCAGAAAAAATCAGAAGGGATTTACATGCTTCCAGTTGCACTTTTGACATAAACTGGATCAGAGCACACCAGGGTGAGCGGGGAAATGAGAGAGCGGATACTCTGGCCAAGGAGGCTGCCACGGACAAATCCCTCTCCATTTCGTATTGCAAACTGAGTCAACGCACACTCCGCAACTTTCTGCGTAAAGAGACTCTTACTCTCTGGCAGCAAAGCTGGGACCAACATGAAGATCATATAACTCACACCTTTATTCCTAACCTCGAGACATTCCTGCAAAATAGTTGGTACACCCCCAACTACTATAATTCTCAAGTATTCACAAATCACGGAAGGTATGCTGCTTATCTGGTCAGGTTTGCCCACGGCACATCACCACTGTGCCCGACTTGCAACGTTGGGGATGGTGCTCTACACTACCTAAATGACTGCATGATATTGGATCAGCATAGACTTGAGTTACAACTTTTACTTCGGGAGCAGGGTGTGGGGTGGCCCTGCGATCCGGCTGACTTCTGGAGGACACGGGAAATTTTCCAGGCTTTCGACAACCTGGCTAGAAAGATTAGCCAAATCACACATAACCTCACTTTCCGCTAGGGGTACCACGGGTGTTCTGTCCTTTTGTGCTGTCCCCATGCGCTGGCACTGTAAGAGCGAAAGCATGCTCGTACAGCCAGCTGGGTTCCTTACTCCTATTTGTTATTACGGTTTTGCCGACACGCGCAAAGTTTGTCGCGCGGTTAACTGTTAATTCACTCTCAATTCTTTCATTTATGTCTGTAAAAATTTATATATCAGCATACCTGTAATTTTACCTGTCTTTATTCCCGGTAGTGCCCAAAGCGGAACCGGGACATGTACTAAAATTGGTACCTAATAAACTTAAAATGAATGAATGAATGAATAAATGCGTCTGTTAATTCTTTTCCAGTGCGATGGTTAATTTTCATATCATAGGTTTGTAAAAAGACTTGCCACCGGCCTAACCTTCCTTTCGGTTCTTTTAATCCCATTAAAAGGTAAGTGCTTGGTGATCGGTATGCACGGTGAATTTTCTTCCCTCCAAGAAACTTTGAAAATATTTAATCGCCTTGATCACGGCTAAGCACTCCTTTTCAGTTGTGCTGTAGTTAACCTCCGCTGATGTAAAAGTATATGATTGGTATCCTATAACTCGTAGTTGTCTTCCTCGCATCTCATCGTGTCCCGCTGATATAATATAGAGCCGCTGCCATAATGGGAAGCATCGGTACAAAGCTCGAAGTTCAGCTCTCCAATCAGGAGTTTGTAATATAGGATTCGATGTAATTCTTTGAATCAATTCTTGATATGCTTGCTCACATTCTTTCGTCCACTCGAAGGGAATGTCTTTCTGTTTAAGTCGATCTAAAGGTCGAACAATAGCGGCATAATTTGGAATAAATGCACGGAAGTGTCCAGTCAGTCCCGTGAAACACCTTACCGTGTGAAGATCATGGGGCCGAGGCATATTACGAACTTTTTCGATCGACTCTGTTGCCGTAGTTTTGCTAAAACCGTCTATAACTCTTCCCAAGAATTTGATTTTATTTACATTAAATTCTGATTTATTTAGGTTTATAACAAAGTTCGCTTTGTATAACCTCTCTAATACTTGATATGTGAGCTCCGCATTACTTATTTCATTGTCAGCCCCTGTGCTTATATCGTCGATATAATTCCGAACTTTTTCATTTTCCAACAGATCCCCCAGTACCTTATTCATAACTTTTTGAAATAATGCCGGAGAATTTTTCCAACCTTGAGGCAAACGAGTATACTGATAATGTCCAAATGGGGTGACAAATGCCGTATACTTCCGAGTCTCCTCACTAATTCCAATCTGCCAAAATCCATCTTTTAAGTCTAATTTTGTAAAATATTTGCATCCTCCGAATCCATTGATAATATCGTCTATTAAGGGAAAGGGATAAGGATCCAATTCAGTCACTTCGTTGATTTTCATATAATTGTGAGCCAATCTGTAATCGCCATTCCCTTTGGGAAGAACAACACAAGGAGAAGCGTAAGGAGATGATGTTTCTTCTATTATGCCTTGTGCTAACAAGTCTTTTATTTTGGTCCTTAACCACTGATATTTGTCACGAGACAACCGATAGGGTTTACATTTGATCACTTTCGTATCTGTTATATTAAAATCGACAGTGAACTTAGGGGGTCTGGTATAATCGGGTTGATCGATGCCCGGAAAATGCCGCAAAACGTCTTCTTTCTGTAATATAATTCTGTCGGTTTTAGCTAATAAAACTTCCTGCTTACCAAAATTCCAGCAGATGTTAAGTTTTCCCAATGTGTGAATCCCTAACAAAAGATCGTAGTCCATTTCCTTAACGATAATTGCTTCTATGAGTTGGGTACGGTCTCTAAACTTTATAGTAGCCAAAACACCCTCCCTATATACAGTAAGTGCTCCATTAAATGACTTTAAGACTGTATGTATAGGATGGGATTCTAGTTTGCATTTATCTACCAATTTCGGACTAATAAGGTTGACCGTGGATCCTGGATCTAGAAAAACTGAGCAATACACGTTGTTCACTTCCATTGAGAATATTCTAGGATCATTATGATCTGTGACTAGACAATGATCCGATTTTGTCAGAGGGATCGGTAAACCCTTCCTTACTCGTTTTTTGGACCATTATCAATTTCATTCACGGAGGTAAAACTTCGGTTACCATGAATATTATTATTCCTTCTTTCGATTTTCTTCGGTACCGAGTTTTTTGTAGGTACCAATTTGCTCAATCCGACACGTAAGTTTTCTTTGTCGTTTAAATTGTGTTGAAGAAGAATAGCTTGCATATCCGCCGGTAGTCCACGTATTACCATGGTGATAAAGCTTTGTTCCCCAATATCCGGATATGCAAGTTGGATACGCCGTTGTTTTTCAAAATAATATTCCAATAGTGAACCACCACGATATTCCCACATATCCGCTAATATGGAAAGTTGGATCCGATTCTGTCCGAACGCACTAAGAAAAGAGTTTTTCCATTCCTCCCAATTATCACCGACCTTATCTAATACTCGAGAATTGTACCATTTCACGGCAATTCCTTCCAAATAATTTCGAAGGTTACGGATCTTTTGTTCGTCTGTAATCCAATTGTGAGATGCACACGCGTGTTCGTATGAAATTATCCAAACACGCGCTTCCTCCGATTTTCCATCATATTTTTCTATGTTGATCGTATCGCGAGATGAGTTTAATGACATTTTTTCGATGGTTTGCCGAAAAGAGTTCATAATCTTCAACGTCTCGGCTTGTTGGTTCATGTACAGCTTTTGCAACTGAACCATTTGCGCCAACACATCCGACTTCGGGTCAGACGAACTGTCCGAGGCGACCGGTCGTATTAAAGTTTTGTTAAGATAGAGCTCACCTTCTGTCTCCGATAATGAAATAGATAGTGTTCGATAATTCGTCATCGTCCGGATAGCAGTTTGAAAAACCGACGAGGTCGAAATTGCGGGATGATTTTCGATTCCTTGAAATTCTTGGTCGATTTCCGTCCATTCGTCTTCCCCTTCTAGTTGATATCGGGAGATAATGTAGGAGTCTTCGGTCTTCTGAACCAAAAATTTAAAAAGCATGATTCTACTATATAAATACAGCTGTGTACTGAAATCCTGTCGACTGCGCCAATTTGTAATATTACAAATTTTAATAATACAATAATTAAACTACAAAGTAAGGCGATCACAAGAACAGATGACTTCAACGTCCGTTACACACATGTCCGGTCTAAAAAGTGGTGACCTTTCTCTCCTCTCTCCCCTGTCCAAGCTCTTCCTTCCCCTTCGTGACCCCTCAGTTCTCCGAATTCTTGACCATCGCAGATGTGGAGTTAATGGGGAGGGGTGCTAATGAATAGCAGATTTTAAACTCTGCTTACATTAATATGTAGTAAAAATTAATTACTCGGAAAATAATTTTCTATGTACCTGTACTTTAAATATCTGCGATTTTTGAAACATTTGACGCGATTCTTCCAGATCTCAGCTTGGGAACTTTATGTAAACATAATAAAAACCAATTGTGTAAAGTAAAAAATTGAAATTTATAGATGTATATGTAATGCATATTTATTCATATACATTACATAAACGTATGATATGTATATGAATAAATATGTAAACATCATGGAATAATTGAACAAACATCGTTGCACGATCTAAAGATTTCATACAATCTTTTATAAAAACTGGTATGATTTGGGCTACTTTCTTCTATATACCGATACTTATATTCTGGGCACTGCCGGCTAAATCGAGGAGTCTTAGTCATCTCATAGTCCCCTCGTAGCTACGGCTTTTCCTTCTCGATTACACATAGTTTCAACTTTCTATTCATAAACGACATTCACTCCTATCCTATCTCACTCGAAATCATCTGGCATGTTTTTACATATTTAGTGAATGCACTTTAAAAACATTCTCAAGAAGCATCGCTTTAGCCCAATGAGATTTCCTGAGACCTTTTAAGTTAACTTTCAAGATAACTCGACTGAAACTATTTAATAATTGACAAGTTGATTGACGTTCCGGCATTCAATCTAATATGATCGTTTTAATCTTTAGATTTATATGTGCAATGTAGGCTTAGTGATTTTGTAACCTGAACCTGTATACTTCTTAATCCAACGGCTTATTCTAATAGTCCAATAAGTGTAACTAAACTACAGAAAAATTGACAATTAACCTGTGCTTATAATAAATTAAAATCCAAATACATATTTTCGATTAAATTTTTTTTCCTAGAAGATGCGTTTTTCTTATATTATTATGGGAAATGATGAGTTAGTTTATGTGATTAATAAATATCATTCAAAATTTACTGAAACAACAAAAAATTTTCAGGAAATATTATATCAATTGATCAAAATTTTTCACAATTAAAGACAAAATAATAATACAATAATATTGAAAAAATATTTTTACCAAAATATTTATAAAAAATAAAATTTACTCAATGATATAATCTTATATATATATATATATATATATATATATATAATATGATATTAAAATAGTTAAGATCTAATTCAGTTAGTTTTATGTTCTTCAAGAAGAAAAATACAGTATAAATTGAATAGTTTCACGATTTCGAAATGTACGTCTTTTCAAATGTAAATATATCTCATTCTTATAAATTCTCCATGCTTCCAATATATTATAATCTTGTTTCAATGTAAATTAATTCGATTTTCATTATAATTTCACTCTACTAATAATATAAATAATTAACAGGGTGAAATTATAATGTAGGCCGAACTAATTTACATTATAAACAAAGAGAAAATGTATTCCAAGATATATCAAAATAGGAGGAAATTTGTGTGTGTAGAAAATGAAAATTTTGCAAAATAAGATTTTAAAAAATCGGAGTGAAACTATTCTGCAAATTTAAATCTATTTTGAAGAACTTATTTATCACAGCAAAAATGAAAACAAAGAACAAAATAAAAAACGTATATCTAAAAACGAGAATACAATACATAAAAGACGTAGCATATCTTTTTAAAATTTCATGTGATATGTGAAAGCAGTAGGTAAATTGATGAAATTCACAAAAATTCTCAAAACAATATATATTTTTCTCTCTACAAACAAATGTCTATTTGTAAGTATATTGAAGATAACATTGACCAAATAAACTCAAATAAACAAATGCTTTTTATTACTGACGTATTAAAGTAATAAATTTTACACGTAATTTGCATTTTGCATTAATTTATTTAATTTACATTTTACATAAATTTTATGTAACCCTTTAAAAATATAAATATACTTTTTCTAAATAATATAATAATACATTGTATTGAGAAATAAATGATTGTCACATTCGAAAAAAAAAGAAAAAAAATTTGCGCTATAATAAGTCACGAAAACATGAAATTAGAAACGAAAACTATTAAATATTTTTAACGTTTATGAATACTCATCTCAGGAAATTAAAAAGATAGATTTACAAATCTATAACATTGTATATTCGAAAATTACGATATAACAAGAAACACAATTACTGATACTACAACAATTATTATTATTAGCTCTAATTTGTTTAGAGCTTACAATAACCTCTTGAATAATAGTATTCAATAATAATATTATTACCTCTTGAATACTATTGTATTTGGAGATAATACTATTTAAAAAAATAAGAACATTGATATTATTCATACTTCTACAAACACACATATACAATATAACTTTTCAGCAATATATATACATCTATTGCTGGAGTTATATTGTATATATATTTTAATTAATGAAATCAAAATTAAGTGTATATTTTATAAAATAGTTTGAAAAATTAAATCTTTAAAAAACGAGCAATTATTTATTGCGATATTGTCACAATGCCAGGCTACAATTTTTAATCATATTTTAAATTTATATAATTTAAAATTTAAAAAATATTCTCTACCTCTAATTAGTAGTGGCTTGTCTTTGTACATCATACTTTTTCATTAACAATAGAGTCATGACGGTCATCTGTCTAACACCTTTCGGAGGAAAATTTTTGAATTGAAATACCCTGACTTCCGGTTTTCAGCGGAAGTTTGTGTATAGTTAATCGGGGCCTCCTGTCCCTAGGCTTTCCATATCCGGTATCATCTTATATCTATCTTATCTATTTAACTTCCTTCTCAAGATTAAGGAAAGACAGAGAGTGGGAGTTTATAGGTCTACAATTTTTTTTTTTTTTTTTCAAATTGCAGTGTAATAATATCTAAGATTTCAAAATTACAAGTTTCTGGAGTGACCAAATAGTCTCGTATCATACGTTTATCATTACAATAATCCTTCATTTAATGAAAAATACAATTTGTTTATTACTTGTATTTCGATTGAACTTTTTAATATATCATTATTAATCTTCGTTTTATTTATAAAGTATGAAATATACGCGAATACGAAAAACATAATTGCGAATAATCAAATTGAGTAATTAATGAAACTATATCTTTATCTGTAAATTTATTACCGTTTTTAATAGTAAAATCATATATTAATTTATTAATAAATTAAGGCAATTTTCTAACAACTTTTCGGATGAATTTAATTTAATGCTAGTAATTATATCAAGATACATTCTGATAGACTAAACTAACGATATCATAATAAATAAAAGAAAAGAAAATAATAATATCAAAATGTAGAAAAATCTTGTTCAATTTGTCTTGCTATATTCCAAATTGTGTAAATTTGGAATATAGTAAGACAAAAACATAATAGTGACGTTGATTTCATATTCATTGCACGCTGTTAAGTCTGCTGATCATAACACATACAACATTCTATAAATTTCTAACGTTAATGTGAAATTCCATTTTGCGAGATGAAAAATTTAATGGAAATGGTTGCTAGTGAAGTGTCAAATACAGTCATTTACTTTTCAAAACTGGTTCCATTGTATACAGCACTCTAAGTAATTAGTATTGTGACATCTTTAACATCTCGTTAAATGGATTTTAATATCTTCTTCAATTATTTAATTAATTAATTTAATCCTTAAAATTCTTCTGTTTGTGTTGTCCTTTAGTTTAAATTGTAAGCTAACAACTTCATATATTTCAGCAGAAACATAAATTGCATAACTCTGTCATCAATTCTTTTCTGAATTACATCTAATGAATTCATTGTTTCTTAACAATAAGATCATTGGATGTCTTGTTACTGCCTGTGTAAAATTATTTTCGATTAATGAAATGAATAACATGAAAATATTAATGTGAATACATGAAATTATAAACAATTATGTGTTTAATCAAAATTATTTCTTAAAATATTAATAATGCTCACAAAGCACAAATTCATATGGAAAAATGCTATATTTTTAATAATCAATTATTTAAATCTATTATATTATAATATTTATCTTTAAAAATATTATTTTGCTTTATAATTCTTTCATACATAAAATGATTCTGGCAAAGGTCACTATTACGTTTTCTTTAATAAGCAACAGACGGCAGTTATAGCAATGGTGCTACCATTTTCAACCAAAATTTTATATTAAATCATTAGAAAATATCGACAAATTATTTTTATTTATTGAATATGACCAATAGCTCATTGGTAAAAGCAAAGAAACTTATATAAAGCTATTCGAATAAATAAAAAGTTTGATTTCTTCTTTAGATTCTTAAAACTAAAAATACACTATAAAAGTAAAATATAAAAATTTTCCAATAAATGCATTACAGATAAAAAGGAAACAATGGATTTATGAAACCCAGATTTAATTCTTAATGTAAAATTAATAGTACAGTAGCGAGTCGTTTATCCGAACACCGGTTATCCGAACGCTTTCCAGTCGGACTGTGTCGTGCTGAATCGAACTTTTTTGATACTAGATTTACTTCTAAAGTATAATTTTTATGTTTTTATATTTTTCAATATATTTATTTTGTTTGTACAAAATAAAGAAATAATTTTTAACGATACAATAGCCTCGAATATTAATATAAAAATTTTCGTTAGGCTTACTATCGACGAAAATTCAACACGAGGCGACACGCAACGGAGAAAAATTTCAACATCGGACAGGTTAATGTATTTTACGTACATAATCGGTTATCCGAACAACCCCAGTTTCCAATTGATTCGGATAAACGACTCTCTACTGTAATAGAAATATCTTCAAAAATCTCTCTCGCACTTCTGAAACTCAATATGAAATTTGTATTTTACTTTCTTAGTATGACGATCGGTCAAAAAAATTATCACAAAGATTTTTCCATTTTTTAGCTCATGGCACTTTGAAACGTCGAGAAGTGCGAGAAAGTAAGGTCTTTTTCTGTATGTATGGATGTTAGTGTGTGTCTGTGTCTAGTGGCACAATTTTGTTCATCCAATTTGAAGCTTAATAACTCCCATATTTTTTGACGAAAATTTCTGAAATTTCACAGGGAGATTTGCGTATTAGGAGAATTGATCCTATTAAATTTTGTTGATTAAAGGTCAAGAGAGTGAGTGGAAAAACTTAACCATGTTATCCGAGAAGTTTGTGGAGGCAACGAAATTTAAGAGGAAGATTGTAATATCGACGTTTGAGAAACGTGGAAGCGATATGGTGTGGCAGATCTGGCGGCCACGTGTACAGTACAATGCTAAAGTCTACAGTGTGCACAGTAAATGCAATTTTCGTTTTCACTAGAGGAAAAAAAAATTCGTTTTATTGTACAGTATTTACCTGTTTCGTTTATTTTTTCGTGTTTTAATTTATTATTAGGTATTTAATTGTGTTATTTTCACTTTAAATTATGGTTTGCTGTTTTAAGTTTATTGAAATGGGTGTTATTTACAATCTGGGAATAGATTAATTGTCTTTTCATTATTTCTAATGGAAAAAATTGCTTCAAGCTTCAAACGATTAGGAGTTCGAACGACCTCCTAAATTTTAAACAAAAATAATTCGATAGGAAAATAAATATTCATTTTAAATTAATTTAAATGAATTGTTTATTTTATTCCCTAATTTATATTTTGTGCTACTGTATTAGAAAGCTGTATTTAAACAATAATAAGATTTACAATTATTTAGAATGAAAATATAGGAAAATAAAATAGAAACATCTAAGAAGACAGATGTACATACAATTTTATGATTAACTACATTACTAAAATTTTATTTCCACTTTTAATACAACTTTTCTTAATATTATTTTATCATAGCATTTATGTTTAATTACAATAAGGATAATTTATTTCAGGATTTGCCAACTTAAGTTTGGATATAATCGGCTTTCATGAGTCAAAAGTACGATAGTTTACAACCGTATTTTTACAGGATAGTTTACATTATTAACCCATTCTTATGGCCGGCCAGATGCCGGAGAAAGAAGGTGTCAGTCTACCCTCTGGAGAATTCGATATCGAATCCGGCCGAGTAGTCCTAAGAATTTTCCTGGGAGGGGGAATTTTTACTTTTGTTATGATAAATTCTCTATTTAGTATATTCCAGAAAGATATTATCTGGAATTTCAATTACTGTGTAACAAATAAAATTGTTTTACAGAATTATTTTATATAAATGAGCTTTTTATTTTTGATTCTCTTCGTGTTATGATAATTAAGAGGACTTTTTCACACTCATTGTAGGTTCTGGCAGACTCACAATGGGTGGTGAGAGACAACGAATCAGGAATAGACTACCTCGAAAAATTCGTGAAGGTATCCGATCTCCTGGATCAATCTCGACTCTCCAGAGCGGCCGGTAGACACCTTAACAGGCTGGCCCATCCAGCCGTCTACGAATTTTCGTTATTTCGTTACCTACAATTATATTTAGACCATACGTAATTATTAATGTTTTAAAACTGTTTTAAAATTTAATCTATTAGATTATTGTGAAGAAACTACCGCTGCTAATATGCAGCGGTAGTTTCTTCACGATATTTTACTCGAAGATCTGCCAATCTTCGAGTAAAATATTGTACTTTGATCTATATCTGATGGACAACTGATTTAAATTTTTAAAAATTCTATTTAAACTCATATTTATGCCCTGCAGTGGCCTAGTAAATTAAACCACTAAACACTTGTCCTGGGTTTGTGCCTGGCCAACAGATTAGCCACGTGTTTTCTGTGCTTTCTTTATGTTTATAATATCAATTTCCCATAGAAAGTCTTCCCAGGAGTCATCCTCTCTCCGCAGATCGCCCACGTGTCGAGTTGCCGTACACAATCAAACACACAAAATTATATTTATAAATAGAAGCACTGTTCATATTGTTTCTGTTTCCTTATGACTATTAAATAATTTCATGAAATCAAAAAAATGTCCGAGTTGCTTTCTTTATTTGACAATTTTTAAATGTTATAATAAATTATTTAACGTTTTCTTTCATAATATTAATATATTATTTCTTCTGAATAACAATTTACTCATCCACAATTTGAAATGTACTCGTTAAAAACATTTCTGTCATTGAGCATTAAGATTTCTTGATCGACCTTCATGAAGCACCAAATTTTGAAATGGCGAAATAATACATTCAACATAAAAATCGTCACACAAACATGTTTAACAGTTTAGTATATGTAATACTTTTGAAATTCTAGAAAAAGTTAAAAAGTAATATCTTAGAATATACTTAACTAACTTTACAATCAAAACTTTTAGATAAGTGAGATATTCATGATATTTAAAATAAATAAATCATTAATTCCACTATTTGAAAAAAAAAACAATTTCTCATCTGACACTAATTCTATATAAAAATGATTTTTCTTACCACTAGTATGTTTTAAGTTTTAGGAAAAGTTTGAACAAAATTTTTCAAACCAAATTAACACTTGTTTTGGGAATGTATTACCCATTATTTTATGAATGCGAACGTAACATTACTATCTTCAATGCAATTCAAGTTTCACTATTGGAGAATGATTCGGCAAGATAAAAACGTATATCTTTCCGTTTGCATTATCATAAGTTGTATGAATAAAAAGTTATATAATTATTTTTAATTGCAGTTAAATAAAAGCTGATCTTTATAAAAACAGTTTTTGTAATCACCTGATAAATCAAATGACAAAGCTTTTACATACCAATAAAGGTGATGTGATTCAAAAACCGAAGAATATGATTATGTGTAGTAGCGAAGTCCATACAAGCAACTTTTCTCCTGTAAACTGAGTAGTTGCCGCAGCCTCCCTTCGAGATACAAGCTCAAATTTTCTTTTCTGTCCTAAAAATTGGTGTTCTGCATAGCAAGGTTATAATGTAAAATCCCCATTGTCATTGTAATGTACCTTATTTTGTCGTGTATCGGTTTTAAAACTCGGACAGATGCATACTAAAAAGTGGGTTAATGTGAGCCTAGGTATACAAAATGGCGGCGCTTCCGATAACCTCGATGGCAAGTATTTTTAGAAAAGAAATGTAGACGGCGTTGATAGTAATGATACCTTCGTATGCAAATATCCATCAAAAAATTCCGTTCGGGAAACATGAGGAATAATGTGAATTTCGAATTTTGGTTACGATGTAGACGGATTATGCACGTTGTTAAATGTTTTAAAGTTTGTACAATTTACTCGAAGTCTAAAGTTATCGAGGAGGAAAGTTTGTCAATGGTAATTAACATGTTAAACGTGTCCTTAATGTGTTTAATGCGTGTTAAATGTCATAAAAGTGTATTAAAAGTGTGTTAACATTGTGTAGGTGAGGTAAAAATTTTGTAAAGGGTTTATATCTGGTTCAAATGTGCGTTTAAAGTGTGCAAATGTGAGTTAAATGTGTTTAAAAGTGTGAAAATGTGAGTTAAATGTGTTTAAACGTGGTTTAAATGTGCGTTTATAGTGTGTAAATGTGTTAAATGTGTGTAAATATGTGTTAAACGTGTTAAATTTGTCATAACCAAGGATATGTAATAGTGATTTCCGACCCGAAAGACAGCGTGAACGACACATGGAAAGCTAGGTGGACGTGGATCGCAGGTGCCTCCCTCTGTGGAGACGCTGCCTATTGTAGATGAAAAGGCGAGAGATGTGAGTCGTAAGACTGCACTTCTTAAGAGGAGTAAAATGTATGTACAATACAGGCAAATTTTGTTCGAACCACTGATGTATAGAATCTCGTAATTCACTTCGTCCATGCATCGATTGAATTTATAGGTAGTGTGATGACTTTTTTATTTTTCGTTTCTGGTCCAAGAGTAGGAAAAGTAACCAAAAGCAGGGGGAAAAGTAAGTAGAAAATTTACGTTTTAAAAATGTTTTAGTTTTAAAAAAGTTTAAATATAGGCGCGTTTAGGTTACGGTCGCCATTTTGTATACCAAGGCTCATATTAACCAAAAAGTGAAAACTGGAATTACAACAGTGTGTGTTTCTTAGTTGTTATTTATTTATTGATAACCTAATTTTACTAGTTAATTGCACTTAAAATTTAACTTGCAATTACGTATTAAATTTTAAGCGCAGTTAACGATAAAAGTTTGTAATCAGGAAAAATACTTTAATAAATAAAGAATAAAAGTCTGAAATCCAAAAAGAGAATGTTTTTATTTTAAGTGCAATAAGATAAGATCAATTAAGATGGAATATATATATTTCATAATAAAAATTGTATTTTTACGCTAAACCTTTACTTTCGACATTCTAATATGTATTTCCTTAACACATTACTATTCACTTGTGAAAAAGATATATGAAACCTGTGTGACATTTAATTAGTTGCTAGTTTGGTGGGATACAGTAATGCACCAAGTGCTATTCGCCAAGTGGGGAGGTCTCTCGGAAAGACTTTTATGGAAAACTAGTCCCTATTTAGGTATGTGGCTATTTAGGTAAATTCCACGTGACCAGCCCATTGGTCAGACCCGAACCCGCAACCAACTACTAGTATTCAATGGTAATTTTTTAAATTACGTTGACTAAGTGAAGGTTTATTAGACATCATAAAGAAAATCACATTGCAGAAGCTAGCTGATATGCACCTTATTTACGAGAAAGTTAAATGCAAAGGGTAATTAGCGCAAAGTCTGTATATCCTGAACAGTGCTTATACATCACAGGGCAGAACCACTATCAAAATTTTAGAAGCTTGTATCTCATAAGAGGAGTAACACGACTCTAGTTAATAGGACTGAAATTGTCCGTATTGGCCCCCTCTACCACTCATTTCAAATTAATTTTGAATAATCCTAGTTATTCAATGTAATTTTATTAACAGAAAACTTATAAAATGTTATTTTGAAATAATATACTTTTCTTAAAGCAATGATGGGTAAATGACAAATATTTTATTAATATTATAATAATCAGTTTAAAACTGATTCTACTAAAAGAAAGCAGTTTATTGTAAGAAACATTTGTAACAATAATACAATATTAATAAATATTCAATATAAAAAAATAGCAGAAACAGAATATTTCTTCATAATATTCATCACGAAACAACGATAATACATGATAAGGATTTGCTGCATTGAGACATCGAAAAGATAATTTGACATATTTTAATTCAGAAGAAAAGAACCTGACATTATTGTCATTTGAACGACTTCACGAAATAATCTAACGCAAAATTAAAAAATTCCAAAGAAAATTTAAATCGCAAGGAAAATTATTTGCGAACGATTTAATATTTTTATTAATAAAATATTATAGCAAAAGTTTTCTTCCAATCGGAATAGATAGAAATAAATAGTGATTAATTCTATGATATAACATAATTTCTAACTGAATATTAAAATTGATGATAATTTGATATTTATTGCAATAACGTAATGATAATATTATAATTCTTTATTAATGTTTATCTCATTAATGCAGCTACTTAAATGTATTGTTCATTTCATAATAGTTTTTACTCTAATAAATAAGATATTTTTTATATAAAGGAAGAAAAGAAAATAATTTTAAAATACATATTGTTTACTTTAGCGCTCTGTAATAGACCAATTTAGAATTGAATTTATTTGGCATAAAAAGTCAATCAAATTTCACATTATGAAGATATTCCCTGAATATATATTTAATTATAGTATAAATATACAAAATTCAATTAATATAAAGTACAGTTAGTATAAAAATTTTATAAATTTCGTATTCAGCTATTTCAAAAATAATTACATTGCATTCAGATTAAAATTTCTTAGAAAGTTTTTAATTATTTGCATTTAAAGTGAAGTATAACTGATTTTGTTTATGAAGATAAGTTAAACTGTACAAAATCATGCCAGCAATAAATACAAAACTTATTTACAATTATTATTCTTAAATAATATATTTAATATTCTTTGCAAAAATACTAGTTATAAAATAAATATGTATTTAATTTGTAATTTTTTTCTCTTCCATTATATTCATATTGAAATTTACTGTGATTTTTATTTCTTTATTTATATTATTAATTTTCTTTATTTCTATATATATAATAAAACCAAAAAAAACAAAATTAATTGCATATTTATAAATTAATACAATTTATTACAACAATTTTAAATTTATTAAATCTAAAAAATAATGTATTTTTTATTTTGTATCATTTGATATTTTCAGTAATATGCTGCTGATTTCATTAAAATTACAAAAAATAATTTAAGAAAAGCTTAAGAATCATCATTACTTTGAATAAAATAATTTTCATAAGTTATAAAATTAACTTTTTATAATTGAATATTTATATCAATTTCTTTATCGCATCTCTCTTCCTACCATCCCAATTCTTTCGAAATAAAAAAAGGATATTTCATTATAAACAGTTACCAGATTTATTCCAGAGAAAAATCAAAGTTTATTTGCATGACTATGCAAATAAATTTTGATTTTTGACTTCTGCAGCTTCTAAAATGTAACATTCTTCCTGTAACTGTTTTAATTCCTCAGAAAACCATGTAAACCAGCCAGCCATGCAATAGAATCACAAAAATGATTCATAGATATAAAATATTTTATACGAGAGAACATCGCTTCTAGATTTAAATAATGTAAAATTTAAATTTTCATTAAAAATTTAATGATGGGGAAAATGATACTAATTGAAAACAACACTATTAGATACATAAGGCTTTCGTACACACTCTTGCACAGTATATTCTAAACAGTACCCTTCATGTTCATAGTAGCTAATGTCCTTGGATATCGATCAATTACATGTCAGGATATATGATTGAAAACTGTAGTGACACGAAATAGAATAGACAATTCTATTTCGTGTCACATTAGAAGTAAAAAAAATTGAGTAAAAAGGGAGCGATCGTGACGAATGAATTGACGTAACTGTCACAGATAAACAATTTACTAAAACTAACAACTGCTAGAAATATACAAGCAAACACACTAATATAATAATAGTAAAACTAAAGAAATTTATTACAAATAATAATATTTTTAACATTCATTTATTATTATTATTTTTAAATGACATCGTTCACAAACCTGTGTCTTTACTATATGTAACAACGAATCTAAAAATAAACTACAAAAAATACTATATTAATTAATAATCTACGATATAATTATTTTAAAATTTTTGGTGGCGAACCTACGTGTACCGTAGGTTCGCCACCAATAATCTCGTGTAAACTGGTTTCTGCTGCCACATCATGAATTACAAAGGCGAGAAAAGAATTACGATTAAATTTTATTTTAAATCAGATGTTTTTGCTTTCCGTTACACATACACTATAACTGGCACAAAAAAAAATTATTATATTCAAGATCTCAATTGGTCTAACGTCTTCAAGTGAAATTTGTGGTTTCATGATGGAATAGAATCTGTAGAAGATGAAGAGAGGCATGACCCATGAATCATCTCGAATAAAAGAAAACGTCGCTGAAATGCTAAAGAGCCGATTCTCAAATAACGTGATGAATGGTAGCTGAGACTTTGAACATCCCTCCCCAAAACCATTGTTCTCTATGTTTTGAGTGAAGGTTTGAGAAAGAATAAGGTGCGTGATCATTTTGTTTCACATTACCTTAACACCTGAGCAAAGAGAAGATCCGAGTCACATCTTGTGAGGATATCATCACATTGACGGATGCAGAGAAAAATTCTTTAGCCAGATCTTTAAGGGAGATATGACTTAGTGTTACGTTTACAATCTCGAAACCAAATAATAGATTTCTGAATGGATTGGTGAAACATCTCTTAGAACAAAGGATTGAAATTCTTTTGTTCTGGTCACGCATCAAAACGATGTTGGTCATTTTTTACTTATAAGGCTTAATTCACGAAGAATTCGTACTAGAAGAAAGAAGAGTGAAGGGGAATTATATAAAGAGATACCTAATATTTTTTTTCTATTGCACGATAGCGTGTCTGTTTACAAAGTTGCAAGTGAAAGTCAACTTTTGACAGAAAAATGAATCTTAATCGTTTATTACTCCGCTTATCAGTATATTTGCACCCTTCGGACTATTTTATTTCCCCACGTTAAAAATGGACTTTAAAAAGCATCAATTTGTGGCTGTTCCCGCCATTCAGAAAGCTGACAATAGAATTAAAATCAATCGGAAAAGAATTTTCTGCAGCTCAGAAAATTTCGATCGCGCTAAAATTTTCATATCTGTGTCAATAAATCATTCTTTAAATTAAAAATAGTATTTTTCCCCTCTCGTATGTTTCTGATTTTATTCATGATTACAGTAAAATTCTAAACTTTAAGGACTGCACTATGTAATGAAATCTCATTTTTACCGAAACTTTGAATTTAAATTACTTTATAGCTATAGTATAAAACAGAATTGATCGGCTTCAGCTGTTATATTTTCTCAATAACATCGAGATCTTACAGGTATAGTAAAATAGTATGTATAATATCATTAACATCATACTAACATAATGCTATATCACAATGGCATTTCTTGTTTATTTACTGAATAGAACTTGATCTGACGTAATGTAATTCTAATACAATATTTTAATCACATTTGCAAAACGATCAAAATTGTTTCATTGTTTATGTAATTTATTTCACTTTTTGTTGTAAAAATAATTTTTGAAGCTGAAGAAGCACGGGAAGGTAAAATATTTGAATGAATTATATATTTACAAAGATGAAATAAGTAACTATTCATTCACGAGATAACAGAAGTATATTAACTGCACTGTTTTAATGCAGGCTAATTGTTATCATAAAGATATATATAATCTTCGTTTCTTAAACACGATATGATTGAGGACCCGAGGAATTTTTCGATGGTAGTCTGTCGGCATATGTTGAACTTCGTCCCTCACTATCTCGTGGCTCTATTTTGGGACTGGCTAGACCTATACTTTTTTTGATCTTGTTAAAAATCCTCTTAGTGCCCATTGGGCGGAGTGAGTTTAAAAACACACGATGTGAATACTATTTTGTTATTAATGAAAATTATAAATTTTAATAATGCTCTGATGAAGAAATCGAACATTTACATTGAATTTGATAAATAATGCATTCGATTTTCTTCCAAATTTAATAAAAAAAAATAATTTATTTATATATAAGACACACAATGACAAAGCGATTATTTGTAATTTAAAATAGAAAATTTAATATTGCTTTAAATAATTCCGGTTTTTAAAGTAACTACAGTATATCAGCATATAATGTAATATTCCAATTTTTTAAAAATATATAATTAAACTTTTCAAGAGGGCGTAATTTTATGAAATTTATTTCATTAATAAGATGAATAATTATTTTATCGTTGAAATATTTATAACATAAATATTGATTTCTATACCATTTTCATTATTTATTATTAGAAGACGAATTAATTTTACACTGTTAAAAACTACATCAAAAATTAATTTGTGTGTAAAGACAACAACAGTTAATATTTTAATATAACTGATCGAAATTACACTCTAATCTATTCTATTAGTATACTTTGCTTTTAAGTTAATTTGCATATAAACAAAATATAATTTCAAGACTACTCAACTTTAAATAGTAAATCTGATTTTGTAATTGTTATTTTTTCCCTCAATTAATATAATAGTTTCATTTTACTTAATAAATATTTTATCCGTTAAAAAATTACAACACATTAAATAAATAGGGCATATAATAAATATATTTTGATGACAGTTTTTGGAATATCACCTTGGTATCATGTAAATAATCTTCAATATTTAATTTTATACTTTTGGCATTTTAATTATTTTTATTTTCCTACATATCCATAAAATTATCTTTATTTTTTATTTTAACAATATATTTTTACAGTTATACACAGTGCCACACACTATACATTGTATATATATATATATATAACAAAAAATTAACAAATATTTTAAAGAAATATCCTAATAAAATAACAAAAATTTAGGTTAAAAATTCAAAATCTTCATTTTATTACTAATTAGGGTTTCTCAAACGGAATCCCGGAATCCCGGTTGTTTTTTTAACCCGGGAAATCCCGCAAGTTTCTTAAAAATTCACTTTTTTCTTATTTTGTGTTAAGGTTGGGGAAATTTTGCAAATAGAAAGTATAATTAACTTATAAACTGTCAGAATACATTTGTATTTATTAACTTTAAACCTAATTATTAGTTTTTTTTAATTTTTACTCGTTATGGCACGTCACAAATGGTCAATAATCAATACGTAGCTTCTTTGTGGCAGGACTCTCAAAATTCTTTACCTGTAATATCTGTAATAATTGTGCTTATGTTGTCTTAATTTTTAACTATTCCCAGTAGCTTCAATAACTGCGTAACGCCAAGTTGTGCAAATTGGGCCAGGATACGAACAAAGTCTGCAAGTATCAAGTTTTTCTTCATAACCTGATTATTAAAGACAAACGAACTGCCGAATTATTGGGCTATGATGATTCAATTAAAGCAGTCGAGATAGACAAATCAAGAATACTAGAGAACAAAAGAAGTACTGCAATCTCGAAAAGAACTAGAAATCTTTCAGGATACAGGTGAAAAACATACAATATTTGTCTTCTCTTAAATGCATTAAACACGATTCCAATCACATCAATTGAATCGGAAAAGGCATTCTCGGTAGCAAGACTTTTTATTACTAAAATAAGGATTGGATTGAGTGATCGGAGTATTGACCATCTTTGCTTTTTAAAATCTTATAAAAATTTACAATATTTTGTATTATATTTTATTTAAAAAACGAAAATTGCCTTCTAAGTTAGAAGTTTGATCTCAGTTCGTTTTTTAAAAACTCAATTCAAAGCATTTTGTTGTTGTTGTTGTATGAGTTTCCCGCAAGCTTTAATGAATTTTTTCTATTTGTGAAAATTTCTAGTAGTTCAAAGGAAATTTTTAATATATATCTTACACAGCGTTATCAATATGATTTTGGAGGTTGCGGAACGTATTAAATTACTTTAAAAGACGAAAAATAATTATATCATTTGATTTCATGATAATTTGTATATGTTAAAAATAATTAATTTTGTCCCGGGATTTCTCGGGATCCCGGGAAACACTTCACTTTTATCCCGGAATCCCGCGACAAGCAAAAGACCGGGAAATGAGAAACCCTATTACTAATAAACAAATTATAATTTAAAATAAATATTATGATTTTTTGAATAAGTAATACTTTTATGATCATTAACATCATTTAAGTTTGTTTAAATTTTTTTATATATTTATTTTCAAAACTTTCCTATTTAGTATTGTCTAAGTATTCTTAAAACAAAGATAATGAGAATTCCAATTACCGATGTCAGGTACTCATTATTATTTTCTTAGAAATTTATCAATCATTCTTTTCTTAACATTCGAATGAAACTTGAAAATAAATTCAGGAAAAGAGTTTGTAATCCTTTGAAATGCAAATTATCTGTTTGATAATGTTTTCGTTTTATTTAACTCTTTTATAAAATGCTCCATTAATTAATTTTGTTAACGATTGAAAAACAAGTATACAAAGCTGTACTTTACTGAACTATACTTTGAATAAAATGGAATGAAATTATATAAAATTTGGTTTATAGAGAACTATTATTATATTGTTTATATTATTGGAAAAAGTTAAACGGATAAAGTAATCATAACTTCCTAAAAAATATTTTCGTTACGAAATTGTCTGAGAATCGAGATGGAAAGCAAACAAAAATAATTAAAGTAAAAATGATACACACTTCAGTTCTATTTTTAAAAATACAGATATTACTTGTGTAATAATATTATCATCATTCTTCTTCTTGTTATTAATGTATACAATAAAGTAAATGTTTAGTTTTAGAATTTTTGATAATTTTTTATATATTAAATATAAAGAAACATATTTCATTGACTTAATTCTATTATTTGATTTGATAATCACTGAAAAATGGTTTTTGGACGAATAAAACAGATTTGTTATGTTCTTCAAATCCTACATTCACCCGAGGTCAAGAATCACTCAGAAGACACTTTTAATTCGCAGAATTTTTATTTATATTCATTTCTGATCGGACCTTTCGCCGATTCCTCCTCAGTAAATGTACAATCTGCAACAGAGTTTACACTGTTTTCTGCTTTCTCTCAACGTCTCAATCGGCAACAGAATATTTTTAGTTTATTTAATAAAATTTAATACGAAAGTTTCACTAAGTCAAAATTAATAGCAGATCAAGATAGGTATAGGCTGCGTAGGGGACAGAAATCCGGCGCTTTCAGGGCTCAGTTAATAATTAACATTTCAGCAAAAATAAATAATAACAGTATGAAATATGCGATGTATGATTTAACATATAAAAGTTAACAAAAATATAAATTTATAGGGCCCAATAAATTTATTTCATTTTTGACTCTCCGCCTGCGGGCACTAAGTCAACCTTTTAATCATACTCATCATGTGTATGGCCAGGACAAATCGGCGGAACATATCAAGACCACCACCGAATAGTTCCTAAGGTTTTCAACTCCTGGATTCGTTTCCGGGTGTCCCAGAACGGTAGGCTAGCGCTTTAATAGTCAAATTCTTGTACTAGAACCCGTGACATTCTTCCTCCGTCACTGACCGAAATGTTGTTATACTATATAATAATTAATTAATATTTTATTATTCTGAAAATGACAGTAAATAGTTAATATTCGAATAATTATAAGTTACTTTTATGATACATGAAAACAAACTAAGAACAAAAATTATTTTGTTTTATATTTTAATACATTTCATGGATTTCTAAACGACTCAGTATTTTCAACTGATTAATTTCCTTTGTAATTTCCTCTTCAGCAGATATTTATACAGAAATAGTATTTTATTCAATTTACTTATCTTTAAATAAGTCAAGTATTTTGGCGTTTGAAAATTAAAATTCTATTAAAACTAACTTATTTTCTTATCAAACAATTTTATTTTTATAAATTCTAATTTAATCGATTTATATATTTTATTAATACTTGATAAAAATAATTTCAAAACGTAACGTTACATAATAATTTAATTACATTTTGTAGTTTTTTTTCTTTTAACTTATTTCGCATGAGTATGCAATGTTAAATATTGATATAATAGCACCTTCATAATTAATTCTTGAATTTTTCGTTTACATTCCACAATAATTGTTTGGACTAGATTATATTCGCTTCCATACTTAAAATAGTTTTTAAATATATAATTAATTTTGTATATATACATACATAGTACTTTTTTCTTTTTTTGCTATCATTCTGCCATCTGTCATCAATATTTTAAACTAAATTTATGTTCAAACAAATGATTAATGTATCAAAGCTTTAGAAAAACATCTTTCTGCTTATGTACATCATCAATAGTTCATGTAAACTGCATAGTCATAAAAAAGATAATCGTTCAAGTAAGAATACTAAAGCTATTTTAAATATCTTTATTGATTAAATTTATTAATTTCATAATTTTTGAATGCTAAATATGATAATGAATAAAGTATAATGTATTTAAAAATTTTAAATAATTAAAAAATAACATTCTGAAGTTTTTATTTTTTATGACGACGTAAGTTTTTTGGAATTAAATTCGAATTAAAAAAAACAAACTTTTATCTTTTTAATTAATTTATAAACATGTATTTCAAATATAGTTTTTAGTACTAATTATAATAATATAATTTTATTAATATATTTGAATGAAAATTAATCAAGAATAATAAAACAACTATTTATATCTATATCTGTAGAAATATTTATAAAATTTAAAGCAATCTTTTTAAGTATTCTTTTCCACAAAAGTTCTTTTTTATCTTCCTTTTTTATTTACCGTTGTAATATTTCAATCAAGTGGCATCACTCCAACTAACTTTGTTTAGATATTTGGATTTCATTACACATATTCTATTTTTAAACATCATAAAAGCTTGAAATGTTTAAAAATCAGAATTTAAAAAAAAGTCATCTTATTTTATAGAATAAATAATTTATAATGTGATATCTTTTTATCTGCTATCTCTTGTCTTCAAAAAAGTCTTGAATGGTGGGTAATTATTAATAATTAGTATCGTATCAGTTAGCATTAATTGACACTATCATTTACATCTCGATATAATAATAGGCTAATAATAAAATGCATCTTTGTTGGTTTCAAATAAATATATCAGGTTAAAATTAAAGACGTTTTATTTTTAGCATAATTTACTAATCAGTCAGGGAATAAAAGTTGACTCATTGATTTAATTTGTAGGATTACAATAAAATTATTTTGATATTTTTTTTTTCAATTTTTATATATTAAAATAATCAATAATAAATAAAATATGATACATTTTATGTATTTTTTTTTATTTGAGTTAATAAAGTTCTTATTACCATTTGTTGTTATCTATATAAAGCAGATTCATTTAAGAGAGGTCAAACATACTTAAATATATCACTATCAGGAGTTTACAAACGAAAGTAAATATTTAAGAAATAAATTATATTATTTTTTATTTACACATTCGCAAAGTATTTTATTTCAAAAAAAAATCAAGAATTTATTTTACTGTAATGTAATTAGTCAAACGTTATCTCAAAATTTAATTAGGAATAGATAAAGTAACATTATTGTAAAGAAATATTTTAAGCTCCTTATTAAAATAATGCATGATAATAATACATTTTTATAATTTTAAATAAATTATTCTTTTATCACGTATGATGTCATAAAATATTACGTAAATAATATATCACTTTCTCTTTATAATGCAAAATTGTTAAATATTAAGCTTCCAGCAGATGATTTTTAAATTTTATTATTATATTCTTCATTGTGTAATAAAATGCAGATATATAATTAGAAAGATTTATACTTGGTTTGAAAAACGATAAAATATTCATAATATAATAATTTCATCATGTCACTAACGTTAGTCTCTATGCAGGTACCGTAAATACAACTTATTAAAGTTTTATTCACGTTTACATTAAAGAGATCCGAATAAAAAATTTGTAATAATAAATATGGATATTGAAATGCTGTTATCTGACAGGCATGTTAATCTATTCTGTTATCTCTTTTCAATTCAAAAGGAATTTTTAAATATTTTAAATATGAAAAAAATAAATAAAATCAGACGATTCAATTAATTTAGACGTGCGAAATTGTATCATTTTATTAAAAATAAAATTTTCATTCCTTCAGTGATTCTCCTTAAGGAATTGTTTGTGTAATTGCATTTACAACAAAGTGGGCTAATAATTTAATTTTATTTATTTAAAAAAATTTACACTGATAATTAACCGTACACGAATTAATAGTTAATTTTTTATTAAATTGTAAATTTATAAAACTTAAGCGGAGGGGAAAAAAGTATTAAAATTCAGAAGAATGATTTATTTTATTTATTGTGAGTTTCTAAACCTGTAATTTGTGATTATCAGTGATTCTTTATGCCGTTACAAATTTTAGTAAATTGAAATTGATTATTTGAATTTTAATTTATATGATAAATATTTTTTTTACAACTTTTCAATTTTTTAGCATGTTAATACGTTGATAACAGCACTGGTTTCATCCTTGACCGAACAACTTCTCGCTATTATAATTCAACTGAATAATTTTATAAGAACTACAGACCATAAATTTTAAAAAAATTATATTACATTTAAAAGTATATCAAGTAAAATTTTTGGTTTTATGATATTAAAAATATACTATAAAATAATAACATTAAAATATATTATACTAATATATTCGAGCATATTTTTAATATGTGGTGTTCCTAATATTTATTTATTTTGTATTTTATGTCTTACTTTCAAAAATAAAGTATTTGTTAATTTGATTATTATGCCTTTGTGTCCTTTATCATAACTTAACATAAGTTATTTGTTAATTTATTTGTTTCGATTTGTTAAATTTTAATAGATTATTTATTTGTTTTTTATTTCTAAAAACTATAGTCTGCGATTGAAGTAGACCAACGTGTTTTAAGAAATTAAGAGAAAAACTACCAAAAAATTCAAATATATAGGAATAATAATTAGTTGATTTAGTTTTATAATAATAAAGAATAAAACGCGAAAATATATTCGAAAAAACAAGGCTTACAAGATATTACCACAAAAATATGAAATAAGTAATCAATCATGCGATATATTTATTTTTAATCTAGTACCAATAGTTTTTATATAACTATCTACATATTAAATTTTTATTAAAAAAAAGACGTTTATTTTCATTTATTTATGTAGAAAATATAGAATAAATTCCTTAAAAATTGATATAAATGATTATATTTAATAATTACAAATCGAGAAATTTTTGAAATATTTAATAGAATATTTTCTCTAAAGTTGTCTGAATACTGGAAATTAATTATAATGTAGTAACATACTATTATATATAATATAATAATCTGATTATTTATTCAATATTATATATTTAGAATTGTATGCATTACATGCAATTCTGTTCTATACTATTTCCTTCAAATATTTGTTATTTCGTTTAATTTTATTTAACTTTTTAAGTAAAAATTATAAAAATCTACATTCAAAACTTAAATAAAATGTAGAAAAAAATATTTTATAAAATTAAGCGGAACTGCTGTAAAAATATACCAAAATTGAAACTTTAAATAAATAAATGTCGATCTGCTAGATCAAATCTTGATCAAAATTGATTGTTCTTTAACTTAATTATGATTTATTAAAATCGATTATCTGAAATCTTAATTAGGTTTAAATTATATAATACGAAATTATGTTTAAAATTTATTATTTTAGATATAAATTTTTCTTTATCCTAATATCTTATATTTAGTTCTGTTATATTTTTACATGAAACATAAAATATATAAATCAAATGTAAATATATAAATTTTTAAATTCTTTAAATAAAAGTATTTACCATTGAAACACACATTTACTATTTTTGTAATTAAAATAAATCATATATAAGTTAAATAAAAATATATTAAAATAAATTTTTATTTATTTGCTATTAAATAAAAGAAATTTTTATCATGTTAAATTTATACTTTCGTTTTTTCCAAAAAGCTATAAAAATAGTGTTACTATCTATTTGTTTACTTTGAAAACATAAAACACTAAATATATTTTGTTAAGGAAGTGAGTGTGTTAATAACTATTTTGAAAAATTCATTATTAAAAGTTATAACCATTGAACAAATATTTGTACTTTAATGTAATTATTTATAATATATTAGTGTTGTACTTTTCATGATAAATTGATATCAGTATTGAATAGATAAATGTATTATCTTTATCATAATAATTGATTATGCTGTGTTAATCTTATTCAGACGCAATAATATGAATGATGAACTTAAATCATGGTAAAGACATTTACAAATCATCTTCAATTATTCTGTAATATTACATCTATTGTTTCAATATATTCAGCATAAATCATTTAATTGAAATAATTTATATAAGATAAAATTTATCTAACCTAAATTATTTAATGATTACTTTTTTAGTTTAATTGAAGACAGTAATAAATAAATAATTATCTTTTTTTTCAAAAATGGTCACTGATACATTTTTTTATCATTTATTTATGAGTATTGATAAAAATAAATTTTCTCAAAAACGCTTTCAGATTATGTCATTGAATACAGTGTCAAAAATAGTTTGATTAATTGTATAAATTACTTTAACATTTTCTATAATTATTAAAGTATATGAAATATATTTTACTGAAGTGTAATCAACTTAAATATATTCTACACAAACCGTTAATGGTAAGCTTACCCTTATAAAACATACAATACTTTTAAAACAAAATTTTAAAAGGAAAAATGGTTTTAAAATGTTTAACTTATTTACATTTGATAAATTTTCCTTTTCCAATTTTGATTAAATTTAGACAAGTATAAATTTTTATTAATGTTTTTTTTATCTGCGTATATTTAGAATATATTTTACTTTATAAGTTTAATAAAACATGCTGCATTTCTTCATGATTCGAATAGTAATTTAGAAGGAAAAAATAAAAATGTATATAAAAAATCTGATTTATTCACCATATTATCATAACTTCTTGTCGTATTATTCGAATATATTGTACAATTTTATAATATATCCGAATACAATGCTACTTGACGCTAGAATGAACAAAATGTATTTGAAAATAATTTTAAATACTTAATATTTTTTTTTAAATTTGAAAATAGATAAAATATAGATGCAACGCAAACCAGATATATAAATATTAATAACTCGGAACATTCTGAAAATCGATATTTTCATCGCACAAAAATGACGAATTTTTGATAATAAAATTGTTCTAATTTTTATGCTGTATTTTATTTATAGTGAATACATTAGCAACACGATAGATTCCATCTTTTGAGGTGGTATCAGTTAATGCATTTACTACAACTAAAATCTAGACAAACTTTATCCGAGACACTTTAAATACGTAAATCAATCAAAATTTCGATATCGATTTTTTAATGAAAATAGTATTTTTCCTATGTAAGCTATACTGCGTATTATGGAAAACTTAAACTACATATAATTCCTTCCTTTTATCAATATTAATGTTCTTTAAAAATATGTATAAAAATTGATTTTTCTAAAATTCTGTCTAAATTATTTCATTTTTTGCATATTTTTAGGTGATGTTCAAGACAAATTTTATTATTTATTTCAAATGATCATTATATTTCAATTTTTAACATATTCTAATAAATATTTTAATCAATTAAAAAGTTTCTTTATATATATATATATATATATATTCGAATCATTTAAGCTTCGTGTCACTACTGTTACATTTTCCTCTTAATTTTTTTCTTTTGGTTCTACTCTGCGACAACCATTTTTCATTTTGTCAATTTATTTTCCTATCAACTCTGCTAAAGTATTTTCTAAGATCATGAACATTAGTGGAAAATATATTGTATATTAGTAAATATATATATATTACGGAAGTAAAGGTTTTCCTCGTAGACCACGCTTGGGAATGTCGCTTCTACCACACGTGTAAACAAAAACAAAACAACTTTTAGAGCTTTAACCGTCAACATCGAATGATCCTATTACTTATAAGCTCTCAGCGTTTAGAGCTTTAATTAGAAGAGCGTTTCAGTATTGCTCTAACATACTCGATACGATGCGAGAGCTGGATAGAATCAGGCAAGTGGCTAAGGTGTTGGGATTTGGTCCAAGAACTGTTGAACGTTTGATTGCCGCTTACAGGAATCCTAAAGTAAACAAGAAAAAACGGGATCTGACAAACGGTATCACGAAATTCACGTATAATAAACGTGTATCATCGGTCATGGAAGGTATTGCGGGCCGCATGAACAGCACTATTGTATACAAAAGAGCTCCCTCGATATATAGGCTACTAAGGAACGACAAAGATGCAATTAGACCGAGTGAACAACCAGGTGTGTACTCGATACCGTACAGCAACGACCAGTTAAAGATTGATAAAGAATACATCGGGGTCACGACGAGAAGCCTAAGTAAAAGGATTAAGGAACACAGATATGACGTGGCGAAGGGTAAATGCACAACAACGTTAGCAAAAATGGCGCAGACTGAGGGGTCCGTGGTGAAATGGGATGAAGCCAGGATCTTAACACCGATACATTCACCGACACTTGCGGCTACAACCGAAAAATGTGAAATTTATAAGTCCGGCTTAACCAAAAAATGCTTAAATTACAAGGATGCGGCGATTTTACCATCAGCTTGGAAGTTTTTAATTAAAAAAGTCACAGGAATACATTAGATACGGCAAAAGGATTGCCTAGAGAACTATAGACTATAGATTTTTACAATGTACACATGTAACATTGACATATTTTATTTTATTATTTTCTATGTTGTTTATATTAGTTTTAGTTTACGTTATCCAGCGTAGCCCGTGAGTTCTTTTGTAGTTTATTTCAATTTGAAATTGCTTGTTCGAAATTGTATTCGAATGTAGTTAGCCTGACGATGGCTCATGGAGTGGGCCGAAAACGTTTGTTTTTGATTAAATTTAAACGTTCTCAGCATCAAGGTGTTTTTTGTCTTATGATTTAATAGAGTCTGAGTGAAGTTAGACGAATATATATAATATATATACATATGATGACCAGAGTATATGATCAAAATGATACTTTGGACGACAAAAATGCGAGATTTTATTAACAAATCAAAAGTAATTTTCGGAAAATGGAAAGTTTGTTCTTGCTTCGCGGTATCTGACGTCATTTTAATTAATAATTGTGCAATCCGTTTAGGAATTGAAAAATGCATTACAGTACAAGTACTCCTCACTTTACGACCTATCTACTTAACGACCACTCGCACTTACGACCAATCGAGTTTCGATCAGTGGCAAATGGTGACATGCGTACTAAGCGTACTATAATAGGCTTGCGCGTACTATAATTGTCTTATAGTATTATAATAGGCTAAAAGCATACTATAATAGTCTTTTTATGAATAAATTTGAAGTTTGTTGCATAATTTGTATAATTTTACAACGATCCTATATTCCCGGCGCAAACTCCTCGCTTATCGACCAATTCGCTTAACGACGTAGTCGTCGGAACGGAACTCGGTGGTAAAGTGTGGAGTACTTGTATTCCAGTCTTTTAATGATATTAATGCATAAACCTATAAGTAAAAAAACATTTAGCGAAATTATTTTTTATTAAGACATAACAAACGAATTCAAATAGTAACAAAACAAAACGATGAATACTTCTTCCGGAAAAAATAATTTTAAACAAAACAGAAATATAAATAATGAGATTATCAATCACTTAAAAAACTGCAGTTATCAGCATCAGTCTTGACGTATGCTGTTAATAAGTATAAGTTATCAATGGTTTCATTATTGAAAGTGTAGATTTCTGCACAAATCTGGTTGATCGCTAAAGACTTTCATGCTTGTCGATGTAATTGTGAACAAATAATTATATACAAATTTTAAGTTCTAACTTCTTATATCTTAGCCTTCAAAATCGCGATTTTTTTTTTAATTGTTTACTCAACCGTTGATATTTTAAGAAAAATTTTAACTTGACGTTTTTCTCCCTAACTTAGTGTAGCGTGAATTTCGAGAATATCCTCGGGGATGTCATTAATATTGTTTCATGTTCTGTATCGTTGTCATTTGATGTAAAAAGATTGTGTCGAATAAACTGATTTTGTCCGTAGTTTCCCTCGGAATCTTCTACACAGGACAAAGTATTTTTATTAAAACTACCAAAAATATCAACTCGTTTATTTCATAAAAATAAAATAATTCTAATTAATTCTCATCTGACATTCCAGTAAACAAATAATAAAACAATTACAACAGGTTTCTGCATTTCTGTGGAATATGATATTTTAAGATAGATTGTAAAATAATTGCTTTTTTCAGAACTTCGCCCATGAAGACTTATAATTTAAAATTCTAATTTTCTACCTTCAGATGAAATATTAAAAGTTTTGTGCTTGAGACAGGACTTCTACAGATTGACTGGTATTACAGAAGCAACTATTGCAGTTAATAAATAAAAATCATAATTCTATAATATTTTTTTCTGATAAACTCTATTAATTAAAGTTTTCTAACCCAGTATCCTTACTGATAAAAAAAATCTTTCAAACGTAATAAGTAGAGTCCAGATGGCCAAATGGTTAATCAACAAATGTTATATATATTACCGGCCAAACCCGATTTCAGGCCAAACTAGTTTGTCCTAGGCCGAACTGATTTATGTACTATAAATAGGTGCCAGTGTACAAAAAATTGATTTTGTGTAACTCGAAATGCCACTACAGTACACCCTGTAAAAATAAATAAAAGTGTAACATATAAAATATTTTATCTAAGAAGCACAAATAAGTTCATTTTTAATTTTAGTTTGACATATAAAAGTTATTTTTATTATTTCGTTTGAATTTTTGAAAATATTTTCGAAAGTTAATTACCTTTAAAAGTGCGTGGCTTAATAAAATAAAAATAAAAAAAAAAAAAAATACAAATGAGAAGTACTGATTAGCTTATTTTTATTTTATAGTTTTGTACTAGTGTTGTGTCACCAGTGGCGTAGCGTGGGTGTCAGCCGCCCGGGGCGGAGTAAAATTTCGCCGCCCCCTTATTTGGGTATTATTATTATTTATTGTGAAATTTTGCCGCCCCCACTACGCAAGTGACACAGTGTCACTTCTAATCAATATCGTTTTGGATAATGTTACCCTAGGTATCGAAGATGGCGGCTCGTCTCCGATTCCAGCGATTAGAAGACGGAACAGTGGGGACGCACGTTCTAATCTAACCTAACCTATTCTAATAATTTGGTTGCTAATAATTATGGTAATTTATTAGAATAGGTTAGGTTAGAACGTGCGTCCCCACTGTTCCCTGCCTTCTGATTGCTGGAATCGGAGACGAGCCACCACCTTCGATACCTAGGGTAACATTAACCCCGTTTTTTTATAATTAAGTAGACTGAAAAAATACTGTTCATCTAATTGATTGCCTTTTAATTTTATTTTAACCATTAATATACTTGAATAATAATTCTAAATCAGTTCGGGTTTGGTCGGTAACATATAATAAAATTTTTCTCAATATATAATTTAGAATTGTATTTCTTATAGCATTTGAAAATTTAGGAATAATCAATAAATTGTCCTTTTTGACATCGAGATGTACAAAAAGATATTAAACTATTATAAGCTAATATTTCCGATAATGCTTTCTTCTTATGATTTAATAATTAGACTGCTATTTTCAAACTGTACATCAGTACATTCCCACTTTCGTCCATCTGGTTGTCTGTCTCTTGCTAATCTCGAGAATGGAATTAGATTGATGAAAATCAACACCAGATCTGAAAAGCTTAGACGCCGGAATCTCCGATTACAGAAACGTCCTATCTGGACTGAAAGTCAGGCATTATTTTAAAATTAAAAACTAATTAATTTGAAAAAAATTGTCTTAATTATTAAGATAATTTCTACTAACAAAAAATTAAGAAATTAAGGTTGAGAATGGGGACTTGACTTGTTTAGACTGATTCACTTCATTCTAATTGTTACGTACCATAACTTTCTTGTACCGGTATTTTTTTTCTTAAATCAGTTTTAAGTATTATCTTCAAGTGAAAAATCAATTCATTATAAGTTTATCTAAAATTTGTCTCTTTTAAATATTTCTTACATTTCGCTCTCTGACTATTTTTCTCTAGTGTTGTAAAATCATATAGAATTTTTTTTTATATTTCTGAAATAATGTAGCGAGTGTATCCATGATGACTCGTTATTTTTAAGGTATAAATGACATTTAGGAAGATGCAGAGAACCATCCGCATTATGTTCGTCTTCCACATGTCAATAAAAAAAACTACTTATAATTATTATATAAATATACAACGAGTTCAAAACGTATCGGTTATTTTTAAGGGAAAAATACAGTTATCCTCCTTGAGATCAGAAACCCTAATTCCCTTCAAAGTAGTCTCTTAGGGCTTGCCTGCGCTTATCCCAGTGGTGCCTCCTTTATTGGAAGCATGTCAAGAAGGCCTCTTTGGAAATGGTGTTCAGCTATGCCGTCGCGCTCCGCATAATATCTTCTTGTGATTCAAATCAAGTTCATTTGAACAGCATCTTCAGCTTGAGAAATAGCCAAAACGCGTGCTTAACCAGAACGAGACTAGGGAACGTGTGGAAGCAGAGGAATGTTGTGTTTGACCAGAGATTCTGAATCAGATGCGAAGAATGGGTGGATATGTTTTCATAATGGAGCTTTCATGTTTCCGCTGCAAGATCTTTTGAATGGTTTCGACTTTGAATATCACCAAGCTACTGGCAAAGTTTGATACAATAACACTGCTCAAGACGTTTTGCCATTTCATAGCAAATGAAAATACAACAGGCCTTCACTACACGCACTCAGTCACGCGCTGATTGCTGGTGACTGACGTTCTCTACCAACATAAAAAAATTCGTGTATGCGTATGAAAGTCCCCTATAACTCTCGGTCGGCGGACATGTCCCGAACTTGATTTGTTTCCGCGGGAAAATTAATAATTTATACTTTTTGAACACTCTTCATATACTTATAGCATGTTACTTATAATTATTCAAATATTTTAAATTTTCGAGTTAGTTCCCCTTTGGGTTCTTTTGGATCAGCCACTGATGACACTAATTGATTAACCTAGTTACAATTCAAACTGAATTGTCTTAAAATCCTATATTTTTATTTATTTAATATTAATTTTATTTTTTTATTATATTACGATTATATGCAACTTGATTATCAAATAATATACAACACAAGTAATCCCAAGGCAAATATTTTTAACACATGACAGATGAATTGGTTACTGCGTGTTCAGAACTCGTGGTAGATGACGAAGTTTTTGACGAAGTTAGACAGTGAAGTTTAGCCACACCCACATTCAGAAAATATCCTCTCTAAATTTTTATTAGTTTTAATTATTGAATTCCATTAAGTTTTCCAAAATTTACATTTAAATGTCACTAAATAAATACCAAAATTCTGATATTTTTCGCTACAATAGTAATTTAAATATTAAAACAATTCCTCTAGGTTACCAGTATTTTAATTACTAGTATCAATTTTATAATTGATTTTTAATACAAACTGCAAAAAATTTAATAATATAAAATAATTTCTAGAAAATTAGTTTTCTTTGTTTGATAAATCTGAGTACGCAGAATGATTAGAAAATTCTCAATGATTTTACAAATATTGTAAAGAATAATCAGTCATTTTATGTAGTAATATCAATGTCAAACAATTTTAGATACAGTACAGTACATTGAAAATTTACGGTTCATTACACAAGTAAACATGTGAAACTCAAATGTTTTCTTAAATAATTCTTGCATCAGTTCTCTATATGGTATTTGATTATAGTTGAGCATCAGTCATAGATATAAACATTATATATTAGTTTATGTGTATCTAAACTCGAATGTCTAGGACAATCACAAGTAATTGTTTTAATTATTTAAATCTGCACTTCGTCGTGAGATAACAGCGACTTCAAAGGAACATTATTTACACTTTCCACTGGATTGAAAATTGTTTAATAAAGCAAACTTCATCACGATAAAGTTGATATTTTATTTATCATCAAACAAATATTTTCTTATTTTCCTGTATTGCGTACTGCTATAATAGTATTTAATTCAATATTGTAATTGTTTTTATATGAGCACGAAAAAATATTTATATTCACGCCCATATAAATAAGATGTGCTCATTTAATATGATATATATATATATTGCTATATATATTATAGCATTTTCAATTATAAATTGCCAAGAAAAACGTTACAGTAATACTTTCATCCTAATTATCAATTCATGGCCCAGTTTCTTCTTGCCCAATTGTTAACGAGATATTGATTTTCAAACAGGTTAGAGTATATGAAATACTCCCGTTTAGTTAATAAAATAGGTCTATTAGTAAATGAATAATACCAATTAAAAAATATAATAAATTTTAAAATAAGCTTGATCATTAAAAAAATTCTTACAAATAAAAACAATTAAATTAAAAATAATTTCAAAACGATTATTGTTTAACTCGAGTTAAACAAACAATTATTCAATATATTATTTATGTATTCGTATAGCTTGTTTACTATATAAGAAATTAATAAAATGATATTTATTTATTTCAAAGATAGGTTTAAAAATAAAAATTTGTGATGCTAATTAAATTTATTATTAAAAATAAATAGAAAGAATTCCTTGACGTATAAATTTGTTAACATTAAAACTTTCTTGCCAGCAAACAAACAAAATATTTTATTTTATTATATATTAATTTTCGTGAAATATAAATATTACAAATAATTATAAATTCTGATTTTTAAAAATATTTTAAAGTTTAATATTTAAAACCGTCATTATTTTAATATTAAACTTCTTAGAATTAATACGTTTACATTTTTTAATTATTAAATTAATAATTTAGCTAAATGAAATGCGTTTATTATTTTTATCAAAATCTTCAATAAAGTTTTTATTAAATATTGATTTTTTTTATAAATTCATTAGAAATAAAAAAATAAAATACAGTAAAATCTGCGTAAAATCGTACTGTATCGAATTTTTTTGTTTTGAACAGGTTTTAGTATTTTAGTGCTTTATTTGTCTGTAAACAGTACTAAATAAACGTCAGACAATCATATTTACGTTTATAGTAAAATCATTAGAGAGGTTGAGGCCGAAGTTTTAAACGCAAAAACGTGTACGTCGGACGTTCAGCGCTGCTTTCCTGTAAGCCTAAAAGTTTGACAATGGTGTTTGGAAAGCCAGTGCAATCATGCTCGATATTCCAAACGCCATTGTCAAACTTTTAGGCTTACAGGAAAGCGGCGCTGAACGTTCGACGTACACGTTTTCGCGTTTAAAACTTTGGCCTCAACCACGCTATTTTTTTTAAATAGTAATAGAAACTTTTTTCTACTGAGTTTAATGCAAATAAATCCAAATGATTCCAACTAAACACAGGGAGTATTTGAATGCAAGAATTGAAAACTATTCGATTCCAAAAGTCTGTCATTGTTCCTGAGAAATTGTGCTAGATCTTCGAAGACCTCTTGGATGCGATCCATACGAGCCCATATAACATTGATTTAGCCAATTCCGGTACAAAGAACTATTGAGTAGTATCTGCCTCTTTCTGAAGGAAGAGGAAAAGGAAATACCATCGGTATTCAAGAGCATCGAGCTCGGTAGGGGTTGAGAGGAAATATGAAACTTCATAGGATGTTGGAGAAAACGAAAAGATTCAGCTTCTCGAAGATTGGTCATATGTCATGTCACGAGAAAATGACAACAGGTATATCTAGTATGTCATACTAGGCAAATGGGACGATGACGCTTACGAAGGTAAATATTCCTGTAGCTAGTTCAGTTGACCTCAAACTTCTATTCCTTACTCAAGATCTACAGGAGATGAACAAATCTCGTTCGAATCTATAGTGTCGAACACTGAATTTCATAAATATATTTTGTAAATTTGTAAATAAACTAATTGTAACATCAAGTAGTTTAGAGGACAACGAGCGGACTCGTTCACTTTATACATTCAGAAATTCATCACTAAAAAGGATTTTCCATTTAGTAGCTTTCTTTATACATTCATTGACGAAAAACATACCCACCAAGAAGGAAGCGTTAGAATCGCATAAAACTATTAGTGTGAGAGTAATGACATGATAATAAGCGATTACAGCAAAGGCACAATTTCCTGTAAAACAATGCCACAGTTTAAAGCAATCTTTAGAATTTTATAGGATCTCTTCTTGCCAGAGTACATCTGGCAATACGGTCAAGAATATAAGCATACAGTCATCGTATGATATCCTGCGACGGATTTACCCACACATGTTGCAACTGTCCAACCAGATCCCTCACTCCTAGATCCCCAAAGCGCATTCTATCTGGTCTCCAAATGCTCGCTGGATCAAAAAATCTGGAGATTAAACAGGCCACTAACCAGGTTAACTGTTTGTCGTAAAGATCAAAAAGTGTGACAACGTGACGGAGACGTTTCCAGGAAAGCGGTGTGAGGTTGTGTGCGGTTAGATATTTTCTTTCTAGAAACGCGCCCTAGAAGGCGACGGCCGCGAGATCAAATTGTCAGCCTATTGCTTTGGGGACCCACGATCGAATCCGAACAGATTGAAAAACAACCCAAGGAATTTTTCAGTTAATGGTTTGTTCGTATATGTCGGGCCCCGTTCCTCACCAAGGTATTTGCTAGGAAAACGACGTAGGTGTTTCTGCTTTCGTTTGACATAATAACACAAATTTGGTTAAATGCTTCTAACGTTCCGTTTAAAGTAGTTTAAAACCTCGAGAGAAGACATGCATGTTCATTATTTTAACAAAAAAAAAAAATGTCAAAAAACGTTTAAAACACCCACACGTGCGGCTGCACATACAAACGTCCGCGTGTTAAAAAGTTGATTTCGTCACGACATCGTGCATTTTAACTGTTTGTCGTAAAGATCAAAATTAAAAAATTGTCGTAAAGATCGATGTACATTAACAGCAATCGTAAACTCGACTGAGATGCTGCGCGTGACAAGCTTACAATCAGCAATCGGAACGTAGAGTTTACATGCTGAATTTTCATCTTAAATATTGTTGCCCATGAATCGAATTTCAAAATTTCGACTTCGTCACGAAATCAGCCTCGCCGAGTTGTACATACACTCCGTTTTGTAATGCAGAGCCACTGTGAAATAATGACATTAGTAAATAATATTAATACCATTATTTCACCGTGACTGTAAACAGAAGAATTAGAAATTAAAAAGAATAGAAAGGAGTTGATTATTGGTTTATTATGATAACATATAAAAGTAATTTTTTCCAAAAACAGTAAGAAAATAAACATATAAATGGATTTTAATAATGTTGTACAAGACATACTTGTCCCAAAATGATACATACACTTCAATATAAGTAAACTATACACATTCAGAACACCTTGTAAAACGTTTTTTAAAAACGTTTTAAAACGCATGCATCGTTAATACAAATTCTCTAAGAATTTGATTTTCGGTTATTCTTGATAAAGGTCATTAAATATAACCGAAAAAGTTCGAATCTAGTAATAAATACGGCTGCAATTTTACAAGGTGTTCTGAGTGTGTATAGTTATTAAGAAATGCAGTCTACGAGAAGATTTAAATAATAAACGATTTTATTATTAAAAAAAGCAATGTGTCCGCCTCGTTTATCAACTCTTTCGTAAAACTCTATCTGGCTTTGTTTTAATAAGATTTTTCTTCTCCCGATCTTTGATATTGTGCCAATCATCAGGTTATCATTTTAATGATTCCACAGATGTGTATATTGCTTCCCGGTTTTATATACTTTCGTTAATAAGATACGAAAACTATTTTCTACAAGATTAAAACATCAGGAGAACATGGGAGCCAGTCCATAACAATCATACCATTTGCCACAAACCATTACCAAGTTAATGCACCCACTCATAATGAAAAATTATCTTTTTGAAATTAGAAAAACTTTTGTCCAATCTTTTCCTGCAAATGGTATTAAATGCATACTTAGTATTTGTTGATATCCTACAGCATTAATACGACCAAAGATAAAAGCTAGATTTTTATACCATTTCATCCAAATGCACGCCACACCATAACATTTCCACCACCTTTCGAGCTCTAGTAAATTAATTCATTTTTTTTCTAATATCGTGCTAATATCTTCTCCAGCCATATGGCCCATCCATGTTGAATTTCTTCTCATTACTCTATATACTTGTAGCCATGTATCAGTCCATGTCATGTGATATTTAGCCCACGCCAAATGAAGATGCAATTTGCCTCAGACTCATTGTAGAATTGCCAATTTTCCTATAAATTAATCTTTTTTGACGTAAATTTAGTGCAGGGGTTTTCCAGATGATTTTTTAGTTTCACATTTGCCATTCGAATTGATGTAATTTGCCACAAAATGATAAAAACGAGTCATTCTTCTAAACATTTCCCCTATTGAAAGTTTCAATTTGTACTGTATTTGCAAAAATTCATGATTAGTGTTCATGCGATTGTTTTAAATTTACAACCGCAACAGACCCATAGACTTAACATGGCGAATTTTGACGTAGAATATTTTAACCCCCATAGATCGAATTTCAAAATTCCGGCTTCGTCACGAAATGCACTTTGCCGAGTTGTACATATTTGCAAAAAAAATCATTAAGTTAGTTTGTTGGAAAGCCACTAAATACTTAGGAAAAATAACATTTTTCCGAAGTATTTAGTGGCTTTCCAACAAACTAACTTACTAATATTAACGTTAAAATTAATTCTAAATTTTCCTTTCGTAGAAAATCAATTATCTCGCATCAAAGTAGTTTCTTCGTATTCAAGTCGGCTAAAGTATATTATTAACTATAAAATTTGCCATTTGATTTTTTGTTTTCTAACATTTCTGTTAAAAAATTTTCGCGATGACTGAAGTAAACTAGAAATTATATTCTTCGTATATCAATTTCTAAACTTTTACGTTACTTTTAAACCTTTTTAAAATCCATTTTATGGAAAAATATATATTAATGATTTACGTGATATAAATATGCTTTCATATGATATTCATAAAGAGTTACATGTCATTTTTATCATTAGGAAATAAACATTTTAAATGAACTTTTATAAATGAGCACAAAAATCGCATTGAGGTCAAAGTGTATACTATTTCAGCAAATGAACACACCCTTAATTTTTAATTTAATTTATTCTGCTGCAGGAAATTGTTATCTTATCGTATCGAAATGACTGAATTCAGTAATTGTATGAAGATTATTATGCACGTATGTATATACTGTATATATATATATATTTGTAAACATTACATTCTTAGTTATGGATTCATGACGCATATAGAATTCATATGACTATGTATATTAAACAGGAAATTGAAAATGTTGAACCACTTTACATAATGGAAACATTAATATAATCACGTGTGTTTTGATAAAAATGTCAATTCTATTTTCGAAATGACATCAAAAAATTATTGCTGTGTTACAAATTACATTAGGTGAGGTCTTTAGATCTACAGTAACTTCAGCTACTGGCTTAAAACGTAGTAATTTAATGGCTAAGTTTGGATCATTATTTATGATAATGCAATAAACTATATTTGTCACTGCGTAATATTACATAATTGTACCATAAAAAATTATTTAAAAATTATTTCTTGTAGAGTCTAAGTAAGGCAGCTAATATCAATTAGCAGACTCAAAATTTTAAAATATAAACTAAATATTTAAATTACTTCTTACAATTACTTACATGACTGTGAAAAATACTTCCAAACATCAATAACTCTAAAATTAAATAAACTTATAAAGAATTCAATTGATAAACATCAGAATTTTTGTTAATAATAATAGAATTTTAATAGAATTTTCATACATTATAGAATTTCGTAAAACTAAGAAAATTTTTCCCTGATCATCATTCATGTTAAATTAAATTTAGCATGAAGAGCTTTTGCTTTCTTTTATTTATATATAATTCACATATGAGCTATCTTGTATTTTTAAAAAATTTTAAAGATATTTTCTATTTTTATTAAATAATGTCACGTTAATAGATAAATGTTCTTTTTTACGATGATTGTTGTTTCTTTCCGGATAACAGTTCAATAGATTCAAGTGAAAAGCCATTGTTGTGAAGCAAAGATAAGAAAGAATTGCATCGAAAGTTTTTGACCGAGACTTCACTGAACTTGTCAACAAAATTATGCAAATTCAAATAAAGACATAATATGTAGTTGTTGTAAGGCCATTACGTTTAATTTTATTTAAAATATTTCATTTTCTTTTTCTTATTTCTTCGTACTTATTTCTTATATCTAGTCATTTCTAAATAAATAACTTTTAAATTTAATTCCTGTGTTAATAAAGCATATTTCGTTTAAATGCTTGGAAAACAACTGAAATATAAATAAAAAAATCATTTCTATTTAAAATTTTCTAAAATATAAAGTAATCTTTTAAAAGCGCGTGTATATTTCATAAGTTCGAAAAGGCTATTTTTGATCATTTGAACATTCAAATCTTAACAACTTAGAATTTTTTCCTTGGTTTTTGTAGAACTGACACTATAGGAAATATTAATTAAGTTTAGGTAATTAATTCTGGTGTAAAAAAATTACTGTTACTATTTCCGTTATTATTTAATACTGCTTTATTAAAAACGTTTAGAGTTTTTAAAACCATATGAAAAGTGTTTCGCTCACAAATAAGATTTCCTTTACAAGAAAGTTAATATTTTCGTTATTATTAATAATTCTTTTATAGTAAAATTATTTACTTTTTTAAAAGTTACCAAAAAATAATTAAATTTTTTTTTTAATGTTAAATAAATGTCAAAAAATTTAGTTAACATTTTAATATTTAAAAGAAAAGTAATTTATTAAAAAAAGGGAGTTTGGATTTTATATTTAAAATTAATTAAATTTAAATATGTTAAATTCTATTTTAAAATTAGTATAACTTAGATGTTTTATAGACTAATTTTCGACACACTATCTTTTTCTCTTTTTGTAAAACAATCATGAAACTAAAAAATAATTATGAAATCCTGGATTGAAAGATTATAAATTAAATATTTACAATTAAATACGTGTAAGAATTTTTACAGTTCTATTAATTATTTTGTCTTGCAAAAGACTAATTAATAGAACTGTAAACAGGAAAAAGTTAAGGAACTGAATTAAACAACTTTAAAAATTCTTGAATGTAATAGTTATTTTTGCATATTTATCTTTTTAAAAATTTTATTAAATTGACAAAATTATTCATTAATTAATATTCTTTCACATTTTAGACAATTAAATTTTACTCTATATCAGGGTTTTCTTAACAGGGTCGGTATTGACTCTTTAGGGGTGGATGAAAGTTTGAGGAGATCGATAAAACTTTGAAAATATAAAAAATGTACGTATATATAATATAATATTGTTTAATATGTAGTATATAATATTGAAAAAAGTCGATAGAAAAAAAATTTTTCTTAAAAGGAGTGATACGCGAAAAAAGTAAATAACCCCTAGTCTAAATAAAACTGACAAAATGCGTGTAAAATATATTTTAAAACGCATTAAAATTAAAAATAGTTTAACAACATAATCTGCAATCAATTTAATTAAAATAATTAATATTAATATAAATTATTTTATACTTCCTGTATATAGCTAAATGTTTTATAATTATGATGTTCTATTTCGAATCTGTTTCATTAAAATTTAATAATCTTAAGATAATATAATTACCTCGATGTATCCATAAATAACTTAATTTCCTTAAATGGATTGTATCTCATTATTATATTCTGTATTATTTTAATGTCTGCATTATAAAAATTATATAATAAAAACATTTCCTTATTTATTTTTGAAGATTTTATTATTTATATTTAAACAATAAAAATCAAAAATCATAGAAATTATCAAAGATTACAAAACTAAAAATAAAATATTGACTTTATATAAATTTTAGTATAAATGTTTTATTTTAAAAATTTGTACTTTGAGTAAAAAATAAACAATTATCCAAAATAGCTTCAATTCAGTTATCATAAGTTTAACTAAACGATTAATTTTTTCAAAAGTCAGTTATCCTAAGAGCTGAAAACCGATTTGAAACATTTGCATGCGTGATTCAGTCGCACCTTTGTTTTAAGAACCGAAATTATGATTAATAACATGTAAGTGTTTCAATAGTTTTAACAGTTTTTAAGATATATCTTAGTTAACTGACCTTTGGATCACTCTATACATGATATACTTGTTTGACTGTTTAAGTAATTATAATTATTTTCCCTAATAAAATACAATAATAATAAATAATTAAAATACATCATTTCCCTAATAATATAAAATTTCAAAAAATTTATGTATAATATTAAAACTTCTATAAGAGAATTATTCATTATTATTCATATTTTGTAGGTTTTAAATATAATTGCGTGCTTTGTAAACACCAATCAATTTTACGTAATAAGTAAAATCTTTAATTATTATTAAATATTAGAATTAATATATGACTTTAACAATAATACACGTTTTAAACATTGATCAAAAATTCTTTAAACATATAAAATTAAATAACATACATAATATAGGATTATTGAATGCATGTTATTATATTTAAACATGTTTTTACTATTGATAAATAATTAAATGCATAAATATAAATAAAATGAAATTAATTCTAAAATATGTATAAAAAACAATTATACTTTGTATAAATATTTATATTCCACATGCAATAGTTTTTCTCTTATCAAATAATAACAATTAAAATATAATTACCCAAGTCATAAAATGAATTTTAGTCATTAAATATGCAAACATAAACATATGAAATATTAATTGTTGTGACGAAATGGTCGATATATTTTAGAAGAATTCAAAATTGCAAAAGAAAATATAAATAAAAACTTTAATAACATCAACTTTTTACCTTGAAATATGCTTCCTTAATAAAAATAATTTATCCCAATTGCATATGACTTTTTCGTATTAAAATCATTGCAAATAGCGTATCGTTCCATTCACTTTGAATTCCATGTCGAAAACATAAGAGAAACAGTCTTCAGAATCATCCTAGTTTTCAATGACATCTATATGACGTCACTGGCACGTCAGAGTCAGACGTATGACGTCGATAGTTTGTGTTTAATGCTTTCTGCAATTGATCGCCGGTATTTATAAATTAAAAAAATAAAAATAAATTGCAAACAAGACTTTTTTTTTAAATTTAAATTATTATCCTTGTTAGTAAAATCTTAAAATAAAAATAAATTAAATTATTTATAAATAAATAAAAATTATTTAGACATCTTTTAATAAATTATTAATTTTTAAATTTATAAATAATTCTATTATAAGTTTTTAACGTATTAATTATAAATTAATATAAATATTATTATTTAAAATATAATTTTAATTTGATTTAATTATATTTTATAAAATTTAAAATTTTAAATAGAATTTTATGAATAATGAATATGCAAATTGCTTTACATAAGCAAGCTACTTAATCTCATGCGATTTGCATTTTATTAATCCAAGCCACAACAATTTTGTAGTACTCTAAGCAAAATTCAAGATGAATCTACCATATCTTCATTTAGTCTAGTTATATTTCAATACAAAATTATTTAAACTAATTAAATTTTTTATCAATTTTTTTTAAATTCTCAAATAAGGAATAATATTTTAAATTATTTTTAAAAAATAAAAATTTAAGCTCTAAAAAACCTTTATTATATAAAAAAAATAATAATTTTTACACTTAATTAACATTTTTCTTTATAAATTTTAATCATTTCAAATAGAAAAGTATTGTTTTTTAATAATGTTTTGCCAACTTATTACACAGTATAATAATAATTATTATTATTAACTTTTTAAAAAAAATAAATTTAATTATTCTAATTATGTGATTTCAAAACAAATATCTTATTAATTTTAAATTATATTTTTAAAAGTAATTGCAAAATACGTCAGTAGTGATTTTATCAAATTTTTACAAGGATAGTTTTTTAATTTAATGATTAAAAACTACATTTTAAAAAATATACTTAAAAAAATAAATATAAAAATTAATATTAATTTTTAATCAGTTTTTTTATATATGTTTAATTTGTTTTTTATTGATCAAATAAACGTGCTAATGTGATTTTATGTTATGTAATGCAAACCATTTTTTCTCTGCAATCTCAAAACTGACCTTTATGTTATTAATCACTAGCGAGAAACCGCTCGAGTCTGAAATTTGGCCAAGATTTTCTACCAAGTAAATCGGTTTATAAAATCCAAGTCTTCCTTCACATGAAAAATTGCATGAAAGGAAAAAAGACAAAATTATTGTTTTTTGCTTAAAGAAGAAAATAATAATATGAAATAAAGAATGAATTGGATAAAAATCAAAATAATAAAATATATTCTTATCAACGACGATGGTTATCGTAACTGATTTAAGTACATTTATAAGCATTTATGCCCAGAATTTGTTGCAACACGTATAATTATGCAAAGAAAACTGTTTTTCCCATTGCTTGCAGTGCCAAAAGTGCCATATTGGTGAATGTTAGTACTAACGTTTTTAACGAAATGTCTTCCGCGTGTTCTGAAAGTCATTATAGCAGATTTGGCTGCTAAATATCTCTATAGATAACGGTGAGTAAGAATGCTTTCAACGTTAAGAATTCTTAAAAAATAATGATAAAACCGAAAATAAAATGAAGATAGAACGGAATTAAAAAGATAAAAAGATGCATATCATCAGATTTTATGTAATATATTATCAATTTTTATATTTGTAAGAATGAAGAGTTTTCGGGAGATTTTTATATAACTGATAAAAATTGAAACAAAAATCTACTAAAAAGCGTATTACTTAAAACATTTAGTCGCATCATCATTTTTTAATTATAATTATAGTATATATTAGTCTTAAAATAATTTAACATTTCTCTTACCATAACAACAGATGAAACAAAAATGTGTGCCTATTTACAATTAGGCTATAAAACTCAGAAGAGTCAACAGTTAACTTTCTTGACAAAGCTTATATCTTCGATTGTTTTTATTGCCAAACACATACTTTAAATCATAATTTTATACCGGATATTTCCGTAAATATTCTGAACCTCATTAAAAAAACTAAGAGATTTTGATGTAGAATAAAAAAGTAAGTATAGATACTTTGAGTAACTTACCTTTTAGTAAAAGTCATTCATAATCAGAAGAATCATAATATTTATCGGTTTCTTTATCGTTGCACTCCATTATCTTGATATTATTCTCATTCTGTGTTTATCATGATCATGATTCAATTCTCCAGAGTCTTCGGATTTACTAACTTCAATGAACATGGCTGGAATTGTAAATATAAAATATCTGAAGCATTGAGGTGCCGAAAGTAAGTCTTCTATTCAAGAGTAAACTCATAGGCTTATTTTTGAAGGAGACTTATTTATGAAAATCTTCAGCATTGTTATTATTTGTTATCCAATTGTGGTTGTATTTTTATAAAATAACAATATATTCTTTTATAAACGTAAAAATATATCAGAAAAATAGCACAAAACCTCCTTATTTTAAATATACATTAACAAATAAAAATATATAAAAATGAACTTTGATAAATTCATCTAATAATTAATTATTATGCCTTTGTGTCCTCTATCGTAATTTAAAATTTATCTTGTATACTAGTACTTTTTTTATCAAGTGAACTAGATAAAAAATATTATTTCTGACCTGTAAGACTAAATATCTGAATCCATAATTCCAGTATAAGAAGTACTGTTAATTGATAAAAAAAAAAGTACTAGTATACAAGATAAATTTTAAATTTATCTAATAATTTATTGTCTTTTTCTCAGTGAATTTTTAAGACATTTTGGTAAATACTTTATATTAATTTTCAGAGTTTAACTGAGTAGTTCAATTAAATAAATTGTCTGAAATATTCATTTAAGTTACTATGAAAATAATCTTAATTATTTTTTTAATTTTTCTGTTGTCTTAATACTGTAATTCATAATATATATTTTTGTATTTTATCAAGAAAAAAACAGTTAAATTTGAGAATCGAAAGCCATTAGATTTTTATCTACTGTATTTATTGGGTGATTTGAAATAGCATTAACATATTCGAGATATGATTAATCATTTAAGTAAAAAATGTGATTCTAAAATTAGATCGAATTAGTGTTCAAAACAACTTATAATCATAAAATAACTTTTACGTCTAATTTCTCGATTCTTCTAAATACACATGATGCAAACAAATGAACATTTTATTATTCGAATCCAGTTCGTTTCGAAATTAGATAATTCGTTTAAATAAAATCTGTAAGTAATAATGGCTGTATAAAAATGTTCTTATTTACAATTCTTCGTCTAATAATAGAGGCAATACTATGAAACTGGTTGGCACAATTCCCAAGTATATGGAAGGAAGACAACCACACAGAAATCAATTCCAATAATCATACTCTGGAAAAAATTGGTAATTGAAGATAAGGTTGACTAAACATAATAATATGGAATAATTTCCTCAAAATATTTTCAAACATAGGTGTGAGAGACTATATATACTACTTAATGTGGTTTTTCAGCCCTTAGCCCGAGATATCTCGGGCAAGTTGTATAGCGTTACAAAAAATGGGGTCCTTTAGGACCCCTAAAAAAATTTTTTTTTTTTTTTTGATTTTTCGGATGTTTTCTAAGTCTCCAAATTTTTTGAAAAATTTTTACCCGCGCGAAAAAATTTTATTGCGAGTTTAATTAACCTTTAATGACACGCAATTAACGCTTAATGGTTTTTTTATGGGATTTTTTTATAAAACTTTATTCATCTTTCTAAAGTTCTAGTGCGTCGATTTTACTTCGGTAAAGTTATTTAAAGCTATTTTCTGATGTCAAAAACAGCATCCAATAGTTTTTTAATTTTTTTAATTAATAGATTTTATTATATATACGTTTAATTAAGTCGGGGGGGTCGGAAATTTCAATTAAAATCGTAATTTTAAAAAAATATTTAGAAATATACCGCCATCTAGTATTCACCCTACTTTTTACCCTTCTCCTCCCGAGAGTTTCATGAGAATGTCCCGCGAAAGACGACACCAGCTGTTCTCAAGGTCATCCAGCTGTGTAAACAATGACACATCGGTGTCAAGTTTCGCGCTAAGGCTAGACAAAGGAAATTATACTTTGAAGCTTTTTCTTCAAAATTAACACATTTCTATAATTTTTTTTTGTTTATAAGGTTGACTAAACATAATAATATGGAATAATTTCCTCAAAATATTTTCAAACATAGGTGTGAGAGACTATATATACTACTTAATGTGGTTTTTACAAGCAATATTTCTAGAGTAGTGTTACCACACTACGCTTCAGATATATTGATTAATTAATGAAAAGGATTCCATATCTTACCGTAAGTAGTTGCCAAAATATGTACAGAAAGTATAACATACAGTCATCGATTACAGTGATGTGACGAAAAATTAACAGAAATACCTTCAATATAATCCATTCGTTATTGTGTAACCTTTGTTTAAAAACTATAAAAACAAACAATGAATATACCGGGGTTTAATGAATGAATTGCGAAATTTTTAATATATAGAAGAATAGAAGAAAATAATTGACATTTTATCAAATTGCTTTCACAAAAAAGACATAAAATTTATCTTTGAATGTAGTCTTAAGCATATTTGACTGTAGAACTTTCTGTTAAGAACAGAAATCTCGAGAATGTAATGAAAAATGTCGATTCATAATAACAAACAACACTAAAATTAAAAAAATAATAAAAGTATAATAAAATTGTTGCGTATAAAAATGGTTATTCGTAATTTGGATAAAGCTGTCAATTTTTTTATTTTATATTTTTGTAGTAATATTGCTATTAATAATATCAGTATGGATCATTTTCTACATGATATCTGTTTATATTCGGCAAAGGAATTTATAATGGAAGTTGATAATTTGACAAAATATCATTTTTATACTTTTCTATTTTTTATCGTTCATCAAAACACCAAATTTAAATTCAAATACAGTACAGCATCGATTATCCGACTTAATTGGGGACTGGGGTTGGTCGGATAACCGAAAAGTATGAAAAAATACATTATTAGTATAGTATAGTATATTAGACCTGGTTTAAATACTAGCCTCCCTTTCATGGTCGAGCCAGTGCTGCCAGCTAAAACATGCAAAAATTTAACAAAAATAATATTAAAGTAGCCAAGACATGACCAAATATTGTAGCGCCACATCACTAGCGGACATTTGAATTTGCCGACTAGAACGCGGTCGGTTAACCGATAAGTCGGTTAATCGGTGGTCGGATAATCGATGCTCTACTGTATAAATAATTAATAATTATTTATTGTAACATTGTCACAATGCCGGATTGCAACTTTTCGTCACAATGTTCTCAATATTTTAGTAGTGTCTTGCCCCTGTATATCATACTTTTCCCGTTAGCAATAGAATCGTGCCTGTCATCTATCCAACTTCGTTCAAAGAAAAATATTTTAATTGAAATAACGTGACTTCCGGTACAAACTGGAAGTTTGTTTAGGCCTATAGTTAATCTGTTTTCCTGCTTCTAAGCTTTCCATATTTTGTTTTCATTTTCATTTATCTAACTCCGTTCTCGAGATTCAGGAAGAATAGACAGACAGACAACAGATGGAAGACAATGGGAATTTATAGATCTACAAGTTTTTAAAATTGCAGCGCAATAATTTTCTTTTTCGTAGTGCTAATTTTTGTCTCTGATACAATCTTGAGGTGGTTTTATCTATTTTCTTTTGAAAATAGAACAGACAATATATGTTTCTGTATATATAATTTAATTCTTTATGTAAAATTAAATGCGTGTAATTGATATCTAATTATATTTCATTGATTTACTTAATTGTATCATAGCTATTTACTTCTATAAACTTTTTAAAACAACTTACTAAACCCTTAAACGGAGGCGTCAAGTTTGGAATACTACCCGCGGCGTGGGGTTATAATTGCTCTGCGTGAATAAAAATCGAATTTTTGTTTTATAAAAATCTTGTTTTATAATTCAATACAGTCATTCGTTATGCCTATACTTAGATAAAACAAATTTATATCAGGATTATTATTAGTTTTTCTATTTATACTATTGTAATACTGTATAAATATGGTATGAAAGTACAAATATCAAATTTCAAACTGGGACAGATCTATTCAGTTTGATTCCATGAGCGGTCTGTTAACGTTTTCTTTTAGTAGGAAATGTCATATTTCAACTTCTACAAACTGGACTTTTACCTGACAGTTTGTTGGCAATTTGGTCACCGACATTCCTTCTCTCAAATGAAAACAATAAGTACGAAACTTCACACTGCCAAGTTCGTGGCTTTATAACTTGCTTATTTGTCAATGAAATTTAAAATCTTATTTTCTTGAAGTATTATCTATACTTTAGATAAGTTATAAAGCATTTTTTAAACAATACATTCTTAACTTTTGATTTCATTTTTTTCAGAATAAGTCATTATAAAAATTAATCATTGAGAAATTCAATGTTTTTGTTGAAAATAAAAAGTAATACAAAATTTAGCATAAATTACATTTAACTTAATTCTAGTCCATAAAGGTAGCTTATGTAAAGTGAAATGGCTCCTACATAGGCCTAAACCTAATGCCGTCTATTGCCAAAATATTTAGGCAATAGACGACATTTATTTATTCCTAAATATTTTCGCAATAGACGGGCATTAAATTTATTTCTAAATAAATTATCTGAGTGAGTAAAAACTTTGTAACTTTTAAAATATAATATATGAATCATAATCTGGAATGAAGTATTATTTTATATTGAAAGCAACTTTTATATTGACAAAGAAATTTTTCTAAGCAATACATTATAATTTTGCATTTTTTACGGCGTCAGTAAACCTCGGGCTGGCGCACATTGCGAACATATTGCACCCTGTGATTATTGTTTGGAAATTATGTAAAATATATTAGATATAAAAAATACATAACGAGATCATGAAGAAGAAAGTATTAAAAAACAATTAAACTAAAATTCGAGCAAAATAAATAAATGATCTCGACACCCTCTGCCATAATAAGTGAGTGATCCACGGAGCGATGAGTTATTTTTAGTGAACACGTTGCCGCTTGCCGCTACCTGCAAACTCTACTTCTTCCTGTGGCATAACATGAAATCCTCCCAGTGGCGTAGCGTGGTGGGGGCGGCAGGGGCGGCCCGACCCGGGCGGCACTTTAAGGGGGCGGCAAAATTTCACAATAAATAATAATACAGTAGAGAACCGAAAATCGGAATCAATTGGGGACTGGGGTTGTTCAGATTAGGGATTTGTTCCGATTACGGTCTATGTACGAAAAAATATATTAACCTGTCAGATGTTCAAATTTTTCTCCGTTGCGTGTCGCTTCGTGTTGAATTTTCGTCGATTTTAAGCCTAACGAAAATTTTTATAATAATAATCGAGGCTATCGTATCGTTAAAAATTATTTCTGCGTTTTGTACGAACAAAATAAATATATTGAAGAATATAAAAACATGAAAATTATACTTTAGAAGTAAATTTAGTATCAAAAACGTTCGATTCAGCACGACACAGTCCGACTGAAAATCGTGCCGATTACCGGCGATTCCGATTACCAGGGTGCCGATTTACGACTCTCTACTGTAATACCTAAATAAGGGGGCGGCGAAATTTTTCTCCGCCCCGGCGCTGACACCCACGCTACGCCACTGAATCCTCCCCAGATATTTTTCCTCGAAATGTTTCAAACCAATTGAAATTATCATTTTACGATATTTTATGAACTACTGATTGAAAAAGCTAGCAATTTTTTCACGTTTTTTGCAAAATCCATCCTATGCCATTAATGAAGGATTACTCTTTACGATAGATTCAAATGATAAATTTAGAAATGGCTATTGGCCGAAATATTACTAGTTAATTTGAAATACTAAAGAATGTTATATTTAAAAATATAAAAGCGATATATCCAATTTCATTTACCGGTTGCTTTATAAAATTAATTTATATAACAAATAATTTATAAGTTAATGTATAAATTAAATACAAAATATAAATTATTAAAATGTTTATTTATATCTCAGTATTGTATCTACATTATACTGCATAATTCATTACCTAATAAGTTTTACATGATGATTTTAATATATATTGTTTATGTTTATGATTTTGAAAAAGATCATCTAAACATTATGAATATAAGTTTAATTAAAACTAAATAAAAACAAATTAGATTCAAGCTATTTAATTAACTTTAAAGCCATAAATTTAAGAAACGAATAGAAAGTAAAGATCTCACTTTCTTTGTTTATAGTATAACGAGTTAAATTATAATAGAATAGACAGAATATATTGTTTGAATGACAGATCAGCTTCGACTTACTGCTCGATCCCTCTTGGGATTGAATCCATTATATTACTGCTTAGGTTTCTCACGAGTGCTGATAATTTCCAGGAATTCAGCTGTTAATGAAGCGGTGATCCTTTGAGATTTTGTGTTGTGTTGAGACGGCTGAGCGAAGAAAACAATCGTTTTTATCGATGGAAGGGATGCTGGATAGGTCAGTCATCACCTCTCAAAAAATGGTCAGCCCTGACACGATAGGCTTTCAGCAGTCAGTATCGGGTCACTTCATTATCAAACTTTTTATGATCTTCCAGTTGTCAATAAGAACCATATTAAAATATTTTTTTTTTTTTAAATTACAGAAATTCAACGCAAATGTGTTTCTCAACTCTTTCATTCAATATCCAATCTCCCTCGACGATAGATATTGGAGAAACTTAGGAGGATCAATTAAGGGTTCATTTGATTATTTCGAAAATACTGCAGATATAGTAGTTTCTGTAGTCGTTACTATACCTTGACGATATGTGACAATTTATCGAATATCGATAAATACTGTCACTGAAATATCGACACAAATCAGTGTTTAACATTTTCGATGTCTACACTAGCAGTTTTCTAATGTCAAAAATCTTTATTATCGTAACAATGTTAAAAATTGGGAAAGAATTGTACACTATTTCATAATATAACTAAAGACTTAATAATAAAATCTTTAAAATATAGTCAAGAGTTTCACATTGGTACAAAAATTTTTAATAAAATACTGTATTTTAGTTCGGAAAATTTTAAACATATTGTAATGCTGTTCTATCAATCTGGTAACATATATTTTTAAATGTTATTTAAGATGGAGTTGATATTAAAAAAAAATATAACGAAGGACGGATTATGATGTAAGCTCTGCACGCCATCACGGCGACACTCTTCTAGGAATATGCTATTTTTTGAGATTTTAATACCTGGTATCAGGGGCCTTTTTATACTCTCTTTGAGTGGTAAAGGGCCTTAAACCACAAATAAAAAAAAAAAATACCTGGTATCCAGCTTGGGATTTGGCAGGAGTTTTGAACTTGGGAGAGGTCTTATTCAAATAGATTGTAGATTCATCCACAGTACTGTAGCCAGATTGTAGATTCATCCCTTCATAAGATAGCAGGTTGTTAATCATTTTCGGAGTGGGGGTAGCCTGACAGCAATTGATCTCATTTTATGTTCTGCGTTTTTAACGGATAGATCCTCCTGTGAGGTGTGTAGGAACCCTGGGCCTTTCAGTTAGTCACATAAAGTGATCATTTCACGAGAGAGTTGTTGGGAGCTTTTCATGAGTCATTCTGATCGCACCGCGGACTGGGCTACGATTGGGAAGGTACGATTGGGCTACTTCACCATGGGGACAGATAGACCCTCTAATTCCCACTTTGGCTCAGACTACTCACAGACTACAACAGGTCTGGAGTCTATTCAGCGATCTTTCGATAAGTTATAGGAAACGATAAGCAGAATTTTCAATAGCTTGCTTTAACACAAGTCAGTTAACGAACTTAAGTGAGAAACTGCTATACTTCACACTGCATTAGGTAGAATGCATTTGGTTCTACGCTATCGGTTGCGATATACAATGAAATTCACAATGAAATGATTAATTGAATGGAAATTATTTGTATCTTTATTTTAAAAATTCTGCTATTATTTCTTAAAAATCTGTGTAAAAGATAGATTTGCGGTTGCAGCACATATATTTTTCTGTTAAGAGGAGTAATTGAACACGAAGCAGTCATACTGTAAATTGTAAAATAATATGTACAGTTTAACTTTTGTAAATAATAAATTTCGTTATTTATTTTTTTATTAGAAAATTAACAAAATTATTTTTTAACAACAAAAGTATGGACAGTATATTAATTTAAATTCTACAAATTTTGTAATAAAAAATAATACATAAAGAAAAATCGTTTTGCTTCCTTAACATAGTTTGAAATAACAATAATTAACAAGAACAGAATTTTCTGTTATTTTACATTTCTTTGATTTAACAATTACAAAACGGTTATAAATAAATATGTTTTTAATATCTAATATATAAGGTATAAAATTTTGTAATTAAATTTATAATTAAGTTTTGACATCAGATTTTTAATTATATTTTTCATAAATCCTTTACAGGAAAAACAATTCATATTGTCACGAATGTATTTACAAGTTATATAACTTACTTGTTAGTTATGAAATAACAAAGACTTTCGAAACATTAGGATAAAGTTTAATAGAGAATTTTCGAATATTTATTTTTCTAAAAATATCCAGCAACGGGTTGTATAACTTTTCCGGCCATAAAGTTAAAATCGTCTGTGAGATTTTATTTCATATGTAAAAATTGTTTAAAACATTATTATTATTATGTTGGGTTTAGTGAATTATACTCGGTTGACACAGGTTGCTGTATACTATGCCGGACCAAAGTCAAGACAGCAACCAAAATGAGACAAAAATTAAATAAGTGTGTCAGTGTGTGTGTCGCATTCAGGAATTTCCTAACAATATGACATGTATTCAATACAGTGGTCTCCTGTAGTGTGATGTATAGGTTTCTATTCAATTGTAATGTTCCCAGGCTTTTGTGTAGTGTGTATGGTATGACACCTGTAGAGGAAAGAACGACAGATACAATAAGCACTCTATTCATCCTCTACAGATGCCTTATTTCCTGGGCGAGTTCTGTGTACTTGCTAATTTTTTCAGTGCATGTGTTTTGTATATTGTGAGTGTTTGGAATGGATATGTCTATAATGTATGTGATTTTATTGTGTTTGTCAATGAGCGTGATATCTGGTCTGTTGTGGTAAATTGTATCTGTGATTATATCTCTGTCATAGTACATTTTGTGCGTGTTGTTTTCCAATACCGTCTGTGGAATGTATTTATAGTATGGTTCGTGTTTGCCTGTTTCTTTGCAGGCTCTTGGTGTATTATATTTGCTACTTGATTGTGTCTATGTAAATGATCTGTCTGGCCAAGAGCTTGCGACCAGAAGTTATGTGATATATAGGTTCTAGTATGATGTGATATTTTCTGCATATGTCATTTGTGAATGTTGTATCTTTGAGTATGTGTGACCTGATCCTGTATGACAATCATAAACCCTTCCTTCCGTCTTCTGAAAGAGGCATCCCCGAGCTAACCAGCTGTTTGTCGCAGTTTTGTCAACAAAATCCTGAGCAGGTCGTAGGGATGTCTGCCATGGAGTGCCTTTCGAGCCCACGATTGCTTAATGGTGTCTATGCTTTTTATATGTTGTGTTGTGTCCATATGATGTGAGTGTAAGTTTAATGGTGTGTTATTCGAGTCTGCTAGAGTTACTGCTTTATGTAATTGTGATGTTTCTTGTTTTTTGTAGAAAAACTCTCGCAGTGACTGTATTTGTTTGTAGTGACGGTTAACTATGTCAATCAGGCCACGGCCACCATCTTTACGTGGAAGGGTAAATCTTTCTGTGGAGGATTTAGGATGGTTTTGTTTATGCTTAGTAGTATTGTTCTTGTTTTCTTTTGTTGTTCAAGATCTGAGCGAGTTCAATGTATAACTCCAAAGGAATAAGTGAGTACTGGGACAACATGTGTGTTTATTGCTTTAACTGTATGTTTTGCATTTAACTGTGTTCTGAGAATAGCATTTAACCTACTTTGGTGTTTTTAAATGAATTTGGATTAAGCTTGGAAATAAAATGTTTTTACTATGTAAATGATTTTACTACAGTATAAAAAACAAACGTAACATTTATCTGGTGTTGTTTAATTGTAAAACAGAAAAAGTACTGAAATCTGTTGTAAACGAAAACCTCCCCAAACGGAAAAACAATTTAGTACCGTGTGATTCTGGTTTTCACGGGTTTTTCCGTACTATAAAAATTTCAAAATAAGTTAATTTATTTTATATATTAAAATCTGAATATAACGTTTTAAATATTTACTTACATAGAATAGAAATATAAGTTTAAAGAAATATTTCTGCTCTTATACAACTTTGTAATTTTTGTAAGTAGAAGGAAAATAAACAAAGAAGACGAAAATTGGACTCGTTATATTTTTGTTACTTAAATAAAAAAAATTGCTTCAAGATATAACGAAAGCTAAAATATTTTATATAAATACAAATTTTAAAAATAAGAATAAGAATATATTTTCTATGTCTTATAACAAGTTCAAAATGAACAGGTATATAAATCAACCTATCAAATTTATTTTTTGAAATAATTCTAGTATTTCTTGATACAAAAATTGATATTCTTCTTTTAAGTTCTGTGTTTCCATTATGCTTACATATTTTACAAATTTGCACATATTATATCACTTTTTTACAACTTATTAAAGCATCATCGTTTTGTTTTGTTGTACATTACAATTCGAAAACTAATGAATATCGTTATATACCTTCCAAGGAATAAAATGAACTCTGATATTGGTCATCGTTGTAAAATATGACGAATATTGGCAATTCACGTGAAAAATAAATGTTATATCAAAACGCAGATAAAAACATGTTTAAAATATCTAAATTAGATTATATTGCTGCAGAAAAATATTACTCAATAAAGAATGTAAAAATGCATCAAACTTAGTTTTGTAAAGCACATAACATGATCTGATCGCTGAAACAGCGAGTGTGTACCACATTCTCAACTATTCTTCTTTATTGGAATTTTACTAGTTCCTAAAAGGGAATTAAAATAGGGCATATTTGTTATTATTTAAATTTTTAAATTAAATAATCTCAACAATATCTATAATAAGATTTTTAAAATAATTAATCGCACAAGAGGTTAAAGACTACAATGTTGTTATACATTTAACTATCTAACTCTTTAAAACTTTAAAAGTAATTTAAATATTTAGAATGTTTCTATTTTTAATTATTATAAAGTTTTTTGTAAATAATTTAAATTTTTACAAATAAATTCCAAGACTACTATTCAATATTTTAATTTAAAAATTTAATTTTGAAAAATTCTAACCTCATTTACCTTTTGTGTTCATTTTAACTAAAAATTACTATTTTTACGCTGGGAGTCATCTATTATTTGAGAGGACAAAATAAACATTTTATAAAGTTAAAAAGATTTTATATTTAAAAATTTCGGCAATTACTTTAAGAAACTACAAAAAATTTTTAGATAATTTGAACGTGAGTATTGATGAAACTTCTGTACTAAATAAACGCTTTACTTTATACATAAACGAATACTTTATATATTAAATCTGTGAGTTAAACTCAAATAAAATAAACATGTAATTATTTATGAAAAATAATTATATAAAAGTAATTTACGAATTGAAATATTAAATGAAAATATTTTATAAAGTTTTCTTAAACTATAATTACTTTTAATTATCATCATTTGCAATCTAATTAAATATATCGATAGATTTATTAAGATTAATTAATTTTTTATTAATAATCTTAAGATTATCGTGATATAGAGTAACCTCAATATTATTTTACACGATGAAATTGTCCTAAATTCTGATATATTTTATTGCTATAATTATTTTAAAAGGAAATTCGTGCTGCTGTTAAACCAAAAATAACCATTATAAAAGTTTTTGATATTATCATTTAATTGTTTGATTATATTATAAATTGCTTAATTAAACATAACACTCTAGCAAATTTGTTGGAAAGACAGCATTTCCATTAAAAACACTGATCTGGTTATTATACGAAAAAACGAAAAAAAGAATAGAGAATTTAATTTAGACAATTATTACACAAATTCGATCAATACATGGCCTAAATAATTCCATAACAATGAGTAGAATAAGTAGACATCGCCCCTAATTGTAATATAATTACCATTAAATGAGATAAAAAGGTTAGCCAGCATTAATATTTTAATATTATCATTGTTTTTATCATCTAGTATATATCTTCTTAAAATATCATGTACAGGGTGTCCCAAATAAAGTGTTATAGCTTAATAACCCGTTATTCAATCGATGATAACAAAAAATAATGTTTTCGTTAGTGTTCAAGTTAGGAAAGGTGCTATTAAATCAACTTCAGAACTTCCGTGTGATCCTACGAAAGGGTGGGGATGAGGTCAATCCGAAATTTTAAATGGAACTTTATCAAAATTTTTATCCTGAGTTGTTTTTTGTTAAGAATTTTCTAGAGAATAAAATGCGTCATGTAAAGTAGAAGTAACCGCCATTAAATCAGTACAGAAATCAATTTTAAAAATAATTTATGAATTTTTTTGTATTCAAATAGCATCCGATTTACATTCCTTAAGATAATTCATGTAGTTTCAGCATGATGGAACATCGTCGCATTTTGCTAGAAGAACACGCGGTGTTGGAGATGTTGTGCAAATGGGATCTGTTCAATGACCTCTCTGTTCACCTGACTGTATACCATTGGATTAATTTTTGTAAGGATACGTTAAGAAGTCGAGTATTGTTCTCAGTTTAAGGAACCAAAGATGAAAGAGAGAATAAAAGAGCCTGTGCGTCAATCACACCTATAACATTAGCAGGTGTTCGAAGAAATTATGTAATGAGACTAAATAAATGCCTGAATGTGAATAGAATGCTACTTGAATTAAGAAACATTCATAAAAATTTTTCTAATCGATTTCTGTACTAATTTGCTAGCCGTTACTTCTGCTTTACGGGATATTTTTCTTTAGAAAATATTATTTAAGAAAAATATTCCGGAATAAAAGTTCCTGGTTTTTAGCGTAGGATTCAAATATATTAATATTTCGATAGGATCCCATTTAAAATTTTGAAATTGACCCCACCCCCTTTCTCACGGAGGGTTCTTTAGTTCGTTAACTGGTTTGATAACGTCTTTCCTAAGTTGAACACTGACGAAAATATTCTTTTTAATCATCGATTTAATAATGGAATATTGAGTTGAGTTGGGTACACTTTACTTCGGCTACCCTATATAATTACAGTAAAGAAATTCTATTTTTAAGTGTTGTTCATAAAACATATTATCAGAAAATTTCAAATATAATTTTAAAATAAATTTTAATATTTATATGCTCACATTTTGGTTGCACAAAACAAAAAATTTTTAAACTATAGAGAGTTCTAATGGCACGTCGCATAGATATACCAGTATGTCAAAACATAAGTACAGTAGTAAATATGCATAAATATTTGTTATAATCAATAAATGTTGTATTACTATGTACTATACAATGCGTATTGTAAATTATAATTTTAGAGAATATATAATGAATTGAATATACAGTTAAACCTGTATGAATAGAAATCGTGTAGTACCTAATTATTTTTCTCGTTTTGGCAGGTTTTGGTATTGTTTTTCTTTTTATCTTTATACTACTTCAGAAAAATACCACACTATTATATTCATTTTTATAATAAAATTATATTTACAGGCGTAAAGAAATTTTATTACTAGGATTTATCAAAATTAATCCACAGTGATGGCAACTAAAGATGCAGTATTGATATGCAAGAATTGGAACTATTCGATTCAAGTTCTCGTTGTTCTTGTGCTAGGTATTTAATTATGAGATCACGCGACAGCGAACAAGCCTATTCGAGTTCAAAAACTAATGTTGTAAATTCTCATCTCTTTACAGTAATGCATAGATCAAGTTATTCTGTGATTTTGCATTATGGGGAATTTTAATACTCTAATTGTCGTTTATTTCAATCTCTGTAGTTATCAACAATTTTAATGAATTTATTTTCGAATACTTAATACTAGTTAGATACTACGTGGTAAATAGCACAGGCACAGGCAAACATGTTAGCAGTAGCATATGTTACTTTATTCTCATTGTTTTCACGAATTACATTCATTGTTTGTTCTCGGAAACTCGTTCGATTGTGGCAATTTCTCGTGTCTTCTCCTGGTTAATTATAACAATGACTAATTTTAATAAAGCCCTTGTGTCCGTATTTCCCTTGTTAAATATCTTTAGTTTCTCTGACAAGGTTCGAAATCGTTCTCGGAATGCAGTGAAATGACTTTTCATTCAGATCAATTTTAATTATTTCTCTGCAAGTGGAATCTTAATTTCAGCTATTCCCAAGTTAAGTTACGTTCACCGTACCCGAAAATCTCTTCCGTTTTCGTGTTGGACAGATTTTCGACTTATAGTAAGATTTAACATACAAAACCGTTCCGTTCGAATTTTTTCCGTTTAGACAGGTTTCTGTTTTAGTCAGATTTTACTCTGTAACAAATAAATTTATTATTTCAACAGTAAATAAATAGTACTAAATTAGTTAAGTGTACAATAAAGTAAGTATTTACTATTTATAGGCCTGTACATTTCCATATAAATTTCAATCTTTTAGTTGGTCTGAAACGTATCTCTCACATAATATATTAGTTCAATAGGAAATCCCTTCCATTATATGTCGTTTTCTTAAAAATCGTTCTTTTTAGAAAACAACAATAAACTGTGTTGCTGTTCCTAAAAATCCCGCTAACATACATAATTACAAAAAATAATATTTTGAAGTAATACTGTATATACTTATAATTTTTAGTGAATGTTCGTAAAGTCATGTTATCGGAAAGTATTAAATATCATTCTAAAATAAACTTCCGACTTTCCGTCTCTGGTAGCACACCCAATGTTGTTAACACATCGAAGAGACAGTGTCATATAAACATTTGTGTAAAGAAAACGCGGCGTTTAAAATCTGTAATTCTTATATAAAACATACAAAAATATTAAAGATTTTACAAAAAATTGACCTTTTAAGTGATATTTTTAACATTTTAAATAACTTTTTAAATGACAACCTTATGATAAGTTCGTGACCCTAGTGTGTCTTAACACATCGGTTGAGAATCATTACAATAATTTCAAAATTACTATATTATAAAACACTACTTCCATATTAAAAACACAGTCAGTTACTTGTGTGATTAGTTCTTTTCAGCAAAATTTTCAGCTTACCACTAAAGAATATTAAAAGCAATTTATTTTATATATTGAATAATCTATGGTGTATCTAGACGTATTATATAATCTTCTTGAAATTATGATAATCATAATTATTTATATATATTAAGATTTATTTTGATACTTAAAACAATCTTCAGTAAATATTCTAATGTATTTAAAAACACGATCTACAAATATAATGATTTATTTAAAATTGAACTATTATTTAAATTTGAAAAATTATTTTTGCATTACATAACAGTTTTTTGTATAGTAATGTGAATGCCTTCATAACTGCCCATATTTAATGTTTAATCCTTTATTCTGTATTTATTAAAAGATGATATATTTTAAAATAAACAACTTTTCTAAAATTTTTTGTAAGAAAATGTCAAATGCATGGAGTTATCCTTACTTTTCTTAGATTTATGAAAAGAAAATCATCCAATAAAATCTAATTATTTACTAAAAGCTTGTTTCATTAATGTAACCAACAGAAATCTGCCTACAATTTTAAAAAATGAAAAATTAAAATTTAGTATAAAAGCGTTTTATATTTTTAATATTATAAAATCAATTAATAGGCTTATGTAAAGTTGCATAACTTTATGAAGAAAATTTAACCTTTGATATTCTTTTTATGTTTTTCTATAAACAAAACTTCTCTTACCTATAAGTAAAACCGATTTAGAGAAAAAAAAAAACAAAAATGAAAAAGCATAAATTTATTTTTGCTAGAACCATAAAATGATAAAATTAAATCGTAATATTATGGAATTATTCAATGAATGATGATTAATGATTCTATAATAATACGTAAATCATATAGTAATATTATAGTATTTAATAGTGATTATTCCTTATACAGTATATACTTTCAGTCTGCAAACTCCAAGAATGTAGATTTTAAATATATATATATATATACAATAGAGCTAGAAATTATGTAAAAGCAAGAAAAAAGTAAATGAGATGTATTTTATTTAAGTTATAATAAATTTTATATTAAATTAAATGTATTTTTTTGAAAAATTAATAAATATTAACTAAACTTCGTATAATTATACTTTGTGTTTTGTAAAATATTACATTTTAGTATAAAAATTATTTTAAATACAGTTAATAAAAAAATAAGTTGGATTATTCTATGTAATTTCAATTAATACATTGTTATTTTTACGTTAACATCATCTTCAGTCTTGATGAAAATGGTAGCGAACTTATTCAATTCCAAGTATGTAGATCTCAAATGAAAACATAGAACTTCTAAATACTGGTATATCTTAAGAAATTGCGCTTTTAAAAGTCCATTATGTTTCTTCAACAACTCGTTGTAGTCAACATAAATTTTGCATCATGGCATTTTTTAAAATGCTAGAACTCGAAATTTCTTGTTGTGGTTGTTTTTGTAAAACCATAACTCGTTCTGGTCTTTTTTCGCTCATTAAGCATTTTCAATCTTTGAACCTAACATATACAAGTTGACTCCCTCACTCGCTTTTAATACTTGTTAGTTCATGAGTGCATATTAAAATAAACTTACGGCGCAGTGCGTTAGGTAAGTAGGAGCTGAATTTTTATGGCCCTATGCATTATTTCATACATTTAATACATTTTTATGCGTATATGCAGTCGCGTAAACGTATCAATATACCATATTTTTCGACTAGACTTTGGATGTTTTATTTTTAAAACATACAATACATATCCCCAAGGGATTTTTCGAGAACATGGTTGAACCTTGCAACAGGCGACAAATAAGTAAAAATTGAAATCAATACATTACTCATACATTTTCTGAACTATCAAAACAATTTATTGACTGATTTTATGGGTTACAGCTACATTTGAAAAAATTACTGTTTTCATAGTTAACCCGATTCAGAGTCATCCAATTTGCTTATTACGTTGTCATTCCTGTCTGCTTTCATACCGTTGTAGGAATCAAGATCTAGAATACCATCATCTAGTTCAAACCCGCCATCTCTTTCCAATTAGAATTTTGGCAAACGCGCATTATTTCCAGAGGAAGCCGGTTTGGAAAAAGAGCTGGATGTCCTTGGCAGAGTCGATCCTGAATTTGCGGCATTTCCTGATGTTGGAAGAACGGGAGCAAGTGGAAGAATTTTCCGATTCTCTCCTTGAGTTATCGTATGCTTAATTTGAGGAGGGTTATATCGTTGTTGTGCTTGTTTCTGTCGTGACAGGCGAAGGGCAGGAGGAAGAATATCTTCTTCAACTTCAGATACGTACACAAAACTTTTTGGTTGTGCATGACTCAATGCCAAAAAACCTGTTTAAAAGTAGAATAAGGCTACTCCAATTAGAATTTTTCTAATTACCCTTCCGCAGAAAAACTCTCGTCTATGAACTCCATCATCGCGATTTTTCCATGCTCAATATATTTGACAATATTTATCATTTTATTTCGAAAAATGTTTCAACGAACCTTCGAATAGAAAGCTTTGTTCGATTGTAGGCAATTTGAAGAGGCAGAATTTTAGTTATACTCTTTACCTGTCACTCTAAACTACATTACCCTATATTATATATTTGTTATAACAAAGTTTGATGAAATAATTGGTTTAAAAAATTATTAATCTTTGTACCTAATTACTATTTTATCTGTTATTCTTCAAAATTTCATATTTGTAATTTATGATTTCTAAAACCATTAAACCCAAAAAACTGTTATAATTGTTGCTATGTGCTATTTTTATATGAGAATTTCTAGAAAAAATAGAAATATAAACAAATCAATGCCGAAATTAGACCGTAGACTAAGATCCTCGTGTATTTTATTTACTATAATACAGTACTGTACTCAAGATGTTTTCCATGGTTTTCAACCAGGGATTTATTTGAGAACCGAGGTTTATCTTGAACATTACCTTTGTTCCTTGTTATTTGATTTTCAAAATGTCTGAAAATCTTAGTAAGTTAGTTTGAGAACAGTCTTAAATAAATATTCAGATGCTTTTCTTATAATAATTCAGACATACTTAATTTTACTTCCCTATAATTATAAAGATAATTATATTATTTGAATTCGAAATCAAAATAAATACAAATGACATTAATGAGAAATCAATTATTAATTTATATATCTAGAATTATTATCATCATCATCATAGAAAGTTTAATAACATAAAAATAATACAATACAAATTAGCAATACAAAAAGAGAACAATTTCTCTGTTATGGGGGGAATAATACAAGTGGTTCGAAGGATTACAAATTAGCAAATCTAAAGTACAAAGATACAAAGATAAGTCATAAACACTATAAACAACGATTTTATGATTGCATACATAATGTTTCATCTATAATTACACAATGAATACAATAACAATCATTAATTTTGATGTTTCAAATAGTACTTTTCGGAGATTTTAACAAAATAATTGTATATTTTGTAAAGATTCGTTTTACTGAGATTATTTAAATTAAGTTTGAAGTCGAGTAATGAATTATAATTGCATATTTGAGGTATTTTATAACAGTCACGCAAGCTATGAAGTTCTTGACAATTGTGAATTAGATGATATAATGAAAATTCCTCAGAATTACATAAAGGGCAATAAGATCTTGCTAAATCAATATAAATATTATTAATAAAGAGTATGATAATTCCACTTCGTTTAAATAAATAATCGTTTTACATTTAAACTAACTAGTTGTGACATATAAGGTTGTCAAGACGGAATTTGTAATAAATCAATATACCATGCAAGTACTTTGGTATAGTGAAGAATTTTGATTTTTGTTTATTGCCTGGGAAATTGCGGAGTTTATTAAAAGTGAATATCCAAATTTCCAATCATTGTTATCTTTAAATAATCACTCCGATACACCAAAACTATTTAGGATTTGGCTTAATTTGTAATGCCATAGATGCTTAAATTTCCGATTTTTACTTTAATATTTTGTTGGTGTAAATAGATTATAGTATTATCATTTTTAAATTTGATTCTGTAGTAAAATTCTATTAAACGTTTCAGTAAGAACGGGAAGAACCAAATTCGGTTTACTTCATGCCGCAAAGCATATCCTGAAATAGTTCTTTCCAGATGAAATAATCTGCGTAAATAATAGACGTGAAGATATTCCAATTTATAAATATAATGTAAACTCCATATTGGACTTGCATAATATATTATGGGTATGATAGTTGAGTTAAATAGTTTAATATGAATTTTCAAATTAGTAGTTTTCAACTTGGAACATACAAATAGTAGATTATCTATGGCTTGCTTTGCTTTGATTTTTATTTTATTAAAATGTGCTTTAAAGGATAGGTTCCAATCAAATTTGACTCCCAAATAGTCTATTTCATTTATAGTTTGTAAAAGAGTATTTTCATTATATATTTTAGTGTTATTTTCAGATATTTTGCAATTATTACGGAATATTATATCTTTCGTTTTGGTTGAATTTATTGTTAAATATAGTGATTGAAGAAATTTATTAAGTTGATTAATTTTCCTTTGTAATGAAATCTTTGTTGGAGCCAGAAGCACAAGATCATCCGCAAAAAGAATATAATGAAAGATTCTATTTCCTATTTCAATTCCATCAGTTGATTCGGTAAAAAGGCGATCAATACCTATGAGATAGAAGTTGAATAAATAAGGAGAGAGAGGATCACCTTGAAGAATTCCACGGGATAAAGTTAAAGTTTGAGAGATATTATTGCCTTGTTTTATCTTGATATTATAGTTTGAGTATAGTTTAAGAATTGCTGAAGTAAATCGGGAACTTGCACCACAGGATTTCAGATTATGCACCAACAGAGGAACGTATATTGAGTCAAATGCTTTTTGTATATCAATGAAGGAAGCATATATTTTCCTATGTTTTTTTAATAGATAAAGTTGAACTATCATTAATAAGGTAAAAATTGCAAATTCGGTTCCTTTATTTACAGTAAATGCATATTGAAATTCGGCTTCTAATTCCATAGTTTTAGTCCATAGCTTAAATTTGTTTGCAAGGAGTGAGGTAAAACATTCCCTTATAGTAGATAACAATGCTATCGGTCTGTAATTGCTAGGAGAGGAATAATCGCCCTTTTTATAGATCATTGTAAGAATGGCTGAGATCCAGGAATCGGGACAGGAAGCAGATTTGTACGTACTATTAAATAAATTTAATATTTTTAGTCTAGAATTGTGTGATAATATTTTTAGGAAATCAGTTGGAATATTGTCATTTCCTGTAGTTTTTTACTTTTTGTTTTTTTAATGACATTATTCAATTCAGTAATAGTAAAGTCAGAATCTAAAATTTCGTTGTAAACTTCTAAACTTGTATTTAACGATAATTCCATGTGAATTTGTGGAAATCTTTGATAAAACTGCTTCCAGGTATTAAAGTCTATTGTGATAGAACTTCCGATTAACTTAGGCCGAAATCTTCGTATTGTATTCCAAAACAGTTTACCATCTTTATTATTTTTAATTAGGTTTAGTTCAATTTTGCGAAGATAGTTTGATTTTTTAGTTTTAAGTAGATTATTATAGGATCGTTTAGCTTTTTTATAGTTTTCAAAATTTTCCTCATTAGGATTTTGCCTAAATTTATTTAATTCCTCTTGTTTTTTCGTTCTCATTCTGTAACACTCAGAGTCAAACCACATTTCTTTAGCTTTATTTTGAAGGTTACTTTTATTTTTTGTTAAGGGATATGTAGTCGTTTAAAATTGTCATCATTAGCTTATATATCTTTATATTATTAGTATCCGTTATTTCCGGGATGGTAAGCATACGATTATCAATCTCAGTTCGATAATTTGACATTTTGTAATTTATTTTTGGGCTATTTATAAATTGATTACTACTCTTCTTTAATGAGGTTAATAAAAATTTTGCTATTGTAGGGAAGTGGTCAGATGTATCAAATGAAGTTATCATGAATTCCGTACAGCGGTCCAGCAATAGATCAGAACATATTGTATAGTCAATAGTGGATTTACCAGTATTGGTTAAGCAGGTATATTCCGCAGGAAAATCTGGTTTAATGCGTCCGTTCAGTATAAATAATTTGTATTCAGATATTAATTCTATTAGTCTTTTCCCCATATTGTTGGTCTGTTTGTCCTTGGATTTTCGGTAATTATGAATTAAATGATTAGAACCCTTATATTTAGTATCCATCAATTCCCCAATTTTAGAGTTGAAGTCTCCTAGTACAATAATGTAAGGAGTTATATGGTACCATGTATCGATCATTTTGAAAATTTCATTAATTGAAGTTAGATTACCAGGCGGCACATAAGTTAGCATTATTATCAATAAATTATTATTCTTATTTAATACTTTGTTTTTGTTTATTGAAATGAGAAGTAAAATATAATTAATAGATTTTTTTAACTTGAATTATTGTACCATAGTCTTTTTCTATCAACATGCAAAGACCTCCTCTTGGGCGACCTGGACCTGCTGATTTACTTGCTAAAGTAAATCAAAGTATATCTAATTTTAATAATTTTACGGTAGTAAAATTATTAAAATTAGATATATAGAAGTTGTCAGTTGTAATCCAAGTTTCTGTCATAGCAAAAGTGAACGGTTTATATTTAGCCAGCATAAATTTAACAAATGAAGATTTATGTTTAAGTCCCTGACAATTCCAGTTTATGACAGATATTGTATTGTTATTTTCGAGATTAGAGTGACTTTGCGTTTGACTTTGTTTTATAGTGTATCAGCTATTGGATCTTGTTGAGTTAGAAAATGGTAAAAATGAATCTGCATAAACCAGACTTTTTCCATTGATATTGTATGTAATTTTCTCTTTTCCTGTTGTTATAATATCATTATGTAGTTTGGCCTGTGGATTTAGTTTTCGAATTTCATATGTAATATTACAAATTTTAATAATACAATAATTAAATTACAAAGTAAGGCGATCACAAGAACAGATGACTTCAACGCCCGTTACACACATGTCCAGTCTTAAAAGACCTTTCTCTCCTCTCTCCCCTGTCCAAGCTCTTCCTTCCCCTTTGTGACCCCTCAGTTCTCCGAATTCTCGACCATTGCAGATGTAGAGTTAATGGGGTGGGGTGCTAATGAATAGCAGATTTTAAACTCTGCTTACATCATAAAGCGTTGAGAGTAAGTTTTTACGTCTGATCCTTAAATTTTTTGTAAGGTCTGGTGATAGTTGGATATCTTCCCAGCCTTCAAGTTGGTTTTGTTGTTTTTTTCCGAATGTAAGTAAAGAAGACAGAATTTCGAAGTTGATTATTACCAAAGATTATTTTTAAAGTCAATTTAGGTAATTTAGTTAGTTGAACTATCTCTAAAATATCTTCTTGAACCATACTGTGAGCATTTAGTAAAAAATCAATAAATTTATAAATTTCTTCCTTAGTAATAGCCTTTGAAGTGGGGTAATTGTATAATATGATATTATTACGATTATAATCATTGGTTAGTGTGTCCATTTTAAATTGTGTAAAATCTTTTTCGATCTGCAAGGTGTCAATCTGTTGATATAATTTAGTTATCTGTTCTTCTATCTTAGTTTGTCTTTCTTTGGTTTCACGTAGATTTTCATGGATTAGATTCAGTTCCTCCTTTATATTAGTAATTTGGTTGGATAGTTTATCACTAGTTGCTTCTATAAGGTTGGAGATTTTGTTCCATAGAACTGTCAAAGAAGTGTCTAACAGATTGTCCGTGTCCTGTACTGAAGTAGATAATAAGAATGGCTCACCTGATTGTTCTTGAATGTGTTGGGGTATTAAATCTTCACTAATACTCTCATATTCCTCGGAAATAGCATTTATATTTTTATCCGTTTGTAAATTATAATCCGTAATTAACTTGGAACTTGTTGCTGTGTAGTCGTTGCGTTTACTCACTGGTTTGGTTCTGTTAAGTGGTGGCCTTCCTCGCTTAACTGGAGAACGTTGCATTTTCGTTAATATTAGAAATTTCTTATTAAGGTTAAATATCCAACTGTTAATCTTCTTTAGTAATAAAATCGGCGTGTTAATCAAATTAGTAACTTCAGGCTTATAGTCACAACTGAAGTGCTTAACAAAAGTCACCGGCAGTCGGGATACGGCCCCCTATATCTATAATTATTATAGTATTTAAGAACAATTTACTATAATAATGATATTACCTGAAAATATAAAAACGGTAAAAACATCTTTCAGATAAAAAATTAAATTAAGTCTGGATTTCAAATTCCTCTAACCGAAATAACCGTATTATAGATTTAAATTAGCTATATATATATATAAACAATTTAACAATCCGAAAATAAGCAGGAAAATGTCTTAAAAATCATTTTCTACTTGGTAGAGATCTGGATAATCAATTTTGAAATTTTTTAGTTTTAAAATAACACAAAATGTTTAGTTAAATACTGTCTAAATTATCATTCGCTTGAGATAAATTCAATGTAAATTAATCTGACATTGAGAATATAAGCAATATTTTTATTGCGTAAAAGCTATTTGATTGATTCATGACCCATCTTTAAACCGGTGTAACAAACATTCTGATTCAAACTGTAGTAAAATGTTTGTTTTATTGTGATTTACAAAAACACGATATACAATATTATAGATATAACTACCAAGCAATTTTAAAAATGATTTTTATCAGAAAGCTACCAACCTTGCTTGGAAATGTTATTAGAATAAAAGCATTTCTCATGTAAACTAATTGAAATATTCAACTGATTAAAAATATTAAAATGAAAAACTATTTTTAAAAAGAACGCTCTCATTAATTAAAGTGATTGCGATATTAAATATAAAATAAAACATTATACGAGTTTATGGAAATTCCTTCATATATGCAGAACGGATTTGTTTAAAGTTATTTTAATGTCAGTTTAAAAATATAAATTATAACAAATATATATTTCAAGAACAAATATACATTGCAAGAGATATATTTCAAGAAAAAGAAACAATGTTTTTAAAATAGAAAGCAGCCCCATTAGTGAATGAATATTAACGAGAATAAACTTATCAAATTTCATAGTTCTAAAAGTAACAGATTTTGTTGTAAGAATAAATTAACAAAAAACTATTCAATCAGAATTTGCATGAAATGACGTTTAATTATTCATGAATAATTTATTTAAGATACCGCGAAAGCAATTATCATAATCCGTATATGCTGTGACAAATAAAGACTATGAAAGAAGTCAAGAATACCGTAATACTTCTAAATTAGAATTTTTTGAACAAAATCATTATTAAATATATTAGAATGCTGCTAAAAGAATATAAAATAAAAGAGTATCAAACAAAAAATAATGACGTTTACAAAATAATATACCGTAATTTTTGTTTATAATGATTAAGTCAGTAATTAGATCACTACTCTAATTACTGGCTTTCCCTCATAAACGGGCACTTACCGAAAAATAAGCGACAAAATTTCTAGCATAGAACATCCATTCCTTCATCAACAAAATCTCTATAAACATTTAAGCACTCGTCCAACTTTCTACCGCCTTCTGAAAACATAATACATAATAATTTGTTGATTGATATCAGAGTTACTATAATACTTGTTCCTAAATCTCTTCATTCCTCGAAAAATTACCCGTACCCATTTAATTCCACACTTTGTGAAGTTATATTGAATGTTAAAATAAACTTAAATGTTAAAGCATATATAAGTGGCGGTGCAACTTGATACTAGAAACTTAGTCAATTTTTCTTTTTTTTTTTAAAGTAATATACAAATAATTTCTATATTGTAACACTTATTTTAAATTATACATTTATCAAGGAATATTTATGATTAATAATCAAGAATATCTGATAGACCCACATATATAACTTATATAATAAATTTTTATAAATATGTGAGGACCCGAACGGGGGTCTACTGGGAAGTCCAGAAGGGGGATATCAATCGAGAATTTAAAGAGCTCCATTTCCGAATGGGAGAAATTAGACGTCTCGATCAAACAATAGATTTTTTGTGTAAATTATTTTAAACAATGGGAAGGAATAAAGTCGAGGAAAACGTGACTGAAGACGGATCATATTCGGTCACGATGTTGACCTCTCCCGTGCCTCCATATGGTTTCGAATTGTCACCAGGTGACAATGAGAGACCAATGGAGAGGCGACTTTGGGTAAAAACAATATAAAACCATTGCTTCAAGGACGTTTTTGGTTCTTGGAGCGTAGTTTTCCCTCTTGGCCGTGTGTGCTCCGAAATGTTTGTGATACAGACCTTTCGGACTTTGTGAAAGCATTGTCAACTGCGGTGTCTCCTAGCAATCTCCAGAATTGTTAGTTCATCCAAGAAAAACGCCATCGAGCCTTGTTCTTCGGCTCAGGGCCTACAGATTGTTCACTGACACATCGAACTGCTAGCGACAAAGACATGGAATTTTCGAACTTTATTGATCTTTATTCCCCGTGAGTCTTTACACTCCCACACGACCGTTTGACCGCTCGACCGCCATGACATCTTTCCACCCAATCGGTTAACCACACAGTTTCTGATCCACGTATGTGAGCGTGGGTTCGAATCCCATTTCTGACACAACTGTGAGGTCAACCGATTGGATGGAAAGTTCAATAAAGTTCTAGAATTCCGTTCGCTAGCAGTTCGATGTGTTGGTGAACAATCCATAGGCCCCGGGACGTAGAACAAGGCTCGATGGCGTTTCTTAGATGAACCGACGATTCTGGAGATTGCTAGGAGACACTGCAGTTGACGATGCTTCCATAAAGTCAGAAAGGACTGTATCACAAATATTTCGGAGCACACACGGCCAAGAGGGAAGGAAATCTACGCTCCAAGAACCAAAAACGTCCTTGAAACAACGGTTTTTACTAGTGATGTAACGAATATTCGGTTACTACCCGGTATTCGGCCTATTCGGCCTATTTTTCACTATTCGGCCGAATACCGAATATTTAAATCACTATTCGGCCGAATACCGAATATTTAATTACTATTCGGCCGAATACCGAATACCTAAAAACAGGAGTAAGAAATAACAAAAAATACAATAAATCAGTGGCGTAGCGTGGGTGTCAGCCGGTGGGGGGGAGGAAAATTTCGCCGCCCCCTTATTTAGGTATTTTTACAATATATTATTATTTATTGTGAAATTTTCCCGCCCCTAAAAGTACCGCCCGGGGCGGGCCGCCCTGCCGCCCCCACTACGCTACGCCACTGCAATAAATTAATCATTTTGGTAACTTTTATTAATGCTGAACATTAAACTATAATTATTAAAGTTAATAAGAAATGGCATCTAACTCTAGTATTAGATTATTTCGTAATTAAATAATATTATAGCCTTTATCTAGCCCGATATCTTATGGCATCGATGGCGTGTAGGTTAGAATGTATCGGGCATTAATGTTATTGTTTAGTTAATTATGTTATATTCGTATTCGCGTATATTTTAATATTTATACGATATTTTAAAATGAGTTACGAAACGTTTTATTGAAACTTATCGTATTTAATGAAAGAATTATTTATCTATTTCTAGAAGATAAGTAACTAATATATAATTTATTTTATATATAAAGCAAAGAATGAGCATTTCTCATTATATACAAAAGATAACATTTGAAATCATGCTAAATTTTAAAAATATTGACAAAAACAATAGCAACAAAATATCACAAAACTTCACAAATAGAAACTCCCCAATAATATATTTGAACTGTTCCACAACTGGGGAGAAACTAGACCATATTATGTCACCACTAAAGTATATTCTTAGGGTACTATTCAGTCTACAAATACGTAGTAAAAACAAAATTTTAGCGTTTAATTAAAGAGTTAAAATGATCGATTGCAAATAAAATAACTTATAAGTTATAACTTACATCTAAATATCAACAACTGCCGAATCATAGCGGGCTATTTACGGCTATTACATAAATTATAAACCAATTTGGCACTAGAGGTAGACGTTAGGCTCCATCTCATATTAAGTTTAATAATTATAATTAAATTAATTAATTTAAATAATTTAGACTTAATGGAAGAAAAAATCGTAGTGACAGCGGGCCAATAGAGAGCACGGTGCGCGATCTTTGCCATAATGCGGTTTGCGCGCCAATTTTCGTACGTGCGTTAATCAAACCGAATAGTTTAGCCGAATATTCGGCCATTCGGCAACGCTCCTGGCCAAATATTCGGTATTCGGCCACGCCGCCCCTATACATACTTTTCCAGAGTTCGGTCGATCGTGAGGATCGTCGGTCGTGTTTTTCGTGCTCCGTTTTCGTTCGTGGTTTTTTTTTGGTTTTCGCCTGATGTTCTTGGATTATCTGGTATCGCTAGTCCCAGGTCAACGATTACTTCCTGTGTGTATAATTTTTTTTAAGTTTGGACATCAACTTTCGGAGTAATTAACGTCCGATTCTTTCGCTCTTTTTCGGCCCCCGCTGGAGCCCCCTACTGTGATTCGACGGAATTATTGTCAGTATTATCTTGCCTGTTCGATATGTATCTTAACCTGTAAGTTTCATTTTAGTATCTTTCGTAACTGTAGCGCAAAATCGTTGGGTAATTTCACCGTTAGACAAAGAAGTCTTCTGCCACGTGGTAGTGCTAGTCAATCGGCGTAGATAAGCCGGTCGGCGTTCGGCGTCTTCGGCTGTTGCCTCTCCTGTTTTGGCCAATTTTGTTACGCTTTCGTTATTGCTTTTCGTTGTCGGTCGAGCTTATAGGGCGTCGCTCGTGCGCGCCCAGTTTGTGTAATTCTCTGTCTAGCCATTCGGCGGTCTCGCGCCGTTTCGGCGTGTCGTGTTTCTCGCCCTCTGAAGTGGCCAACTCGGCTCAAGCCATTGAATAAGCTTGGGCTCCCCGTCCAAACGTTCCAGTCCTGTTCTTTCCCTGTAAAGTACTTTTGTTTATGAACAAAATGGTCACTGAGGACGAAAATGGTACATTAAATAACAGCTTTGTGGAAGAAGAATTAATCACTGCAATTAATGAGAATCTTGAGTTAATCTTATCTAATATTCCCATCAACTCCAACGTTTTCGTAAAAACGAAGGAGCGTACTCAGGCAAGGCAGGCTGCGGTGAAAATGCATGCCGCCGCCAATCAGATCTTCGGGGTCGTGCTTGCTCTCCGTGAAAGGGTTAAGGCGCTCGAAATCACTGGTACCCATCAACTCAAAAGCACATACTCTGCTGCCGTAAAGAAGAATCTTACACCGATGAGTCAGACCACAAAACTTATAACAGCCAAATCGGCCAAACTTGAAGGGGTACATAACCCAAAAAATGAGAATCATGATCTAATAATTTCAGCCATAAGGGAACCCGAGGAACCAACACCAATCCCCGAAGAGACAATGGGACTCCTACAAATGCACGTCGATCCCAAAAGGCTCGGAGTTAAAATTAAGTCAGCAAGACCTCTCCCCAGCGGAGACATTAAGATACTGTTGCATGATGAAACCGACCTCCAGACTCTAAAAAAAGCAGTCCAAAATCACGAGGCCTTAGCAAATAAAATACGGATTGTGGATAGGATCAAGAAATTACCAAAACTAATCTTGTATAACGTGCCCAACTACATAGAAGAAGGCGACCTAACTCAGAATATCTATCAACAAAATAGCTTTCTACATGAAATTCTACCCGAAGAAGAGTTTATCAACAGCACCAAAATTAATCGCAGTTTTCGTCCCAAAGGAAACAGCCATACCAGGCACGTCATCTTAAGTGTCCAGCCAGGCATAAGAAACTCGCTCATACAGAACCAAAGAGTCTACATAGGTTGGTCCTCAATTCTTCTGGATGATTATATAGCAATTACCCGCTGCTTTAACTGGACTGGGTTTGGGCATACATCGCACAGATGCACTGAGAAACAGCGTTGTACCCACTGTACAAAGCGCCACAAATTTAAGGACTGCCCACACCTACAATGTGGCCCTAAATGCTATAACTGCAGGCAGTACAACAAGAGAGTCCCAGCAAATAAGGCGGTCTCGACTGATCACAACGCCTTTGACAAATCATGTCCGATCCTTAAAAGGTATAAAGCAACTCAGATTCAGACAACAAATTATGAATAATGGCTCTCTCCCAGGCATTCAACATGGCCAACAATTACATCTACAAACAGACAAACAATTCAATGCATCCTACAAAGAGTACCCTCAACATACTGCAGATAAACCTACAGAAGTGTAAGGCAGCCATGTCAAATACCATCCAGACATCTGTAGAATTGAAGGCTGACATCCTTGCTTTCCAGGAACCCTACCTCCACGACGGAAAGGTCGCCCTGTTAGGCAGGGGGCGTATTTATACCTGGAGCAAGGATAATCTTCCGATAAAGACAGGCTTCCAAATTGTCAATAATAACCTGAATGCTCAGCTGGTGACACAATATTGTAACAGCTATATCACTACCATCAGAGTCAGCTACGGCTCTCACCACCTGTTCATCCTCAATGTATATGCTCCACCCTCAGAGGACATCCTTCCCCCTCTTAATGCACTAAAGGGGTATATTAATGAACTCTCCGCAAACCCAATCCTGGTATGTGGGGATTTCAATTCAAAATCCCCCATCTGGCATAGCCCGGTCGAAGACCCTAGGGGCCATGCGGTAAGTGAATTCCTTTCGGAAATGGACCTCCAGTCTCTGAATACTAGCCAGCTGCCTACTTTCTCTAGCAGCAATGGGGAAAGTTGGATTGACTTATGTCTTGCAAACCCAATCCTGTTGAATTTTAAAATCACTTGCCAGACCCAATTGTGTCTATCAGCAAGTGATCACGCCTACATTCTGACCACGATCCTATTTGCAAACTGCCCAGAAAAATTGACTATTCACAACATCACTAACTGGGACCTATATCAGGACTATGTAAAAACTCACTGGGATCCCACTGAGCTTACCTCTATCAATCAACCACATGATATTGATTATGCTGTTGATCAGCTTCAAAATGCTCTCCACAAAGCTTACTTTCACGCCACAAGAATAAAAACCAGTAAGCCCTCAGCCCCATGGTGGAGCCAGGAACTTGCAACCCACAGGAAGAAAGTGCGTGTAGCTAAAAGAAAGTACAGGAAAGAATCAGATCCTTACAATAAGCAGAAACTCCACCAGACCTACCAAAGGTATTTTAAAGAATATAAAACCCTGATCAATCGGACTAGGAAGAAATCCTGGCAAAATTTTTGCAACGCCTCCAACGAACGGGGACCCTGGGCAACCCCATACTACACGTCCTTCAAGAAAAAGAAACTGCTCTCAACCCCGGCTACCATCGCAAACTCTCAAAACTTTACCAACACCCTAGAAGACACCTACAAAATAATCTTCTCCGAACTGTTTCCTCCAGATAACCCCAGTACGGACACCGACTACCACAGACAGATCAGGAAACAGAGTATGAACACCTCTTCTGATGTAAATGACAGGCCTTTCACCACTCAAGAAATCTCCAGGCAATTTAACAACATAAAAAAACGGAAAGCATCAGGACCAGACTCTATAGATTGGAGGATGGCTCAGCAAGCTTATGCAGCCATTCCCACCACATTCTCAGTCCTTTTTAATAAATGCCTTGACTGTGGATACTTCCCAAAAAATTGGAAGGAGGCCTCCATTAAACTGATACAAAAGGATAAGAACACCCCTCCAAATAAAGCAACTGACTATCGCCCCATCTCCCTTCTCTCTGTGGTAGGGAAGGTGTTGGATGCCTTAATGGCTGACAGGATCTTACATCACTTAAATGCTAATAACATCCTAAACCCCAACCAATTTGGATTCATGAAAGGGAGAGCCACCCACCATGCTCTAGAAAAGGTCATTTCCTACGTTCAGGAGGCCAAAAAAAGGGGGAACCATACTATCATGGTCAGCATTGACTTCAAAGGGGCATTTGATCATGCCTGGTGGCCAGCCATACTGGCCACCCTAGCCAATGTCCACTGCCCCCTTAACATCTTCAATCTGCTGACAAGCTATCTCATGGAGAGGTCTGCCCTGGCCGTGGAAAAAGGGGAAACCTTACATAGGACTGCCATCACCAGGGGGTGCCCCCAAGGCTCAAAGTCTGGTCCACTCCTGTGGAACATTTTATATAATGGGATCCTAAACCTCACAAATGACACCTCCCATCACGGGAACCCCCACATTCAAGGGTATGCAGATGATACAGTTATCCTTCTTTCTCATCAAAACCAAGGAACTCTTCAAAATTATACTAATAACTTTCTGGATCTGGTCTACAAATGGAGCAAGGATAACAACTTAATAATCAACTATAACAAATGCTCTGCTATGGTTTTCCCTAAAGGAAACCCCCTAAAAAAGAAGCCCACTATCAAGATAAACAGTGAGAAAATTCAAATTGTTAACAGTTTAAAATATCTTGGGGTCATCCTTGACCCTAAGCTTTCATGGAAGGATCACGTTTACTATGCCTATAATAAGGCCATCAGAGCCAGCCATAGCCTAAGGTCCATAGCCAGGAACGGTTGGGGCCTCAACAGCGTTAACAGCAAACTCATCTACAAATGTGCTATTGAACCCATCCTCACCTACTGCTGTGAGGTATGGGGGTACGCCGTAAATAAAGTCCACAACCGAAAGAAATTGCTCTCGGCTCAGCGGAAAGCGGCAATCGCGATCACTAAGTCCTACAACACCGCTCCCACTGACGCTCTCCTAGTGATCGCAGGTTTAACCCCAGTCAACCTTGTGATCATCCAAAAATATACAATGAACCTCTTAATGGGCAAGCTCTCATCCAACGTTAACCCTGATACCATCCACAAGATGATCAATCATCACAATCTTCCGGACACAATACACCCCCTGATCGACGAAATAGCAAACTGTGGCCTTGACATCAAAAAGGACCAAACTTCCGTCCACCCGGCAAACAACATTACCTACGACTTTGTCCAATATCCACCACTGCCCTTGAAGGGACTCAGTTTCTACACGGATGGCTCCAAGGCCCCAGGTGCTGTCGGTGCAGCTGCTCACCTGGTGGATCCCCAAGGGAAACTTTTTTGGAATGCTGCTTACAAACTGTACGAGAATTGCTCTGTGAATCAAGCAGAGTCTTTAGCAATTTGGAAGTCTCTCCAATATATCCACAACAATATCCGGCAGTTCACTGGGAAAAGGATCAACATAATAAGTGACAGCAAAACTGCACTGCATCAGATTAAAAAAGGAAACCGTAAACTCCCAATCATAAGTAATTGTCTGGACACATTATGTGCCCTTGCTGGTGTGACTCTCATTACCTTTTACTGGGTCAAGGGTCACTCCGGCAACATCGGCAACGAAACTGTGGACAATTTGGCAAAGAAGGCTCATAAAGTAGCCTCCAAGTACTCCTACACCTCCGTTCCCATCTCCTTCCTCAGGAAGGAACTCACCGCCATCACTATGTCAAGGTGGCAAAATGACTGGGACAGTAGCCACACTGGACGGAATACCCACAACTTCCTCCCGGACGTCAACAGTAGCTCCCGCCTCACTTTCCTGAGAACGACTCATTCTATTACGCAGATTCTCACCGCCCATGGCAATTTTAAGTGCTACCTTCATCGTTTCCTTAAGAAGGGAAATGGACTTTGTGACTGTCTTGTAAAGGAGAGGGACGACCCTTTCCATCTAATTTTTACCTGCACCAAGTTCATTCAGCATCGCCAACAACTCAGAGACCTGACAACCCATAAAGGGCACAACTGGCCTTGCCACCTTAGTGTATTCCTGGAGGACAAGGACATATACACCAATTTCGTCAAATTCGTTAACAACCTAAATTTATCAGACTATCATCTCCCAACTGCTACTCAATCCAACATGCCAGCTATCTCATCGGATAACCACAGCCAGACTCCATAGCATCAGGACACATGGTTGGCAACCTTCAAAGGGCCACACTTCAAGGACTTATTTGGTATCTCCAATAGGGTGCTTCTCCCTCCTCATTACTCTCACCGGCACCATCCTATGTTTGCAATTGTATTGTAAGCCATACCAAGGCGCCTTTATTATTGTTCTGTTATCCCACCTATTAATTCTTAGGTACTGTAATTGTATTTTGTAATTTTGCCTTTCTACGTCTTAACAGGCGGTTCCCAGCAGGCACCCTCATCCTCCTCTTCCCTCCTCTATTTCCTTTCCTAATCCCCCCACCTCTCCTTTCCCACCTTCTGGCTCCTCCTTCCCTCCTCTCTTCTTGTAGGGCTATACCTCCGAGTAAGGCCTCTTCCCCTTTCACTTATTATTATTATTATTATTATTCGGCCACGCTCCTAGCCGAATATTCGGTATTCGGTTGAGGCCGAATATACTATTCGTTACATCACTAGTTTTTACCGTTTTTACCCAAAGTCGCCTCTCCATTGGTCTCTCATTGTCACCTAGTGACAATTCGAAACCATATGGAGAGGTCAACATCGTGACCGGATATGATCCGTCTTCAGTCACGTTTTCCTCGACTCTATTCCTTTCATTGTTTAAAATAATTTACACAAGAAATCTATTGTTTGATCGAGACATCTAACTTCTTCCATTTGTGTCTAAAAAAGAGCTCTTTAAATTTTCGATTGCTATTCCCCTTTCGGACCTCCCAGTAGACCCCCGTTCGGGTCCTCACAAATACTGTATCTTATTGATAGTTACACATCCATTGAATCGGTATATCTTCCCTAATTAGTACGATCGTCGATTTTACCATCGATACAACGTCACTTAACGATCCCTTCAACAATTTTTCGTGTGACATCATGCTCTTGTGCATTAAAATATTTATACTTCTTTCAACTACGAAAAGTTTTTACTGGTTATCATGCATATAAAAAACTACAAAATATATAAAGCAGAAAGCAGAAAAAGACTACAGAATTAGACTACAAAATATATATTAACACTAACGATATTTTATTTAGATTTATTACGCACTCATTAAGTCATTGCTAATAAAAACTCACAAGAAATAGTAGCATAAAAAGGCTCAAGCATGGGCCTACATCGTGATCGCTGATTTTCGCCATGTTGTAAACAAACTCTTCTAAGCAATATGTACAGGAAATGCTTATTAGTTTTTCAGAATACGTTACGAGTGATATCACAAGCCGCAACATCGTGAGATCGTTGAAGGACGATTTCACGATGTCGCAGCTTATGATATCTGGATTACGAAAATTTTATTTGACGTCACGTCGAAAGCGAGCGAAAGCGTCTACTTTGAGGAAGTAGAGGCATCATCTACATTTGACAGCGCTAATTACGTGGATATAAAAGACTCGAAATCCCTGAATGGAGAAGGATGGAATTACTAAGACGTCGTAAGGTTACCAATATTCCAATTTTAGAAATTTTAGAAATTCTAATTGGACTCTTTTTGTTTTTTAAGGAACTTTTTTAACTGGACGGCTAAGTAGCCTCAAAAGAAAGGTCTGGTCGTCAACAGTTTGTTCTAGAACAGGAAAGAAAATGGTGATCGTCTAAAGAATTTTTAGAAACGACTGTGTCTTTTAATTTATACAGAAAAATATTTACCATCCCACGAAAATTTTTAGAAAACTACTATTTACATTTAAATAACAATCTTAAAAAAGAAAATCAGTTCCAGTTACATGCTAATTTTTTTATTTCTTTTGTTCAGTTTTGCTGTAGGACAGAATAAATAATTAAAGTTTTTTTTATTCATTCTAGTCCAGCTCACACTATAGTATCAAAACTTTCACTTTTCCGCTGGGAAATGTTTTATTTTTAACCTTTACGAAACGTTTTTTTCGGCCCTATTTATGAGCTCTCTCAGGTTTGTCTTTCTTCGATTATCTACGGCCAATGTTGCCTTGTTTAGTTTATTCATTCTTGTCCGGATCACACTATAGAACCCCAGTGGAAAAGTGAAAGTTTTGATGCTATACTGTAAGCTGGAGAAGAATGAATAAAATAAACAAGGCAGCACTGGCCATAGAATTTAGAAGAGAACATCTGAATAGGGATGATAAATAGGACCGGAAAACGTTTTGTAAAGGTTAGAAATAAAAAATTTCCCAGCGATAAAGTGAAAGTTTCGATATTAAAGTTTTTGCTAATTGGGTTGCAATTTCAAAAAACTGCAGATCTATAAATTTCCACTGTCGATTGTTTGTCTGTCCTTTCTTAATCTCGAAAACAGATTTATATATGTGAATGCTGAAACCAAATATGAAAAGACTAGGGATACGAGATCCTGATGAACTCCCATTTTAGGCCGGAAGTGACGTTATTTTATTTCAATTTTTAAATTTGACTTTATTACTAACAGAAAAATGTATGATGTATAGGGACAAGCCACTACTAATATGAGGTTGCAAGCATTGGTGCTATTTCCTCTCTCTCTTTCAACATAAAAGTATAAAAGTATAAAGTCGTATATGAAATACCGTTCCAATATAGGATGCGGTTCTCACGTACTTCTGATTCGTGGTGTATGGCTTCTATCATGACTAGATTTGCCACCCTGGTATATAGTCTAGAATATAAAATGTGACACAAACGATGTGTATATGATATAATGCTACTAATAATCAAATTTTACAAAACTTCTATGGAAAAATTATTAAAATCTCATTATTATTATTAATTTATAATATTGGCTTTATTATAATGTTCTATTTCAGTTCAACATTTTAAACTTAAAATTTTAACTTAATGTCTGAAAACAGTTTATGTCTGTGATCGATGAAGTTCATAAATATTTAGATTATTTACTAGTGATAATTATTTAAACAAAAATAAGTTTCCAAGTTATACCTCGTATATACTCTGTAATATGGGCAAAGTGAAATTCTATATTAAATATAGATTGATATAATAGAATTATAGCAAATAAATGTAAACATTGATGGACCCAAATAAGGCCAACAAGATAATTTATGCTGTAACTGCAGGAAAGTAAAAAATAAAAAACTTCTGACTTCATTACTTAATTTTTTAAATTATTAATATATTAAATATAACTATTACATATATATAGTGGGTGCAAACGTTACAATAAAATGAATAACATTTTTTTTACATTATATTTATATTTAATTTAAAATTTTAAGAATGCATGGCTAGATTCACTGCAAACTTATGAATAAAGTTTAAAAATTTATTTGGATAAATAAATATTATATATTTTTATAATATCATTATTAAAGACTGCAATACAATGTTATTTTATAAAATTATTACAATTACTGCACTGTATTATATTAAAGAAAGTTTCACTTAAATTTTCATAATATTCGTTGCATATTTTGTTTCTGTAATTTTGTATTAATGTATATTGTAACTTGGTTAAGAAGTTTTCTCGTGTAAGAAGTTTAATTTTGTCCCCATAAGATTTGTAAAATTTTCCCATTCAAAAACATTTTTTCCATATAAGTTGACGAAAATCCTTGTCCACGACCAGAAAATAAACTCAAGAAATTTTTGAACTGCATCATATCGAAAATTTTACATATCTAATTACATATGGAAAAATCATGACTAATTCCATGATTTTTTCCATATGAAAAAATTTTGTGTGTTCTATTGCATTTCTTTTAATTGTTTAACGAGTACTACAATTGCCATTATAATTTAATTTAATCGTTCTTTATATTATTAAATGATTTAATTCATTATATTACACATATGCAGGTCTTTGAGAGTTATTCCGCAAAGTAAGTTTTTCTGTTAAATAAATAAGGATAAAATTGTAAAAAAGCATAAGATTTATGTACAAAAATTATAAACTGTAAAAATTTAAACAGAATTTAAATGAAAATTAAAGGTATGTTTTACTATATATAAATTAACCCATTAAAAAGTCACAAGAAAAAAACTTGTAAAAATTTGTAAACACTTATGGAGAAAAAACGGATAGAGGAAAGAGGAAGATTAAAAGAAAGGATTAAAACGTAATACTATTTAAAAACTTTTAATAAAAACAAGATAAAGTATTTAAAACGGATAAACATTTAAAACTCTTCCTTTAAAAGAATAAATAAAGGTAATCCTCCAGAGTAATACAAAAGAATTTCCTATAAGAATTTCACTACTGTGTAGTGAAAAAGAAAATAAATAAAATCGACAGAACGGAGATAATTGTGCAATTAACAAGTACATAAAACAATTTTAGATAGAATTATTCTAACTAGAATCTAAATTGAATGCATTTTTTAATATTAATAATCTCGTTACATTCTTTATATTTTAAGATTTCTTTTCTTATATTAAAAATAAGTATTGTATCATAAATTACATTAAAAGTTTTATTATAACATTATTAGGTTAAATCAGAGTTTTATTATGAAAGTTATTGGTTTATTACATTTAATCTTGATTTGGAAAAATTATATATAATTTTTCATTAGCTTTTCCTAATTCAAACAATTTACAAATTTTTTAATGCTCATTATTATGCATTGTTCTTTTTGTATTTAAAAAAGTATTTTAATATTTGAAATATTTTCTAAATTTATTAAATTTATTTTAATATAAAATATGAGAAAACCGTTGATCACTATTTTACTTCATATTTCTTTCGATGTTCTTTAATTTTAAAGATAATTATTGAGAAAAATCTTCAAAATAAACGTTTAGAACGTGAAATTTAAGATTTATATTATATGCAATTTATACCCCATTGAATTCTTTCTTATTCAATTATATTTACAAATATCTTTAACTATGAAAATAATTTAAACAGTTAAATTTACATTCTTAACTTTAAAAATTTATTCGCAAATTTAATTATATAATTAATATTGAAAATTTAATTCAAATTATTTAAATGTTATAAATAATAAAATTTACATTAACGTTAGATTAAAATGAGCGATAGAAAACAAATAATTTTAATTGCAACAAATAAGTTATGAAATGTCGTAATGTAATTAAATAATATGAATTCTATAATAGAAATAAATTAGTCAATGTTTAGTTATAATTTATCTTAATTATTTTACAGAATTTCATTTATTTAAATTATTATATTAAATAAAAACACTTTAGAAAAGTATTAGGAATTTCTATTAGTATCAAAAATTTAATAATTTAGTTCTAATTCTAGTGATATATTTATTTAGAAATTATAAATTGATTTATAAATAATAAATTTCAATACTGTCCGTAAACATTTATTGTACTTTGGAATAACCATTATCTTGGAAGAATTATCTAAACTAATTTAAATTCCAGTAAGTTGAATGTCCTAAATTTGTAAAGCTAAAATAATGAAAGTAATATTAATTTTTCCTACTGTTTCCATTTATAAATATTTTACAAGATTCACACTTAAACTGCATACTTAATCGCTGAATGCAGTTTATAAATGACTTTATCCAAATCTGCCGTAAATTATCATTTAAATTATTACAATATAAAATGTTATAGTGAATGCTTAGCATAAAGATGTAACTCAACAAACTGACAAGTCAGAAATAATTCGTATAAAATTCAAATCTGTCTATAAAATTGTGTGAACCAAGAATAACAAAAATAGGATTTTTAATAAAAAGATATTCATTTAAATTCTTTACACATGTGTTGTTTTCAGATATTTTACGGAGTCTCTTGACTAAATTACAGGAAAGATACTAGAAAAGTAATTTAAAGGGAAGTAGAGGTAATTTATTTCATCATGTAATTTGAACCTTCAACTATTTTATGAAAGTTGATAATAACTGGCAACTTTTCTTACAGCAACATCAGCTCATGTTAAGCGAATAGATTTAAGAGAATAACTCAAGTTAAAATTTATATTGAAATTACAAAGTAAATTTCGATATAAATATTCAAATAAATTATTTAAAATAGTTATTTCTAATAATATCGTGTAAATAGATAGATTTAACATTAAAAATTAAATTTAGTTCAGGGACTTACTATTTATGAACTAAATCATAAATCTAATTCGAATTCGTTGATTTTTCAGAGAAGCGACAACCAGGATCTATAATGAAATTGAAGAAAAAAAAATTAGTGATGTAAAAGAAATATGACAAACATTATTTATGAAGAATGATAGCGCTTCAAAGTCGAATCTTAAAAATATAATAGTATAATGGGATTTTCGATAATAATTATTAAGATCAATCAGCATTAATTTTGTACTTTATATCATTAAAGTTCAAGTTTAATACAAATTTTTTGTGAGTTTTTTGTCTTAAATCACTTACGATATTAACGAAAATACTTCATAATTTTTAAACATAACTGCAACAGAATATTGTAATTTTAAGATATTAAAGTATAATACTTTTTGTCACCATTTGTTAAATATTACCATCATCCTTCTAAGGTATATATTGTATATAAGCAACATTCGGATATGAGGAAAGGAATCAATTTTTAATACTCAAGAAAATGGGTGTCTTGAAAACCTGCAGTCAAATTTACTGCTTAATAATGTTTGAGTGCTAATTTCTGTTATGAATTTAGAGAAATTTACTCATAATTCTCTATAATTCTTTCATCAAATATGAAATTACAATGAATTGTAACTTTTAAATATAATTATGTGAAAACATTAGAAAAGTGAAAACGTACAGGAAGATAGTATACTAATTATTAAAGTCGATTTTTGCAGTTTCTTTTTTCTTTTTTTTCTTTTTTTTATTGTTGTAAACGGAATTTGAAAACAAATACCGTGGATCACCGTTTACAGGTTTCACATTCCTAAGTCTTTATTATTTGAACATTGTTTTCCGTTGATCCCAAAACATTTCTAATCCTTCCAATGATAATATTGATACCTTTGAATAAAACATAATCTCGTCTTCTAAAAGTGTATTGCACAAGTGTATTTTCTCTTAGAGAGCAAGATTAGCATAAGTTATTGCCAATTGTGTGTAAATACAATTTCTATTAAAGAAAATCTATACACTTGTAGTGTCTTGTGACATGAAATAATTTATAAACTAAAAATATTTCATTTAAAAAACAAATGCATTTCAGAAACTCTTTCAAATTTATCGCAATTCTAAACGAGAATTAAAATTTTTAAAAATCTGTGGTGGACAGTTTAGCACGTTAGCAGTGAAATTTAAGTCTTGAATAAAAGAAAATCATTATGAAATTTATTGCATGTAACTAAGGTTCTTGTTAATTAGGTACGTGAATTATGTCTAAATGACCACGTTTAATAGCCATGTTTAATTACAACTTCAAAAAGGTTCCTATAAAAGTATAAAATAAAAGATAAAAAATTCAAATATATATTAAAAGCTGTAATACTATGTGTTTGTTATAGAAATAGTTAGTTTTGCTATCTTATGATGCATTTTGACTTAATTTTCGGCTATACTACTACGGATTCTGTCTCCTGAAAGTTGCATAAACGATGCTACGCTGTATAAGTATGCCCTTGTTTTAACACTTTCATTTTGTATTCTTTTTAAAAACATTTTTCATAGCTAATGTGTAAAATAATGAAATGATATTTATTTTCTATTGTTATATTTATTTTGATATTTTGTTAGTAAATGACGACCGAAATAAATAAGAGCCGTCATTAATTATTATGCCTTGGTATCCTTTTTAATTCTATTTAAAATGTATTTTGTATACTAGTACTTTCTATATATTAACAAAACTTATTATACTGGAAATTATGGATGCAGATATTTAGTCTTACAGATCAGAAATAATGTTTTTTATTTAGTTCACCTGTCCATTGGTCGCCTCTCCATTGGTCTCTCATTGTCACCTGGTGACAATTCGAAACCATATGGAGGCACGGGAGAGGTCAACATCGTGACCGAATATGATCCGTCTTCAGTCACGTTTTCTTCGACTTTATTCCTTCCCATTGTTTAAAATAATTTACACAAAAAATCTATTGTTTGATCGAGACGTCTAATTTCTCCCATTCGGAAATGGAGCTCTTTAAATTCTCGATTGATATCCCCCTTCTGGACTTCCCAGTAGACCCCCGTTCGGGTCCTCACATATTTATAAAAATTTATTATATAAGTTATATATGTGGGTCTATCAGATATTCTTGATTATTAATCATAAATATTCCTTGATAAATGTATAATTTAAAATAAGTGTTACAATATAGAAATTATTTGTATATTACTTTAAAAAAAAAAAGAAAAATTGACTAAGTTTCTAGTATCAAGTTGCACCGCCACTTATATATGCTTTAACATTTAAGTTTATTTTAACATTCAATATAACTTCACAAAGTGTGGAATTAAATGGGTACGGGTAATTTTTCGAGGAATGAAGAGATTTAGGAACAAGTATTATAGTAACTCTGATATCAATCAACAAATTATTATGTATTATGTTTTCAGAAGGCGGTAGAAAGTTGGACGAGTGCTTAAATGTTTATAGAGATTTTGTTGATGAAGGAATGGATGTTCTATGCTAGAAATTTTGTCGCTTATTTTTCGGTAAGTGCCCGTTTATGAGGGAAAGCCAGTAATTAGAGTAGTGATCTAATTACTGACTTAATCATTATAAACAAAAATTACGGTATATTATTTTGTAAACGTCATTATTTTTTGTTTGATACTCTTTTATTTTATATTCTTTTAGCAGCATTCTAATATATTTAATAATGATTTTGTTCAAAAAATTCTAATTTAGAAGTATTACGGTATTCTTGACTTCTTTCATAGTCTTTATTTGTCACAGCATATACGGATTATGATAATTGCTTTCGCGGTATCTTAAATAAATTATTCATGAATAATTAAACGTCATTTCATGCAAATTCTGATTGAATAGTTTTTTGTTAATTTATTCTTACAACAAAATCTGTTACTTTTAGAACTATGAAATTTGATAAGTTTATTCTCGTTAATATTCATTCACTAATGGGACTGCTTTCTATTTTAAAAACATTGTTTCTTTTTCTTGAAATATATCTCTTAAATATTTAATTTAACAAGAATTACACTAATGATTAAAATTAAAATTTGAAAATCATTTTAATAATTAAAAAATAAATGATTTTTATTTAAAATTCGAGAACTTGTGTTAAAATTAATCTATGAAATGAATATAAGTATTCCTCGTATAACACGGTATTTCTACGACACGGTTTCGTTCTAATACAGATTGAAAATTAGTGATATCCCTGTACAACACGACTTCCGGTTTTGCTCTAACATGTTTTGGGAAATCCCCCTGTACAAAATTTCACAATTTTTAAGTGTAAACTCCGTTATTCGATTTTTTTATTCAAGTAATCATGTGTGTCGTCTCAAATTTGCCAACGGAGTTTAGGATATTGAAATTATCAATTTCTTTTGAGCCTTTCGTCGGGTTTACTTTAATGGAAACAGATAGTTCAGTTCCCCCCCTTGTCCTAGCTTTTTAATCAACCGGTGTCATTGTCGTTGCTTTCAGATTTTAGCCTTTAAAACCCACTGGGTTTTGTTTTTGTAGATTAATTTTCGTATTTAGTACAGTTTATTTAAACATTTTTAGATTAGTGCTACTAAACTTTCTTTTAAATTGTTGGTAAGCAGTCATTCGTAAAATGACGAACGAAATATGGCGGTATCTCGGTATTCGAACACAAATTCTGGAAAAAATCTCTCGGTACTCGACCAAACAAACGCAACCCGCTAAAACAAATTTTCGATTAATAGCATATTTTTATTTTTATTTTGTCATATAAAAAAATTTTTATGATAAAAGGAAAAAATGAAGATGTTACTGATTTCTTTCTTATCGCTTTACTTGGTTTAAAACCAGCTTCATTACAACACATGGAAATTTTTGTTATTAATACATATAATAACAACCTTTCCTCTGATATTATCTGAAAAAATGAAATAAGCGTTTTATGTAATCATTATATTATCTTATTGCTTATTATTGGGATATTATTTGTAATACATTATTGCTTTCAATATTTTTTATAAGTAAAAACAAGTTCAAAGCTGCCAGTTTTATTATTTTAAAACAGGTTTTTTTAAAACATTGGTTTATAGAGAACACTTATATTACGATAAATTAAGTATACCTGTCATCTAAAGTAAAAGGTACGTTTAGATACTTTGTAGGTCACTATGCACAAAATACTAAAAGTAACTTGCACCCGCCTAATGTATATTATCATCATTTTTATAGGACTAAAGTTTTTTATGAAATTCCAACACGCTTTATGGATCAAAATGAAAATATTTTTACTATTTTACATTATAAGATAATTTAAGTTTAATTACATTCTAGGATAAAAATAAAACTACTGTATATTTGTTTAGGTCTAATGTCACGTAGACAGAACAGACTACTTAGCTGGAAACTAAGTGATTTAGCCTTCTACTTGACTGGACCGATTTTACCGGAAAGACCAGAGTTCATTAGGCCTTAATTAACGAAATCACTCAAGGATCCTGACAGAGTACGGACCTTAAAAAACTAATGGTTAAGCTCTTGATTGGCAAGCTTTCAGATCTACAAAATTCCATAGACTAAAAAAGGGGAAATTAGGAAGGAAAGAGAAAGTCTCGCCAACCAGAACGAAATTTATGCTGATCTACCACTTTGTCATTCTACTGGACATATCTTTGCGTTTTTGTTGTATATATTGTAAATAATTGTAAAGGACTGAAACTGAAACTTTGGTGTCGTAAACATCAATACACAAAAGTATTGATGCCGGTATCGGTATGAAAGTATCAATACCAGCCAGTATCGGCATCGGCTATAAAAACTGGAAATCTTGCCGGATTGTCACGTCGCCTTCCAGCTGTTTTTAATGCTGAGAAGTTACACCTATCCTTCTTTTTGCGAGGAGGATACGTTTCAAAGAGCGCTGTGTAAAAAAAATCACGTACAAATATACAGTACATGCATCCCATAGGAAAATGCTCGATAGAATCCATAACTTCAATGGAACGAAAAAATAAGCAATTTACAAAAGAAACACGAGCATTTTTATTCTAACCTCATTTATCATTAGCATTATTTGTACGTAAACATAGTAAACACAAGATAGCATAGGAAACATAAAATCAACATACAGCAATCTCTAATGTACAGTACATATAGTACTTTTTTCTGTAAAAGTTGGCAGTTAAGGAGACACTCTCTTTCCGCTCAAAGAGCACTAAGAGAGTTACAAGAGTGTATATTTGGTTTCAAGAATGACTCGCCAATGCATAGAGAAGCTGCCCATTCGGTAGTCCGTGGGACAGCAGCAAGTAATATACCGAGAAGAGATAGAAATGTAAAAGTATCACCAAGCCTCTGAGCATTCCATGAACTGTACATATAGCTTATTATACTAATCAAAATAAAAATAGTGGGCTAAATCTAAATTTATATACAAGAATAGATACTAAACTAAGACTTAAGTAACATACAGGGTGGGCCAACGAAAACGAAACGGCAGAGTGTTCGTGTTCGTCCAAGCAAATCGCTCGGACAGGTCGATTTTATTTTCGAGGGGACATCTTTTGCAATAAAGTTTTTGCGATTCTGAATACAACAGACAACAAAAAATCTTAAAAACTAGTTTATTTTGTATTAACTAAACAAACATTTTTTCGAAAAAAAATGTTTGTTTAGTTAATATTCAGATTCGCAAAAACTTTATTGTATAAGATGAACCCTCGAGAATAAAATCGACCTGTCCGAGCGATTTGCTTGGGCGAACACGAACACTCTGCCGTTTCGTTTTCGTTGGCCCACCCTGTATAGTTGTAGACAACAACACCCAAACGTAATATACATATAAAGACAAGAAACACAAAACAGTATAATTGGTTTTTTCTTATTTTATTTATTTATTTATTTATTCGCTTGTGCCACTAACTATAGGTGGCGTATGAATCGACTAAGATGGCTGCCATAAAGGGTATAGCGTGCCTGTCAACATAGAAATTACAAATGCGAGTCACTTGTGTGTTAACTTTTCTCTCTATAGTGAAAACGTTTTATCCGCATTCTTGTCCGATATAAACAACTACGAAATCAACTAGGATTAATACCATAATGATTTCACTTTGTGACATTTTAGAATATGTGGGTGATAGAAAAAGATGTCTTATAGAAGGAGAGGAAATGCTAAAACAGATAATTTGCTGTGGCATTAAAGAAAAAATATATAAGACAGATGACGACGATGGTTGCCCAGTCGAAATAGAAGTTTTCGCTCTCTGCTTATCTAGTATTGTTTCAAAGAAACCTCACGAAATTACGTTAAATATCAAATGGAGTTCAGAACTCAATAAATATTTGATGACATCTATAAAGTGTACTTGCATAGCAGGAGAAGCAGGATACTGTAAGCATTCAATAGGGACACTGCTTCATGTAAACAGGTAAAACACTCAAATATTTAACTAATAGGTTAGTTGTATTGGCATGAAGATATAAATAAGTACTTTTCTCTTGCAGGTATGGTAATACTTTGGAAGATCTGAGTTGTACTGATCTTGAGCAGTATTGGAGCAAAATGTCAAGCAGGTCTGATGGGAGATATGGAGCTTGTAAAGTTGAAAATTTGTGCCATGTCCAGACAAAGGAAACAGAAATTCTTTCATTAAATGAAAGCCAAAGAGATGCTATCAGAGAACGATTTTTTCAAGAGTTGCCTGATTCTGCTTTAGCAAAGCATTCAATTGGAAGAAAATGCTTAGTAGCCAAAGCTGTACAAAGTTCAGCTGATAATATTGCACCACATTGGTCAATATTAAAAGTAATTGAACACTGTATGGACTGTAATAAATATTTGCCTAATATAAGTGATCATCTTATGCCTATTCAGGATTCAATGTACTACAGAGAAAATATATACAAAAATAAGAGAGAGATAGAAAACATTTGCCACTTGACAATGGAACAAAATAATGATTTATGGAAGAAAGAAAGAAGTATTAGAGTGACAGGATCAGTGTGCTATGAACTATATACTTATGGAAGGAGGAAAAATGCAGACTGGGAAAAGAAGTTAACAAATATATTTAGAAGCAAATTTAAGGGAAATGAAAATACAGAGTATGGTAAAAAGTGGGAAAAAACAGCACTCACATTGTATGGAACACTCTATGGTTGTGATGTCAAACAGTTTGGTTTGATAATTTCACCATTACTGACATGTTTTGCATTTTCTCCTGATGGGATTGTATTTAACGATGAAAAACCTATCAAGCTGCTTGAAGTAAAGTGCCCCAAAATTGGTGCAGAAAAATCTGCAGAAGAAATGGTGCAATTTCTTAAGTATATAGTACACGATGGGCATGGCAATTACAGCTTAAAAAAAAATCACAAGTATTATGGACAGGTACAATTAGGTTTGGCTATATTAAATTTAAATTCATGTGATTTTGTAATATTCAGTAGTAAAGACCAAACCCTTAAAACCCTTGAAGTTTTAGCAGACTATAGTTTTATTTATAAATTGACAGAAAAGCTACTAAATGATTTTACCAAAATTATTTTTCCTTACCTATGCAGTCATAATTCTTAAATACAATCTTGCTTTTTCCATCAGAAATCACTTTTAGAAGAAAATACACATTACTTTGAATTTTATTAACTTATAACAATATTAGCACCCAATTAAACAAATTAAAACAAAGTCATTTTCTTTTATTCAGTATTTTATTCATAATTTGCAAAAAAAGATATTTTCTTACAGATTTATGCAAAATAATTATAGAGAGTTAAGTACTAATAATTTTATAAAACATGTTATGTTTTGTTTTGGAATAAAATATTTTGTCCTAACTAGTGTTTGAGTTCTTTATCATACAAAAATTGAAAAACAAAAATGAGTAAGCCTTATTAACTATAAGATTATAAAAACAGTATTAAATTGCTGTTTAATACTGCTTCATTATATAGGGTCAAAATGAAAATGCTCACACCACTCTTCAAAATTTGTCATCACCCAATATTGGTCTAGATAAATTTACCACACCACAAATAATGGTTAGAATTTTGTCAATATGTGGCAGTAAAGTCCAGTCTAATTTTTGTTTTAAAACAGCAAATAGTTTCATTCTCTGAATAGCACGTTCAACGTGTACCCTGGCCTTTGCTATTTCTGCAGTCTCCAGTGCATCATGCTTACTTAACTGATTTTGCTTTCTTACAAACGGTGGACGTACTAAACCAATAGCTCTAGCAGAACAAGCATCTTCTATGTGAAAACCTTTATCTGTCATTACTTGATCTGCATAAGGATCCAGTAAATTTAACAAATTTGATTCCTCAAATATGGCTTTGTCAGATGCCCTACCTCCATATGCTTTACTTAAATAGGTGATAAGACCAGATGGGGCAATTCCAACTAATACTTTAACAGTATGCTTACCATAGTAATGGGAATAAGTTAATATTCTGCAACTAATACACTTTGGTTTTTCAACCAAAACTTCAGTGCAGTCCAAAATCACACGAACTTTGCTGTATTTTTGAAAGCACAAAGGTAAGTTTTTCATTATCTCTTCTTTGGAAGGCCACACAATTGCAGCACCTAATACTTGACTCAGATAAGCAATAATATTGAAAAATATTCTTCTACATGTTGTCATGGAAATTTGAAATAAAACTGAAACACAAGCAAAGGGCAAGGCCAGTTTTAACTTCATCATAACAAGAACAATTTGGACTTTAGTAGATATTGTAGTAGGCTTATAAGCAGTATTGTTGGACTGCAACTCACTAACACAGGCAGAGATGGTATCAAGCATTTTAAAACTGTTTAAACCTGTGAGAATATTCAATTCATTGTCTGATTTTATTAAGTCAAACACAGTAAATTTTAAGGTTGAATCTAAAAGTGTATTCACTTGAATTCCTTTTTCCATCAAAATATCCCTCTCCTCCTGAATGTTGGATTTTTCACTTAAATTTAAGAGTGCTGTAGCTGCATCTTTTTCTGCTTGTGATACTGATGTCATATCTTCATCCTCCTCTATTTGTGATGTCATTTGTTGATCTGTGCATGCACAGCAGTCAATAGATGATTTAGACCAGGATGTACTGGGCTGTGACAATTCCAAAATGTTGGTGTCATTATTAGATTGATACGTAGATTTTTCCTTGATAGTTTTCTTATTTGCCGGTTCCAAACCTAAAAATTTAGTGATTTCAATCATTATAAGATCTTGTTTTGGTATAGCGTTATTAAAGAAATGCATCTGACAAAATTAAGAAACAAACCTTTATTCCGTATTTCTTGTCTTTTTTGGGCACGAATGGACCTTTGCTCAGCAATCTGTTTTGAGGTGGTTGTATCAAACTTCCTTATCGGTATGTTTTTAGTCGGATACGAATTAGGTTTTAAATAATGCCGAGCACATGGTAAACCTATGAAAACGTAAGTACCATATGTGATAACAGTTAAAATATACTTATAAGAAATGTTTTTATTACCTGGCAAATAGTAATCGTCTTTGTCAAAATGCAAACTGCAAACGTACATAGATTTCGTTGATTGCTTTCCTAACTTTAGTTTTATTTCCCACTTTTTTCTCAGTAATTTATCTTTTGGGAATGTGTGCATATGTACTGAGTTTGATGTACCTTTAGACTTGCATCCAAATACACAGCAATACTTATTATTTACCATTGTAGGTTAAATACTTTCTAATTCTTACTGTCCACAGACATACATTATACCCATAGTAGTCGCCATTATGTAGTTCGCGCTAACACCGGTAGATGTCAGATCGATCGTTGGCACAAGCGAATTTAGTACTCCGTAATTATATCATTATTAGTTATTTTATTTATTTATTTATTTTTTATATCTTATTATTATCATGTTGGGTTAAGTGAGATATACTCGGTTAACACCGGTGGCTGTGTACTATGCCGGACCAAAACAGAAATTAAAGAAGTGTATCAGTGTGTGTGTCTGTATTCAGGAATTTTCTCACAATATGACATGTATTCAATATAGTGGCCTTCTGTAGTGTGATGTATGTGTTTCTATTCAATTGTAATGTGCCCAGGCTTTTGTGTAGTGTGTGTGGTATGACACCTGTAGAGGAGAGAACAACAGGTACAATAAGCACCCTATCCATCCTCCACAGATGCCTTATTTCCTGGGCGAGTTCTGTGTACTTGCTAATTTTTTTCAGTACATGCGTTTTGTATATTGTGAGTGTTTGGAATGGATATGTCTATAATGTATGTGATTTTATTGTGTTTGTCAATGAGTGTGATGTCTGGTCTGTTGTGGTAAATTGTTTTATCTGTGATTATGGCTCTGTCGTAGTACATTTTGTGCGTGTTGTTTTCCAATACTGTTTGTGGAATGTATTTGTAATATGGTTCGTGGATGTCTACTAATTTGTGTTTCCTTGCAGGCTCTTGGTGTATTATATTTGCTACTTGATTATGTCTGTGTAAATAATCTGTTTGTGCCAAGAGCTTGCAACCAGAGGTGATGTGTTGTATTGTGTTTGTCAATAAGTGTGATGTCTGGTCTGTTGTGGTAAATTGTTTTATCTGTGATTATGGCTCTGTCGTAGTACATTTTGTGCGTGTTGTTTTCCAATACTGTCTGTGGAATGTATTTGTAGTATGGTTATTATGTTATTATGTTATTATTATAATAACAGAATAAGCACCATCTAGAAATACTCCTATGGCCACTTCTCGTGGTAGTACTGATGTATGGTTATGATTTATTTTCTAAATCTAAACTTATACATCGCGACATCGCATATTCGATATAGCGTTCAAGTTTCTCGAGTGCGAAGATATTACAATTCAATAGTGCTTTATAAAAGAGTTAAAAAGGGTAACACTACGGTGCGACTTGGGGTGACACCACGATATCTGCACCGGGTGTCACCCATGCTAGCTACGCTAATGTCATATTATATAAGATTTGTTTAGAAGCAACTTATTTAAATTGGGCCCCAATTTAAATTTTGTCTAGGGCCCGCTAGAGGCTTAATCCGGCGCTGCCGACGAACCATTTTCGACCATCTACATGGACTTTCTCATCCAGAAGCAACAGTTCAGTTCAGTTCAGTTCAGTTCAATTATTTATTAAAGTAAAATACCAAATACATAAAGGTACATGCCCGGTACCGTAATAAACATAGCCGGGAGAAGTCGCGACAATGGTAGTAGTTTACATAAGGTAGTAATACAAATAAGGAAAACGGTATACATGATTAATAATTCAAATTGACTATACAAAAGAGGATATACAATACAACAATATAACACAGTTTATGAATGATAAAAAAAAGTATTTAAAGAAAAAAAAAATAAATAAATAAACAAATAAATAAAAAAACAAATAAATAAAAAACAGCAACGAAATAAGTGCAAATACTAACGGAACAAAGGTAAAAATGAATACATACAAGGTACACATATATACAAATACAATATGCTGAAAGGGATGGAGTACATAGTCAACACTGTGGACTTGGCAAGAAGTACAAAGAGGAGGCTCTAAGGCAGCAGACTGCCCTAGAGATGTGATGAATTGGCTGACAGAAATGTTAGTATGCAGGGACCGTGGTTTTCTTGAAGTATGTTGACACTAGATGCTTGAAGGCACTGTAAATCTCACTATGTTTGAGTAGGCAGTCCAAGTTGTCAGGGGGCCAGCTGTAGTTGTGGGCCTCTATGGTAATCTTTAGGTGAAGTCTTTCAGACTCCAGCATAGGACACTGCAGGAGATAATGGATGTTGCTATCCGGGGTGCCACAGGTTGAGCAATGGGGGTTGGAGGTATGCTTGAACCTATTTAGGTAGGCGTAAAACCTCCCATGGTTGGAGAGGAACTGAGAGATGTGGTGGCCGGGAGTGTACCACTTATACTTCGCGAATTCTTTGATGTTTGGGATGAAGTCAGAAGTGACTGAGCTGTTATGACTCCACACATTCTGCCACGAGGCAAAGAGATCTTCCCACAGGATGGATTTGATGGTCTTATTATTATACTTCTTGTAAGAGATGGGCAGGGCATTGTTGTTGGATGCCAGCTTGGCAATGGTGTCCGCCCTCTCATTCCCATGAGTGCCCTGGTGGGCTCTAGTCCAATTTAAAAACACGTTGTTTGTAGAGTTAATAGCAGCCTCATAAATGTCAACTGCGATAGGGTGTGAAGCGCTGTCCATGATGATGATCTTATGCTTGTAAAGTTCCTGTTGGACCAATCAATGGCCTTAGCAATGGCGAGTAGCTCTGCCTGAAACACAGAACAGTGTTCCCCAAGTCTGAACTGAGTGGTATAAATACCATTGCTAAAGGCAACAAAACCACTACCTACGTTTAGGTCTGTTTTGGACCCGTCTGTGTAAATTTGATCGTCAGTCATGCTGGGGGTATCAAAACTGATCCTAAGAGGTGTAGCAGGGTGACAAGAGTGGGCCAAACTTACATTTGTTTCGTAATCTTCATAATTAATATGATAGGTATCAGAGTGTATATTGTGGCCCCATTTCAAATGACACAACTGAGTGTTGAGGATAATCACCAAATCGATTGGGGCTTTTTTGGCCAAGACCTGCAAGGTGGCGTTGGAGGTGGTATTGTACACTTTGGTTATTTGTAGGAGAGCCCTTCTCTGTGCCGCAATGAATTTCCTTTTAATATGGATTTTATTGATATCTAGGCCCCAGCAGCCACAGGCATAGGTGATAATGGGCAGGAATATCTGATCGTAGATGGTGTTGAGTGCCTCAGTGGCTAAGCCCCATCGTTTCCTTGCGATACATGCGAGAGCGTTGAATATTCTGCCAGTACGCTCGGTAATAAATTTGGTGTGGGCATTCCACAGCAGAAGAAAATCCAAGATAACTCCTAAGTATTTTATGGTCTTGACTATAGGAACTGAGTGCCCACCCAACTTAACAGTGCGGACTCGCCGGTAGATGTTAGACTGTCCGGGCTTGTTGAAAACAATACCAAAGGTCTTTGCAGGGTTAAAGGAGAGCTTAAAGTTGTTGCTCCAGGCAAGGATCCTGTCAAGGATTGCGTTGCAGTTAAGCTCCATATCGGCACGAGTGCTGCCACCATACAGAATCAGTGCATCGTCCGCATAAGCAACTAGGTCGTGTTGCCCAAAGTTTTGACGGAGAAAATCGTCAAACACCACATTCCAGAGCAGAGGGCCGCAGACCGAGCCCTGTCGACAGCCACGGACGACTTTTCGATGTACACTGTGTCCACCAAAGTGTAGAACAGCAGAACGGTCTGTGAGGTAATCTTGTATAATATGATAAAGATTGGCAGGACAACTTTTGTTCCTTAGGAGTGAAGGACAGATGGTCACCAGGCACTGTCAAAAGCCTTGCTAATGTCCAGGCTGATGGCGATTACGTATTTGTGGTTTTCTAGAAGGCGATTGATGCTCTTAATAACCCTGTTAACAGCGTCAGCCGTTCAACGTTGTGTTCGGAAGCCGTACTGGTTGTTATGCAGCAGGTTGTTTTTCTCAAGATGCCAATGAAGTCTGTTGGCTATGAGCCTCTCCAGAACTTTGCCGAGGACTGGGGGAAGAGAGATGGGGCGACTTTCTTCTGGGTTCCCAGGCTTAGGTACTGGCACAATCTTAGCGTTCTTCCAGTCAGAGGGGAAAACCCCATGCTGAAGACAACTATTGTAGATCTGTATTAGCTGATCTGGGATAATATTACAGAGATGTTTTACCAACTCAGGCGTGATATCATCTCGTCCAGGAGCCTTCTTGTTGTTAAGGTTGGCAATGATCTTATCAATTTCATGGTGCTGAAAGGGTGGCGTATCTAGGGTGTTGATGTCACTTGTAATTAGATTCCGGATCCCTCGATGATAGTCAGTGTCTTGATTACAGTCGTCTTCCAAACAGAAAAGATCCATTTTCCGACTTGCTGCCTGACAAGGGCGTCCCAGCCAATGGGCCATGGGGGGCAAGATGATATAAATTGATAGAGGATATGAATTGTATGTAGGTAAAATAAAAACGATTCATAAATTTTAAGAAGCTTAAGAAGATTATTTTAATTAAAACATAATCTTCTTGGGTTTTTCGCGCGGGAATTATAAATCGGGCAATAAATGACTTAGCATTTAAATAATTTTTTTCGCATGTCTAGGGAGGGGCAACTGCCCCTCTGCCCCCCTCTGGCGACGCCCTTGCTGCCTGAAAAAAATCTTGACCAGGAGTGTCAGAATGTAGGATAGCACAACGATTGAGTTTGTTGGTTGCATAATGGGTTATGAAACCCCAAGGGTTTTTACGGCCTTTTCACAAAATTGGGTCCAGGAGGTCTGTTTGGCCTTTTTAATTTCAGTTTTGTAGTTACGGAGGTGCAGGAGGTAAAGGGCCTTGAAATTGGAACGATTGGGTTCAGTAGGACAGCTCTGGAATTTCTTGCGAAGACGAATATTTTCCTGACAGAGTTCTTTCAAGTTATGTGTCCACCACGGGACCGGCCTGTAGTTATTTTCTTGAATCTGGAGATGTAAGTAAGACAGGCCTTCTCAATAGTCTTAATGTTCTTGTCAATGTAGTCCCTGGCAATCTGTGGGTCAGGGTGGTTACAATTAAGCAGGTTATCGTTAAGGTGACGAGTGAGGCTATCCCAGTCCACATGTCTAAATTAAACTTGAGGCGTGGTTGCCGGGAGATTTCATCAGTGAAGGATTTAATATTAAAGGCGATCATGGCATGGTCATCCAAAGAGTCTTCCAGGACCCTCCAATCAGCGATGAGAGGGTAGCAGCTCAGGGAACAGGCTGTGACGTCTATCCAGCTGTGTCCCTGGCTGGAAACGAAGGTAGGGGGAGAGTGCGGGTTGTTGATAACAATGAGCCCGTTATGGGCAAAGAACTCCCAGCTGCGGCCACGAGGGTCGAGGCGATCCCCTCCCCAGGTCGGGGAGTGAGCATTAGTATCACCAGCTAGAATAAAATAAACATTCCTGAAGTTATCCATGCAGTTCTGAATAGTGTTCAAGATTTCTTCAATAGCGAGTTTCTTGGGGCAGTAGAAGTTGATGAATACAAAGCGATGGCCATTGATGATGAGTTCTGTGCAGCAAGTATACTGTGAGCTGATGTTTCCATGATGGAGCAAGGACAGACCATTGTTCGGAACAAAGGAGACCGCCCAAGGATAATCAGGAGTTTCACGTAGGGTAGAGCAAGTGGTAGAGAGGCAGGCTGGGTTATTACGAACACAGTAGGGTTCCTGGCACTTGATGAAGTTGTAGTTATTCAGGTGAGTGGTTAAAACTGAAGAAGCGGCTATGCTTCTGCCGATGTTGTATTGCAGAATACTGATGGTTGAGTTATGTTGTTGGTCCATAATTGGTGCTGTTTATGATGTTGGATTTGATTTTCTGGTATACTAAGCAGATGTCTCTAGAGTTATGTTCTTTCCCGGCCACTTTATCATGCTTACAATTGCAGCACACTGCAGGTTTGTTGGTATTGGTGCATTCTTTGAAGGAGTGCTCACCCGCACAGTGGCTACACGTAGGAGTGGCTACACTGTAGGAGTGGCTACACGTAGGGCATGCGGAAGGACATCCGTCAGTGGGCACGACATTGCATTCCCTGCCAGAAATCGAAAATTTACCGCCACGCCTGGACACCAATAGGAAAGTTTACACTTCCGGAAGCAAGATTTTCCCATCTTCACATGGATCTGATAGGACCACTTCCGCCAGCTGACGGGAAACACTACTGCCTTACAGTGATCGACCGTTTTACCAGATGGCCAGAGGTCATCCCAATTGCCGACATATCTGCTGAGACGGTATGCCAAGCCTTTTTCTCAGGTTGGATCGCAAGATTCGGATGCCCTACTACGATCACCACTGATCAAGGACGTCAGTTTGAATCAAACCTCTTCCGAGAACTTACCAGACTTCTCGGCACCAATCACATCCATTCAGCAGCATACCATCCCCGATCAAACGGTTTAATAGAACGATTACATAGACACCTGAAGGCATCGCTAATGGCACACGAATCCTCCAAATGGACCGACGCCCTTCCGGTAGTCCTCCTGGGAATTCGTTCAGCACTTAAAGCCGATATAGGCGCAACAGTAGCCGAACTGTTATATGGTACCCCGTTAAAATTACCAGCTGACATCATTAGCCCGACACCTCACGAATTTCTTGCGAATCTTTTGTCAGTCAACTAAAAACCCACATGGCCAATCTGAAACCGTTAGCAACTTCCACTCATTCTACAGAGAAAATTTTCATTCATTCAGAGCTAAAAGAATGTACCACATATTTTCTTAAGATTCGACGCAGACCGACTCCTCTTCACCAGCCTTACTCAGGCCCATACAAAGTACTAGAAAAACACGACAAAACACTAGTAATTGACATCCAAGGTCTCAATTGACAGAGTAAAGCCAGCGCTATATCTTACAGGACGAACCACTTCAGAAATCTAGTATAAAACCCGTCCAGTCAAGACCATCACAGACACCATCTTCTTCTGCAACAGCGAATAACAAAAAACTGGAAACGACCTTTAAAAAAGATCAAACCGTTACCACGAGATCAGGCCGTCATGTTCATTTTCCTAAAAGACTAGTCACCATAATGTAACGTTAAGCGACTCGTTCGACATCAATTCTATCGCTCGTCCCTCACTGGGGGGATACTCTGTGGGGAACGTCACCCTCCACATCTTAACAGTCATAACGAACCCCAGGTGGTAAGAGTTATTACTTCCTGGAACGGGACCGGACTCACCCTGTGGACCTTTTGGACAGTCAGTTGCCTTTTGTTAGCCACATCATCGAGTCATGTAACTGTTACGCGAACAGAAAATAAACTTAGTTTTTGTCACTGTTCGTCTCATTCGTTTTTAATCGCGCGCAGTAACGAGAAGCAAAAGTAGTAGTGTACCGTGCTTAAAAAAGATAAATTTCAACAAAAAAGTAACTTTTTTTTAAAAAAAGTAACTTTTTTTAACAATAACACAATTAAAATTAAGTTAAATTTAACTTAATTTTAACGAAAACTTAAATTTAAAAATTTTCAAATAAACTGTTTTTCTCCCAGTATAAAAACCGATCGCGTAAAAAATAGGATTATTTTTTTCGACCGCGTTATTTCAAAATCGCGTAAAAATGGACCGCGTAAAAAAAGGGATAGGGGTACTGTACTTACTACAATGAAAGCTGAGTGGGCCCCAGAGTAGTAATTAATATTTTCTTGCTTATTCCAGAAAATTGAATCCTGGATATTCCGTTCAGAAGTCAGTGAGCCAGTCAGTACTACAGTTTGTTTGTTAAGTTATGGCAATGCAATGCAACACTTGGGCGATCTGCCTAGGGGGATGCCTTCCGGGAGGTCATTTAAAGGTAGCTGGCCCCTATTCAGACGTTACCGATGTGGAGAAAACCCGGAAAACTCCATGTGGCCAGCTCGTCCTGGCGAGGCGCGAACCCACGAGCCGAACTCCCAGTATTCGGGTAAATGTCATTCTAATCTACTTGAATAGTTCTTCACAATTAGTATTTACTGAAGTTTTTCAGTTTAGTGGTTGTAAGTTATAAGCATTTATAGCATTAAGCAGTTAAACAGGTCAGAGTGGAATAAGTTGAATGATGTGATAAAGAACGCGACACATCGACAATTTTCCAAGAAGAAAATGATTTTTAGGAGGACTTTCTATGAGAAACTGGCTCCTAATTAGGTGTTAGACATATGAAGAAAACCTGGAGAACCGCTTACGATTAGTTTGTTGGTGGGAAATGGAATCCATAACCAGTCGTGTTCAGTGATTTTATTCACTTTGCCATTGGTGACATTATTGAATCCATCCACTTTATCCGAAAAATAACTAGACTGCATGTGTATCTACACCTACAAATTATACAAAGAGAACAGCTGGGAGCAACATGGCTAGAAAAGTTTTTAGTAAGTTAAAGAAGTGTACCCGCGCCTGATTTACTGTATTTCTAAAAGACGGATATGCAGAATGTTTATCCGACTAGCCTAACTGAGCTCTTTTGCTTATTTAGATTCACATACATATAATACATAGCTAGAGATTCCTTACTGTAAGCTAGACATAAAGTTTTGAAGAAGGTAAGACACTAGATACTTTTTGCAAAGCTTCTAGTTCACACCTTTTCGTCAATTTCTCAGCACCAGACAGGTGCACTTTTAATGAAATAGATTTTATCTGTATTAGTGAAATGTGGAGGTCATCATTGCGCGATGTAAGGATTTACAGAAGTGGAGATGTTGGATCTGACCATTATCTAATTAGAGCGGATATTAAGCTCAAACATCGTAACCGAAGGTAACTCGTGTTAAAAAGACCGTTTGCGATAAAAAAATTAAATGATCCAACCATCGCCGAAACATTTACTCTGGAGTTGCACATCGCTTCGTCCTTCTTGCAGAAATGACAGATATAGAAAATCTCTGGAAGAACCTCATAGACATTACCACGGAATGCACCCAAAACATAATTGGAAGATGTCGAGGAAGATGAAAAGATTAGTGGATCCAAGATCGCTCGTGAAAGTTGATTGATGAGAGGAAAGCTGCAAAACTTAAAAGGGACTAGGCTAAAACAATGACTGAGATGGAGGAAGGAAACCAAAGATACACCGAGTTGGATAAACGTGTAAAGAAAAGTTGTCAGAAAAGTAGGAAAGAATGGTTAAAACGAAAGGGCGCTGAAGCACTTCTGAGGGCTTCCGACTGGAATGACTCTAAGACCCTGTACCGCATAGTCAATGAATTGACTGGAATGAGGAATAATTTCAGCCTTCCAATAAATTCCAGCCTTCCAAAAAACGGAAAGCTTCTGATCGCTTAAGATGAGCAGAACAAGAGGTGGATGGAACATTTTCGGGAAACATTTAATCAAGCGGAACTGACCATTACATACGATTTTGATATTGAGGATACACAGAATGAGCTTCAGGTGGACACTGACGATATTACTTTGAGGAAGTGGAACTTGCGATTAAACGTCTAAAGAATAATAAGGCAGCCGATCTGGATGAAATTACAGCTGAGATTTTGAAGCTTGGAGGGCAAACTATGTTGGAAAAGTTAACGTTATTGTTTAACAAGTGCTGGCAGTGTGGGGAAGTCCCAGAGGATTCGAGAAGGGGCGCTATAGTCAGAATTCCTAAGAGGGGAGATATCTCAAAATGTACCAACTGGCGAGGTATCACTCTCCTTTCTGTGCCTGGAAAGGCATTTTGTATGGTCCTCCTATGACGCCTGCGGATTGCCCTCGATCAGCGCTTGCAGGAGGAGCAAGCTGGGGTTTCGCTGCGGAAGATCGTGCAGCGGGCAGATCTTCTCCCTTCGAAATATCATCGAACAATGCGTTGAGTATCGACATCCATTGTCCATCAATTTTATTGATTTCAACAATTCTTTTGACAGCGTTCACTGCGAGTCCCTCTGGCGGATCCTGCAACTATACGGTGCACCGGCAAATTTTGTCGTCATTTTTAAGGCCTTATACGTGCATTCAAATTGTTGCGTCAAGACTAAAGGTGGTCATACGAGCTCTTTGAAATTATGAAAGGAGCAGTGGCGTGCCGTGACATTTGATGATAGGGAAGCTGTGTTTCCGTAAGAAGCCGACTTACAGGGGCAATCAATTAATTGCGCGTCAGGGTCCGTTCGTATTCGTTTGTTCGATAAGCCAGTGAAAACCGTATACTTCTTTAAATGTATTTTTAATAGATTATCCGACGTACTTAATAAATAACAGAGGTAACATTATATTGAACTTTCTTATTAGATTCAATAAATTCCTTATGCTTTCTAAATGCCAATTCTCGCTTCGAGAAAAAACATATAACATCTATTAATTTAGATATATCTATTAATCGTTGTTATCTCGTTATAATTTTCAATATTTATTTTATATTGTCTACCAATGTTAAATTCTATTCTGTTTTGATTTCGAAATTGCTTCAATTTTACGAAAGAATCGTCATTCGTCATAAATTTTATCGTCACAATGTCGAAATTTTTTGTCGAGGTATTTATATTTAATTTAGGCATTGGTCTTTCTCTTTTAATAATGTTTTTTTTTTTTTTTTTTTTTCATTATATGGTCTTGAGCCAAAACTTTTTTAAAATAAATTTTTGAATCACTAGCCACGATATAAGGGCTAAAATTAAAATTATAAAAAAAAACTTACTTGGTAAAACGAAATATGTGATGAATATACATACCTAGTACAAAAAATTCTTCAATTGTACGAATATACTTTTAAAGAAACTTATAATTAAATATAACTCTGTGAAGAAACGTACATAAAAATAACAAAATATTCTTTACTTTTTAACTCTTAAAACAATCCACTTAGTGAAATAGCTCCCTACGAGTGGCTAATGAATGGAATCAGAGACATTCTGGTAGGTGTGCGGCGCGTGCATGCACGCAGGTTGTCAAATCCCGAGGGTGTCGATACCGGTCAATGTCAAATGCCTCTTTTGTTGCATCACTAATATATCTCAAAGTACTCCACAGGGCTGTTGTAAATTTTAAACGTTTCTCATCATAGCTGTAAAAATATGTTAAACTTAATAGTCATTTGTTTTCTTACTAATTCGTTTTAATACTAGGTGTACACGGAAATCAGTTTCCCACTGTACTGAGCTAGTGATTGGTTCGGTTAAGCTTTTCTTTAAGTAAAATTCTGGTTCTTTCAGCAGAGTTTTGTTTATGTCCCCATTCCCTAATCTCTTAATTATTTAATTACTTCTTAGTAGAAATAAGTCGAAACCAGTTACTTTGTACATGAATATCTGTAGTGAAAGAAGTGGAAAGAAATTTTTATGACAACCGATACATAAATCGTAAATTTAAGGAAAATAAATTCTAGAGCTTGTTTCTTGTACCTTGTACGTCTCATTCATTAAATTTGGTAGTAAATAATGCTGCCAAAGTAACAGTTAATTTTTTAACTTTATACAAGAATTGTACACTTTTTTTTGCATTCCCTTACAGATGGGACATACTATAATCGTAATATCACCGGTTTAACATTGAAATCCGTAAATAATATAAGATGGGAGAGCAGAATAAACGCAGAATAAATATATCAAATATTTTAATGGATTTTATTTAAATCCTGTCAACTATACAGAACTATCATAAAAACATACCAGAAAATTCCTATCGGTTGGGTGAAGTTATAAATCTAGTCTAGGGTGGGCAACCTTTTTTATAACACGGGCCAGAATAAATTTTACGTTTTTTCCGCGGGCCATAGTAGTTAATCGACGCCTTTTTGTGACTTGTAATGTTTTTAGTCTGCAAATACGAAATAAACAAATAAATAAGTTAATTACTACATTTATTTCTTTTATCGTTTTCGAAAATTACAAAGAATTGGAAAAATAACTATTAATTAGTTATTTTTCCAATTTAGTAATCTATTAAAGATCTCGCGGGCCGATAGAAACTTTTTGCGAGCCGTAGCTGACCCGCGAGTCGGGGGATTGCCCGCCGTTGATCTAGTCTACTCGTGATTCACATAATCGGGCGAGAGCGGCCGAATATCTAGCAGGCAGGCGGCTAACAGCCCAGAACCGGTCCAGGATATAAAATTGGATGCTTTATGCGTGTGTCGCTTCTACCAGCTAAACCGGTGAGGTTGGTGCTCTGTAAACCGCATGTGCCAATGCCTATATAACCTGGCTGATTGGAAACTGACCCGGTTTCGAAATTCCTTCCGCCACCGAATTATTCGAATATACAATAGCAATCTTATCGTTTTTTTTCACATGTAGTATAGAAATTTGTAAAAGATACATAATGCAGTTATAATAAAATATTAATTTTAATTAATTCAAATTATGTTAAAATATGAAAATTTATATTTTATAAAATACAAGGAAAGGTCATTGGAAGGTGGAAGCGACGCTTCCATCGCTTCCAATGACGGCACGCCACTGGAAAGGAGTCAGACAGGGTTGTGTCCTGTCCTTTTTTCTCTTCCTCATCGCCCTTAATTATGTCATGCGACGGGCAGAAGAGACCGGTGTGCGCATTGGGGCCGTTCATCATCTGGTCTGACCAGGATCGTCTTGGAGATTTGGTTTTTGCTGACGATATCGCCGTATTAGAGGAAACTGGAGCAATGCTACAGCACACCATGACCACATTGAGTTGGAAGGCATACAAAATTGGTCTCAGGATAAACGCCGTAAAGTCGAAAATTATGCATATAAGTAACACTGCACAAACGCGAGGAGTAATTGTTGGACCACAACGTTGAAGGAAGTGGAGAGTTTTACCTACTTGGGTACCGGTAGTGTTATTTCCCAAAACGGCGACGCGGAAGTGGACGTGAAGTGCCGCATTGGAAAGGCGGCGACCGTTTTCCGGCAGATGAACATGATCTGGTCCTCATCATCCATCTCATTGAGAAGCAAATTCCTCCTGTTCACCTCTATCGTGATTCCGATCATCTAGGAGTCCTAGAAGATCTTGGAAAACATCAATAGAAGGCTCAATGTCTTCCAACAGAGATGTTTACGACGAATCTTAAAGATCCGATATTTAGATTATATCACAAATGAAGAGGTTCTCCGTAGAAGAGGGATCTTCGAACTTTGTAACATTGTCTCCCGTAGAAGAGTTCGATTAGTCGGCCACATTTTTCGTATGGAGAACAATAGGATCCCTGAGACAACCATGAAATGGGTTCCTCCGGGTGCCAACCAACCACGAGGACGCCCCAGGAATACTTGGCGTAGAACTTTTCTCCAAGATCTGAAGATGCTCAAATATGACGTGGGAGGAAGCTGAAGTCGTCGCCCATGATCGAGATCGATGGAGGATAATTCCTGCCCAGTATGCTACTTAGCATTTGAGGAACTTCTACTACTATATGAAAAAGTATTTATTCTTTTTTCTTCAGTTTGAGAGCATTTGAGCTAGTTAATAAATTAAAATTACATTGCGAATATTCATAAATTTAAAACATTGTTAAATATATTAAATTTTGTTACATCGTTGCAAATTTACTTAGCATTAAAAAAAATATTTTAAAATTATTAATAAACCTGATTTGCTAATAGAGAACTTGCGTATAATGGGCAGAAGTGAAACGAATCATCTTTCTCCTTTCGCACTAATACCTTACTATACAAGCATCAATGTGAAATAAGCTATATGACCAGCTTCGTATTTTGCCCATTATAGACGATTCACTACAGTTGATAAATCATCTTGATTGAGAAATAGGAACGAACTATTTCTCTCATCTAGTCATTAAAGATTATGCGAATCAGAACAAACTGTATATTTTGGTAACATTTCAAGAGTAATTTCATTGCCACGTTCACAAAATTAAAAATAACGAGTTACATTTGATTTCATTGAATATATCTCATTTTTCAGTGTTCAGTTTATGTATACACTCTTTTACACAGATAATTTGGAAGTTCATTATCAGCGCTGTTCTAAATCAGTAGATTTTCGTATTATATTAGCAATCCACTTTCAAATATCGAAACTAAACTAACCATTGTTGATTTCTATCGGAATAAACTGAATTATCGCACACTGAACCAACGCTTGATTTGTGATTTAGATAAATCCCAAATTAAATGTTCGTCCAGTCGTTTATTGTAAATTTAATAATTCAATAATTATTATTAAATTACAAAAAGAGCTATAAAATAACTTAATTTAATAAACGTAATAAAAATGATGAAATAATACGGTCCTATTATGTATTATACTATGTTATTCCATCGTTACTTAACACTTCCATTGTTGATGGAAGTGTTAAGTAAACATGTTATCCTGTTTCTCTCCCCGTGCGGAGGAATTTCGAAAAATCCCTTCTTAGTGTGCGTCCTCGTGACGTACCCTAACTGTATACCAAATTTCAACTTTCAACTCCTAACCGTTTGGGCTCTGCACTGATTATTATTATTATTGTTATCAACTCGTCTTGATTATATATATAGATATGAATAAAAAACTCGTATCTATTTTAATAATAATCAACAGATGGCGACACATTATTAGTATATCAATAAATCTATCTTTCAACTTCTATATTCGAAAAATAATATAAATAGTAAATCTCATCTTTTCCATAACTTAGTAAATTTCTTAGATCATGGTCAAAAGAAAACGTTATAGAATAAAAATACATTAAGAAAAACAAATATTTAGGCATTGTATAATATATAAATTATCGCAATTTTTCTATAATTATGATTCTGTTATCGATCAGTTAAATTATAAATTAAGTCTAAGAACACTCTATTAACAATTTAGACACCACAAATAAATAATTAAATAAAAATATTAATTAAATGTTCTATACAATATTAATTGAATTTATTTTTTAATTTCTTTTCAATGAATTTTGTCAGTTTTTTCAAGTTATTTTTAACGCTTTTTTCCACAGGTTTATTGATTATTTTTGTCTTATCGATTTTTCTGAATGGTTTAGTTTGCCTCTCGACACTTCAGATTTCAGTGTAGATATACTACCTGGAAAAAAAGGAAAACTAAAAAAAAAAAAAAAAAAAAACACTTTGTACCAGCTTCCGGATCATAACAGATAAATTCCAAGATATTTCTTAATGGAAAACACTTTTCTATCTTTTCCTTCTTTTTTTTAATCCCTTTATTTTTGATGAGAGGATTTATTAATGTTAATTAAATCTTTGTAACGTTAATTTCTAGATAACGCTAACGTTTCTCCTATAATCATTGATTTCATCACAGGAAAATTTGTAAATTTACCTCACTAAATCTTATTAAACTTCACGATTTACCTTATTTTTATGATTTTATGATCTTTAAAAAATGAATTTTTTTCTTAACAACTACTATTGTTAATAAATTGATTTTTTTCTATAATGTTAACATTAAAATGAAAAAAAGAATAGAAATAAATTGAAATATTTTATTTTTTATGGTTTCTTGTTAAATAAACTAACGTTTAAAAATGTAAAAGAACCGTAATTTTTATATTAGATTAGGGATTTCTCGAATGTCTTAAATCTATAAAATTAAATATATATTCGAGTTATTAAATATTTTTAATATTTAAAATTGTTGTATAGTTAACACAATTTTTAATTAAGTGAGAAAATTTTTTTAAATATTTAAAAATATTTTAAAAATTTAATTGTCGAAATTAATTTTTTAAATAATTTAAAAATTTAATACAATTTACAAAACATTCAGCAAATCATTTGAATTTCATCATAAATTAATAATATTGTTCTTTTATTTCACATTAAACAGAAATTATTGATTTTTTGACATTTTATAGTGAATTTTATATACATAATCTACAATAGGTATTACACTCTTTGCTATCTCCTATAGCATATTTATATACAGTAGTATACACGCTTTACTTATCTTGACGATAAATAAACCTTAAAATACGAAAAAATAAAGTTTGAATATTTAGTTTTTTGAATTATAAAATATTCTTAAGCACCAAATTAATTTTCTTTAAGCTAATTCTTTAGATAATTAAATAAAGAATATAAAAATAAAAGTAAATAAATAAAATAAATAATTTATATCAATATTATTTTTAAATTTAAAAACATTTCATTTACTTTTACAAAGTGAATGAGTAAAATAAACCTATCGGCGTGTAACAATGTTAAAAGTATTCATACATATATTAGAATATTTTTTATTAAGCCACAGAATTAAATTTTTTGCAATATAACTGTGTATATTTAATAATAATAATAATAATAATAATAATAATAATAATAATAATTTAATAAATTCATATTTTAATAAAATTAATAAAGAAAAAAAAATTTAAAGTAAAATAATACTTTATAACAGAGATTGCAAAATAGGAAATTGCAATGTCATTCAACAGTAAGAGAAGACATTGTATATGCATGCACTTTAGAATATACTGCGACCATTTTGATGGAAAGCATGATTGAAGCTAAATATAGAAAGGAGACGGAAACCTATTCCCGGTCGCTATGGCAACCTATCCCATCTCTACGACTTCCTTTCTGGCCCGAGGCGAAAATGTCATGGATATGACGTCATCATCGAGTTAATGTTGCGTCATAGTGACGTGATAATGTTCAACGATACGATTTTTTAAATAGCAAGACCTTTATTCATTTAATATATATTATTGATAAATATCAATTTAAGTGAAAATTCTTGATTCACAATTCGGGAATTTTAAGAATTCTTAATCCAAATAAATATATTAAATTTTAATATATATTACTAATTATTAACTTAAAAATGAAATTTGAATATTCGAGCAAAAAATAAAACTTTAATAATGTCTTATTAATATTTTAATAATAATAATAATAATAATTAATAAACGTTGATACAGTTAAGAAATCATATTAATTGCAATTTATTAATTTTAAAAAGAAATATTAAAAAATTTGATTATAAATTTTTTTAATGTTTACTTTTGTTTTATTTGTAAAACAAGTTCTTTAAATGTTTCTTTTAATTTCTAAAACTAATATTGATCGTTAACATTTCTTTTTCTTTTTAAACTAATGTTGGTTCTGTCAAATTTACTTTAATTAGTTTTAAATTTTATCATTTTATAGATAAATTTTATTTAAAATTACAAAAATTGATAAAATATTTACGTTATAAACTTATGAATATTAATCATTAAGCAAAAATTAATCTACATAATATATACATTGCATTTAATGAGAGAAATTATGTTGATAATATACTTTAATGCAATTATTAATTTTTCTCTTAATTTTTTATGTTTTAAAATAGAATAAATATAATTTTATAATTTATTTTGATGTAAATCTGTTATTTCAATAATCTACTCTAACTATAAAATGCAAAGCTGATATTTTTTATATATTAATTTTTTTATTGAAGAAACAGCAAAATATACTGTAGTTAGAAGAAAGCATCTTATATACAGGATGACATGTCAGTTAACCAAAACCAGAAATGGCATAATTATACTTTTTGAAACTTTCTGTAAAAATTTTCGGAAATCGACATCATCTAAGAAAAATAAAACCATAATTTTTTCAACACTTATTTTTTATAGTCTATGAAAACTTTCATTTGATAGTCTTCTTTTGATATATAATAATATCATTTTTTAAAACAGCCAGGCAATACAATGCACAAAGTACATCCAAGCAGCACTCTGCCACCAGTGGCCGAGAGGATAAAAACCCACTGAACTGTCGTGGGTTTGTGCCTCGCCAACGGGCTAGCCACGTGGAGTTTTTCGGATTTCTTCACGTTTGTAACACCTAAATAGGGGCCAGTTTCCCATAAAAGTCTTCCCAAAAGAGGCATCTCCCCTCGGCAGATCGCCTACGTGTCGTGTTGCCGTAACCAAGTAAACCAAACCAAGCAGCAATTTAAATTTATATCTGTGGGACTTTCATATTGCGAGATTCTGCAGAGCCTATTTATGTCATTAACTAAGACTATTACTCGGATCAAGTTAACCAAACATGAAATAATTGAATTTCTAATATGTTAGAATGCTGGGTACATAGAGGATCTCATTGAAAACAACCTTTTTTCATTTTACGAAGTATTAATAGAAACTAACTTTAAACTAACTTTTGGATCACCCTGTATCTAAGATTATTTTATTTTATCAAGTTAGTGTGTGATAAGTCCTCCTGAGACCCAAAACTTAGTGCTCACTTATTCAGTTATAGCAATAAAACAAAAAAATTCGCCAATCATACATTATGTTAATAATTTAAAATATCGAATAATATTACTGTACTAATTTTTGTAAAAATTAATATTATTTAGTGGTAATATGAGAAAAAAGTTATAATAAAAGAGCACTTAACGCAGTAGGAGAAATCACGCAGAAATAGACAAACAAACACTAGTTATTTATTATAACAACGGTTCATCCATCTCTGTGTGATTTCTCCTACTGCATCAATAGTGTGTCATAAGTACTCCTTACAGCCAGAACCTAGCGCTCACATGTTTAATTGAGGTGTGTGATAGCTGTGATGAGCTGTGTTTACTATATAATTTTTCACACATATACAAAAATGTTTACTACATTTTTATAAATGTATACAATTAATAAATTTATTCTAACACAGTTACTTTACATTTATAATAATTAGATAATACACATAATCTAAACCTAAATTTTATTTCATTTTGATTATAAAAATTTGATTATTATTTTGATTATAAATTTTATTTCATTTTGATTATAAGAATTACAATCTCAATGAAAGTTTTTGTTTCTAGTATTTTTTTAAGGAGACAAACATTAAAGCAATATTTATTTTAATTATCATCACTGTTCTTCTGGTTATACTTTCATCGATATGAAAGAAGTAATGGAATTAGAATCGACTTTAAATCTTGCTAATTGTGAAATTACATTAACGACTAAATAAATTATACTCATTGTGTTACGTCAGTTTTTTCTTCACTAAATAGTAAATAAAATGTATATTTGTAATACCTTACGCAGACTTACTCATATAACTATTAAATAAACATTATGTGCAATTTTAACTTACATTTAAATCTTTCAACTTCTTTTTTTTCCGATTATTAATTTGTTTATAGATGTAATGAATAGTAATTTTCGTTCCTATTAATGATTATTAATGAAAGTTTACAAACTTTGAAACTAACGATGTTCAATAAATGAATACATTAAAATCACAATTTAATCCTGGAGACAGTTTCAATATTATTATATTTAATTTTAAAATTTTGTTTTCACAGTTATTTCTTTTTAAATCTTCAAATTTCCATTCGTCGTTAGCAAGGATACATGTAGAATGAAGACAGATCAGTCCTTCCAAATTTCCATTTTATATAACAAACCTCATTAAACAATATTTTTGAATATCTTATAGTACTAAAGTATAATATTATTCATTTGATGATATCGATAGTTATACAGTATAAAATTTTTCTTTCTTGTAACTCTTCTACAGGCAAATATACTATCAGTTTGAATAAATAATTTGAAGTTTTTTAATGAAATAAAATATAAAATAATAACTTAAGTTTTGATAAAACTACTATCATAACAACAAATACTATTATTGCAACTATTAAAATTCAAACTATGTACTTAACTAATATTAAAATTCAACTTCTGAACAATATAATCGAACAGTATCAATTATATTTTCTTCACTAAACAAAATATTGTTTGTATGTAGAATATTTTGATTTAATTTCACATATATTTTCTAAGTTTATGTATTATTGTTAAGTTAATTAAATTTTACATGATACGAAATACTCTAATTTATAGCTAACAACACTAGTATAATGTCAACATCTGTTTACACAATATTTTGCATTTCTATGAAAAGAGATTGTTTTAGAATCAATGAAAAGTTCAAGCATTTCAAGATCTTACGAAAACTATAACTTTCTCGTTTCATAAAAATCTATTAATTTGGTAATAACAAAATAAACGTATATTTATCTGAATTTTCGAAATGTAATGAAAGAATTGTTTAACATGAAATGAGTAATTCGTAAATAATAATACGAACTTCTATGTTTTTAACGGAAAATTTAATGCTTAAATGTTTTAAAAAGGATCACAATATAGAAAGGTCGCCCTACTATTATGATTAAAACATATCGGGAATGGTTCATTTAAACTGTTTCTTTCGTCTTTTGATACGACTTTCATCGACAATAGCAATCTGTATGTTATTCTCTGTTTTCATTTGCAAATAAACGCTTATTTTGTGTGTAAAAAATTTTGTTCCGGTGATTTTTCAAAATGTCGAATACAACTGAGCAAAGAACGTGCATTAAATTTTTGTTTTCGCAACGGAATTACTGATACAAAAACGTTGGAAATTTTGCAAAAAGCCTTTGGTGACCATAGTCCATCAAAAAGTTTTCGAATGGTACAAGATGTTCAAGGAAGACAGAGAATTACTCGAAAATAAACTATGATCTGATAGACCATCCATTTCAACTGATGAACAACACGTCGCTCAAGTCAATGTTCCATTATCATTTTGATCTTGTCAAACAACTTCAAAAGGTCATTTGGGCTTGCGGCACTTTGCTTCTCGAGTTGTTCCGAAAACGTTGAAATTTTTCTAAAAACAACATGTCTAGTCGTCGAGGAAATGCTTTCTCGAAGCGAATCGTTCTTAAAACGCATCATTACGGGTGATAAAACATGGATACGCTTTCGTTACCGAAACAGCACAACAATCGAGCGAATGGCGCTCGAAAGATGAAGCAAGACCGAAAAGACCATGTCAAAGTCAGTCGAAAATCAAGGTCATCTTAACTGTTTTCTTCGATTGTCGTGCATCACGAATTCCGTCCGACTAGCCAAACTGTTAACAAAAAATATTGTTTGAGCGTTTGGCGTAGTTTACGGGAAGCAATTCGCCCGATTTTTACGGACTCACTTACTCACAATTCTCTTGTTGTTCGTGAACATTTAGCCAAAAATTCAACAAATACAGTTCTGCAAACTCCACATTTTTCTGATATGGCGCTACGTGATTTTCCGTGTTTCCTCGATTAAAGTTTCCTTTTTGTGGTCACCGTGTTGAGTCGATTGATGCCATAAAACAAAATTCTCTGAGAGTCCTAAAAGAGTTTCGCGAAAACGACTTTAAAGTATGTTTCGAGAATTGGAAAAAAAGACGTTGGCATAAGTGCCATTGCATTACCTTGAAGCGGATGAAATAAATTTTGAGAAATAGATTCAAATCTTGCGTTGTATTAAACCATTCGCGATACTTTTTAATCACAGATAAATCAAAATAGCTAGCGTAGACTATGTAGACATGGATCTGTTTCTTCACCTTTCATTTCATTAAATGATATGAATTTCCGGTTTTCCAAAACCGATTTTAATGAAAATTAAATTGTTATTTTCTCCAATTTTCCGAAAAAACAGTATAAACACGAACAATACCTAAGAAAATAGTATCCGAAGAATTTTCTTTGTGTAAAAAACAAAAAAATATTATAGTGTTGTTAAGAAGTTTTAAGAAATAACAAAATAGGATATTTCTGAAATATGATTTAGAATGAAGGTGCTACAAATAATTGAAATATAGTGATTCTGCACTACATTGGAAAAAGTCTTATAAACAGTTTGAAGATAAGAGATATCCTTGATATATTTTATAATTTCGCATTCTGGTAAATTTACGTAAATTATTCTAAATCTTTCGGTAATATAAAAACTTGTGTCTTCAATTTTAGAAATACAGGATTATGAATGATTTCGACGTATATTAACACTAGAAACACTAGGAAATATTCATATTTACAGTGACATTTGTAAATCATTTTGAGCTATGTATGAAAACAACATAATATTCAATGCTTATTTTATTGAAAATAAATAATTACTTTATCCCATTTAAACTTTGAGAAAAATCATGGCCATCAACATTTCTACAACTTACAAAGGCGATAATTTACCTGTCAAAATTATTAATAATGCTTAAGCATCTTCCTGTGTCCAAACTTTTCTTCTGTCTCGATAATCCTTCTTTGTCAGTCCTTTGTGCTCCATAGCTTTTGTTACTTCCTCTATCCATGTAGTCTGCGGCCTTCCTCTCCTTCTGTCTGCCGGAATCCATTTCAATATCTGTTGTAGTAGTCTATCTTCTTCCATCCTCCGAGCATGGCTATACCGGGTTAATTGTTTGTTATGGATATTATCGACTATAGAGTTTTGATAATCCATTTTCCCCCCATAATTTCCTCATTTCTTACTTTATCTAGTTTTGAACATCGAGCGGATCTCAAAAAATCCATTTCTGTGATACCAGTTAAAACTAATTCAATAAATTACATTTAACAATAAATTTACTGTTTCTCATTCATTGTAGAAACACGCAGGTAACTTGCTTTTCGATGATTCCTGTTCATGTTTCAAATACATACTTCTTACACGCAACACATTGGTTTTGTTCTAGCATACGCATCGGTAATATTGTTTTCTTTTTCGTGAAGCATTTGTTTTTAATCACGACGTATTGGTATTGGTAGCTGCTGGCCTGCAAGGTGTTCAGCTAACTGAGGAGTGAAGTCTCTTCTCATAATTTTTGTTCCTGTTGCTTCTTTGTACAGTACCTACGCATTGATGGTCACAAAATCATGCATGTTGAAATAAACATGTAGAAGCCTTCTTCTGGAAGAAGCTTTCACTAAATACATACATGCAATTTGAACCATCACGTCAACATCAAATTTTGTTGAATTGTAGAAAAGAACGCCAGATTTCTTTTTCTCGGAAAAATCAATGTAGATAGAGGGATGTAATGTACTAAGAACTGTTACATTCTTCTGAGGCTTGCATTGATAGATGGTCAGTATGCAATTGCCTTATATCAGGAACTTTCTCGAATGCAGATCAGCCTTGTTATTTATTAATAGTGACAAATCACACTTCTTTTTGTTTACAGTGCCTAAGGCCCTGGTCTTTTTTTGTGCGAGCGAGTGTGTTAATTTAATCGAATCGAAGAAATTATCAGTCGTCATATTACGTTCTTTTCCAAAATATGGTTTCACAAGTTGAAGTTCAACGTTTTCGCAAGTTGTTCTTCTGTAGGTCGAGTGTCAGCCTTGCACAAGTATGACAAAGCAGTCGTGGGTCAAAATTATCCATAGAGATTTTGAGAAAAATAATTTTTTGAAAAAAATTTTCTTTCACGCACATCTTGTCCATAAAAAGTTAGTTAAAGTGAAAAAAAAAAAAAAAATTCAGGTTCCTCTGAGCGGAAAGAGGTCTTTTCTGCAAAATAAAAAAAAAAAAAAACCGAAATGAGTCAAGATGACTTTTTCAGTCTTTTCAGTGTTAAGTAAATATTTTTTGTCTAAATTGTAAAGTGAATTGAAACTACTTTCAAAGATGTTTAAACAATTTCATTAGTATTTTAAACACTTCGCGGAAAATTTCTTACCATTTTAATATCTCAATTACCTGTTAAATCCATTGAATATTTATTTTTAATGTACTATTTTTTTTCTTATTAATCAAATTTTTTGTAATGAAATATTTTTGCTATTTTAATTTATAAATGTCTTAGTGTCTTAATTTTTTGAAATAAATGAATGATAATTTAATACTAGCAATTTCTTGTAAATAATAATGAGTCTTTCAGTTAAAGAGTATGTCAGAAATCCAATGTTAAGAGTTGTTTTAAAGAAATTTAATTAAAAAACAAAAATAAATGTTTTCAATTCCCTTGTTAAATTGTGCTCCTTCAGTCGATATTTTTACGATAACAACGTCTCTAAAGTTCGACTAACTTTTCGAATTTAACGAAATTTTCTGAGAAAACAAAATTTGTACTTCGAGATTCAGAGAAAAAAACCGAAAATTATAAAATTCTCCATAAATTAATTATATTTGAAAATACAGTTTATTCTTATCTAATACTAGCAAAGAATTCCCAGCGTTCCAGAAGAACTCAGGGAGAGGGCTGAGTTGTCCTCGTTATAAGTTACGTATGTTTCCCGCAGGGTAGCAGAGAGTAACTATGCAAAATTTGGTGCAAATTGGTGAAAGGGTTTAAAAATGAAATCAGAAGAAAGAGCGTGAGGGTCTGAATTTTGAAGTAACGTATTTTGTTTAAAGGATTGTAAAGAGTAACTATGAAAAATTTATCCAGATCGTTCAAAAAGTGTGAGAGTTTATGGGTAGGAGGATGAAATCTGAGAGGCTGAGGAATCCGAGTTTTATGGTAGTCCATATTTCACGTAGAGTGCCAGAGAGTAACTGCGCAGAGTTTGGTTCAGATTGGTCAAAGGGTTTGGAAGTTTGTAGAGGAGATGAAATCAGCAGAGTGTGAGGGACCTTGACACGGATGTATTTCGTGACAATTGTGATTTTCTTTTAGGCATTTTATCGTTGATGAGGCTCACCCACACATGTGTATGCCTGAAAAATAACCGAAAGAACTCAATTTAATTATAATACCAACACACCTGAATTTAATTTGCTGAGTTTTTTCTCTTTATTTCAAACGTTTTCAGCCTATTTTCGATAGGCCATCGTCAGGCTATCATCCATCGTTCCAAAATGGAACGTTTTGTTCAAATTCATCTTATTTGATTTTTTGGAATTTTTTAAAATATAGTCAACAAAATTTTTTTGTATATTACATAAACAAATAATAAAAATTACTAAACATGCTATTAACGTTAAATAATTAAATAACAAATTACATGAGTTTAATATTATTAATAAATTAAATTAACATATAAGTTCCAGTTCATTCCTTATGGATTATTAAAACCCATACTTTTTTGATCTTGTATTTCCATGCTGTTGGTAAAGCATTCGCATCTTTTGCGTTTAGGCAGCGGTTCCTCATTTTACTTTTGTGTATCTCTATTTTTTTCATTTCCATCGCAATGGATGGTGAGTGTAACGTTTTAACGATCTTCGTTTCATCCCATTTAACCATTGCTCCGTCCGACTGTGTCATGTTGGCCAGGATCGTGTTATTGAGTCCTTTATTAACACTGTATTTGTGCTCTTTTACTCGTACTGCTAGGTTTCTTCTGGTCACCCCTGCATATTCTTTATCAACCCCTATTTGTTGGTTTTCAAATGGGATTCTGTATAAATTCTGTAATATTATAAATTCAAAAATGTAATTGCTTTTATTATATATTAAATTTAATGTATTATAAAGATGTTAAGTTTGAAATATATTAAAACATTTGTCTGTATATATGTATGAATATCCGTTATTAAAAAATTATTCTAACTTTCAATTTTTCATATTTATTACATATTGAATTTTATAAGATTAAGAAAAAAAAACAGTTAAAATATTGACAATAATTAGTGGTTACTAGAAAATAATTCGTTTAATAGAGTTTAACTATATGAAATAATTAATTTCGTTTTTACGATAAATTTTATAGTCTAGGTTTACTAAAAATTTTAATAATATCAAAAATATTTCACGAATTCTATTAAAACATTGAAGAAATACAATTAAATTGTAATCTCTTGTTGATTCATTTCTTTGTTGTCTGATGACAATTCTTTTGATGTCAAACAAACTTACTCTAATAAATTTAAAATTGGATTTCCAATATCAAAGATGTCAGAAGTAAACTTTTGATATGTTTTGTTGTATTTCACTTATATTAAAAAATTTTATTCGTGCTAGTGTTTAAACCTATCAATTTTTTTTTATTTTTTATTTAAAAACTATATCCTTCTCTACTTTAATAATGATTTTTTTCTTGTTTGTAGTCTTTCTGATTTTTAATTCCTCATAAAAAATAAAGCGAATAACACTTATTCTCCAAAGGTTTACTTTTTATATATAAAGTAAAAAATTTCCATTTGTTGAACATCAGTAAAATAAAATAATCGTTAATTGATCTAATTTAATGTATATTTTTTTAAATAGTATTTCATGATAAACATTTAACAATTTAGCCTATATAGATTTAATTAAGCTAATTTAAAATAGTATCTTGCACAGGCAATCTTATCCTAATTCATAATATGACTAATCATATTGTTTGTGACAATAGAAAAGCAAGTGTAATAAGTGTTAGGAGTTCCATTGGAAAAATCCAGCAATGAGCTTCTTAACTTTCCCGGAACAATTGGTGGCGCCATCTTTTATGATATTTTATTTAATTTTTTTTTATTATTATCATAAAATGGCAAAAAACTTAATTTTGAGGTTAGAGATTGGTTTTATAAAAAAATATATTTAAAATGCCAATAACAAAAACACACAGGAGTTATTAAGCTTCAAATGAAGTGAGCAAAATAGTGCCCCCCACACTAACATCCATACATACAGAAAAAATCCTCAAATTTCTTTGTATTTCTCTTCGTTTCAAAGTCTCTTAGGTCCAAAAGTATAAAAATGTGGGTGTCATTTTTTCACCGATCGCCATACTTCCTTTCTGTTATGTATAACAGCCAGGAAAGTAAAAATACAAAAAAATGGTTTAATTAAAATTTTGAAATATATTTCTATATTAATAAAAATAATTAATAAAATTTTTCTATATTATAAGTTATTCATTATATTGTAAACATGTTATTTAAGATTAATTTCGCTACTTAAATATTCATAGAAATATGGCATTTAATATTCTTGTTATTTATTTAAAATGAACTTAACAAACAGAAATTCAATTACATAAAACTCTTCTGTTACTAATAAATAGTTATTTACTATTAAATAATATATTAATAATATAAATTATAAAATTAAATTACTTTATCTATTTTTTAAACTGTGAAGTAAATTAATATAAATAACACTGATTGATTTATTTTTATAACAACAGATGGCGATACATTACAAAATATCAGTCGTAATTCACAATGAACTATTTAAAAATGCTTCCTAATTAGTATTAATATAATAAAATTTAAACAATATATTTATCTACAAATAAAAAAAACTTTCGAATATATTTTTTTGCCGAAAAATTAGAAAATAAAAATACACTCATACTTGCATATACGTATTAATGTTGAATTAACACTTGATAAATGTTTATAATTTTCATTACTCATTTTACGGATGTATTGGGCCAGGCCCAATACATCCGTAACAGACAGCCGATAAAATACAGTATTCCTGGAATTGCTCACCCGGATTCGATCCCGGATGATCGAGATGGTACGTTGACGCCTTAAGTTTGAAGAAGGCCGTGTTAATGACACGGTCATTAGGCTGACAGAAAAGAATGGTCATTTCGCCAAATTACTCATCACATGAGCCACTCTTACCTGTCTGTAAGCAGCTGTTGGAGGTAGTGGATATGTCAGGAACACATACACTGCAGACAGCCTCTAGATGTCCCAAACAGACTCCAAGGAGATCGGATCTGGGCGACCAGCCCAGGAATTTTTCATGGATTGTTTGATGAACATGATTATAAAGGTTCTTAATGTTCACATGGGTTTTCTTTTTGTTTTGTTTTAACAGAGCTATACAACATGCCTATAATAGCAAAAAAGTCAAAGAACCATATGTCTAAATATGACCCTTTGCGAGATATAGCCTTTCGCAAATCAGTCGCGCTCTGCCAATGTTCCCAAGCTGCGCGGCCGCGCACTGCTCAAATTGTTGCAGCGCACGAGAATTTATGTGCCGCGCAGGCGAGTATGCACACTGATTTGAATTGTTGTTTACTTATTTCTCACTCTGTCTGCAACATGATTATTGCTACGTATATTTCGATTAAATACATTAAATCATTGACAAAAGATCATATTTTGTATGGAAGTATGTTTTAAAATGAATTTTAATTTCTACTTTATAATTAATTATTTTAATTTTTATAGGAAAAAATAAGATTATATATATATTCTCAGAAAAGTTTTTTGCTCAGAATCTGCTCAACAAAAATTGTTTTTGCTCAGAGAAGTATACGTTCCGCTCATCTACAAAAAGCAATTACATTGCGCTCTGCTAAGAATATCGCGTTTAACTATTTAACCCAACAGTCAAGTGGGCTTCTAGTAGCCCACTTGACTGTTCGTGGAGTACTTGATTTTATATAGTTATAGAGGGGTGTGGGTGCTCACCCTCACCCGGGCGCTTCAGTGCGAGCGACAGCGAACATGGTAGCGCACGATTACATGCAGAGCGTTAGTCAAGGCTCGTTCGTCTTGACGACGTGGAGCATGGAGAATAGCCGAATAGGTATTAGTACTGGTTCGAAATGAAAACTGTTTTCTGTCATTAGAAATTAATGAATTTATTACTTGTTGTAGGCACTGATTGTCTGCCTATAACAACTTAGGAGCCGTCCATAAATTACGTAAGGGCGATTTCGGCCATTCTAGACCCCCACCCACCCCTGTGTAAGAAACCGTAATATTTTCTTTTATCCCCTCTCCCCTTTTCTATCTTACGTAATATTTAGGCATGATTTAAAAAAACTAGATTTTAACAAAACAAATTTTTTTTATGAAACCCTAAAAATCTTAGGTCCAAAATATATAATTATTAATTAGTTAATTAATATGTACGTACTATTATTTATAAAGACTTTATATGAACAAATTTTAAAATATAAAAATTTATTGAATTCGAATGAACAATTTATTTTAAGCACTTTATTTTATAATTATCAGCAATCATTTCGTTATTATTATCATTAATCAACGACATAATATTCATTTTTATATTAATTTTAATTTTCACAAAAGGACGCAAAAAACTTTGACAGATCGACCAGCTACTACACGTGTAAACAGAAACGTCATACAAAGCAAAACAAGAGAGAGAAACCACCACACTGCCTTTCTCCCATGATAAAAAATGTGTAGGACGTGAGTCTGCTAGCGTTATTATTCTATCACGTCACACGACATGGCATTGGTACAACGAGCGTTCTTAATAGAAACCGCCAAATAGAAGCCAAATTCAAAACTTCACCACGCAACGAGATCAAAAAATAAAAATAAGAATATTACGTAAGACGAGATCTATTACCCCCTACCCCTGAGTAAGAAATCGTAAGAAATCCTTGACCCCCACTCACCCCAAAATGCCTTACGTAATTTATGGACGGCCCCTTACTTGCAAGCAAGATGGCGACAGGAACTGCCACCGTTGGGTTAACATTTTTAGGCGATTATCTCGCAAAGGGTCAAATGTCAGACTTTTGTTTATTATTTGCCGATAAATATCTGATCACCGAGCTGTACTGACTGTTAAACATGCGCTAAGTTTAGCGGAGCATGCAGCGTGACCCCTATGAAAGTAAGCTTTAGGCTGATTTCAGGGGCTATATCTCGCGAAGGGTCACATTTAGATAAATGGTCCCTTTGGCTTTTTTGCTCTTATGGACGTGCTCGTTAGCTCTGTTAAGGGCCTAACAGCGTCAGTTATGTCTGCAGTCTTACCAAATTGGGCACTTAAGTAATTTACTGTAAATGTGGTATTATAATATATTGATAATAATGATAAATGTCTTAAATCAATATAAATGCATCTGGTACACTTTAGTTCGTATATAATGTATATTATTAAAATAATGATTGTCCTCCAAATATGGTACACAACGGTAGAAGTGCTTTATTTGTGGCCATGTGTCAAAATAAAAATAAACTCATAATATAAAAATGCATCCAAGCGAATGAATTTTACTGTGGTGGTAACAGTGGAACACGGTGGCTAATATAAAAGAAACAAATGTGCCATCTGTGGTACACAACGTTGCGAACGCGTTAACAATTCCATAGTGGGTTTGGTCAGGTCCACTGTATGGCTGGAAGATGACAGACGGAGGCCGGATGGCCGAGCGGTCAAGGTTAGCAGCCTACCGCCCTGGGGGACCCGGGATCGAATCCGGACGGGTCGAGAAATCCCCAGGAATTTTTCGGGGAGTGGTCCGTCCGGATATGTCGGTCCCCGTCCCTCACCACCCGGCCGCCCCATTGTGGGCCTGGCCGAACCCATAATGGGCTTGCTATAAGAGGCCCTCTTAGTGTCCACTGGGCGGAAAGAGTTACAAAAAAAAAAAAATGACAGACGAAACAATATATTTCGAGGCTTTTCAACACGTTTAGATTTGTTCCCTGGTCACCCAGAGTGGTATGCTGAGACCTTAATTTCTGCTTTATTTGTGTCCAGGCCCGTAACTAGCCTTTTATGCGCCCGGTGCGAGCATCTGTAACTACGCCCCAAAACTATGACCGAAACCTTGGTCCAGGTCATTTCTGCGCCCCAGGGTCTACGCCCTGTGCCTGGGCACCGCTGGCACCGCCCTAGTTACGGCACTGTTCGTGTTTATATTATAATCTTCTATTTTCGTTTCATTTTGATAATTTTTTCTCTCAAAGTTTCCTCAAACTTTTCCATTACAATGAATTTGATAATAAAAATGATTATTATGTGCATTAGTAGTCAGAATTATTAATGCACGTTCAAGAGAAGCTAACAATTTGCCATTTAATGAAACATGAACTCGCCTATAAAAAACAAAAGAAAAAATTTTAAACTTTTTAAAATTACATTTTGATTAACATAAGTCGAGAATATATAAATTTTCTTAACAGCGCAATTCATGTTTTGTTGATTTTTAATACCACATATTTACATAAAACTGGATTTTTCGAATTATGCGCCAACTAAAATGTATCAGAAAGTGCTTAATTGAAGTTTTTGTTGTTTATTTTTTTGCGTCTCACATAAACTTAAACATTGTTTATTTGGCCTTTGAATTTGACATGCTTGAACTACTACCTTGGACGCTCGACCATCCGCCCGTCGGTACGCCTGTACTACAACTGAACCCTTCTGTTGTAAACATTTTTCATTTCGATTTTCTGGATTTTTTTCCGTGCTACTGGAAAAGAAAATTTCTCTGTTTCCTGTTTCTGCGTTTTTCTTATAATGCTTCTTCGGGTAGGATTACGGCTTAAGCAAACTGACGATATTTTGATACAGCTAATACGAGACTCCCAGCGCCCAGTCTATGCTGTTCTCGTGTCTACGCTCATCCGTCTTTCCGGAGCACTTGCATATGTCATAGTTAAAAATAATAAGACTGCAATTTTATGTTAAACAGCAAATAACACAAACCATAAAATTTTGATTTTAGTCATTTATTTTACACACAAGTTGTAGGATTATCAATAGCTTAGGAAGCGTACTTTTCAGATGAATATATCTTTGCAGCAGTGATTTCTTCTCCCACAAAATTCGTAAAACCATCTGCTGTATTCAAGAGAAATACAGTGGTGCCTCGTATAACGTACGTCTCGAATAACGGACGCTGCGAACAACGGACTTTCTGTTTGGCCGTTACGTGACTCGAGCAACGGACTGGCTGCGAACAACGGACTTTTCGGCATAATTGGTGACTGCTCCATGGGTGCGTTCTTTAATGCGTCTCCGCTACTACGGGAGTGCGCTGCTGTTTGTAGGCATTTAGAAACGACGGTGAAAGAAAGAAAAATGGCGGCGCCCGCAATATCGATAGTATTGTGATGGAGGAATCTATAATTCTAAACTATGAGCTTTAAAAGGCAAAAGAAGGGTCCCAATTTAACCATAAAATGGATTATTTGTTGAAAGAGCATTCAAGATAGCCTCAAAAAAAAATTCATAAAGACACTTACATCTCCGCGTGCTCTAACTCGCGCTTTCACAGTTTCTAAATTCTCATTCATAAAACCACGTAATGGACCCGGAAACGAAACTATCTGAGCCATGGAGGACGCCATGTTGCTTTCCACCGTAAACTACTGCTACGAGCGGCCGTTTTTGCCGTTCGACGTCGCGCACTTCCACCGGAATTTAGGAACGCGTTCCGCAGGAATTTTTAAACGGATGTCGCTCGCACAGAGTTACGCGGAAGAATAAAAGAACGCACTCCATGTTCATTTTTTTATGATACAGTACGGTTATTTTATGCTGCGGAACGAATTAGATGTTTTAGCATGTATTTCTATGGGAAAATGCGTTTCGTATAACGGACGTTTCACTTAACGGACGTGCACCTGGAACGGATTAAGTACGTTATATGAGGCACCACTGTATAATATTTTGTGATATTAATAATTATTATTTATTCTTGCATCGGTACGTTGTTATCCGCTTTTGTTTGCGGATAACTGCTTGTTATCCGCAAACATCTGATCATCTGATTACGTAGCAAACTGTGCTCCGTTAACCAGAAGCATCAGAAAGCCGAATATTTTATACACGGCCTCGCCTCATCCATATTATCTACAAAAATAACAATTAATGAACGGTAGCAATTATTTACTTACAGATATGCGCACTTTTTAAGATGAATTAAAATTCTAAAGTAAAAAATTCTTCAGAATTCTTTAAAAATACAGGACTTTTTTGGAAAATTCTGGAATACATTTCGGCGTCACAACAATAACTTCCGGAACAACGAGACATGAAGTTAAATTATGAAACTGTCAGCAGAACAGAAAGACTTGATATACTGGAAACATTTAGCCAAGCATTTGAGTTGAGAATGTTATCAATATGTTAGTTGTTGATATTTATACTTGTAACTTCGGATTTTTATAATACCAGGGTAAGCTTCTAGTTTCCTGTAAACAGAAGGAACAAGTGTACAAGTAATTTCAGACTAATTACATTGATTCATCTTCGTTTATACTTGGATAGGTAATGCTTGGTGTTTTGAATATTGTGTTATTTGGATGTTGAGATTATGAAATAATACTTGAATATTTTAAAACTATTTTTATGTTTTTGAGATTTTTTTTAACTCTTCGCCCTGTGGGCACTAAGAGGGCCTCTTTAGCAAGCCCATTATGGATTCAGCAAGGTCCACAATTTAGGACCACAACCAGGGTGGCCGGGAGGTGAGGAACGGGACCCGACGTATCCGTACGGATCCATCTGGATTCGATCCCGTGTCCCCCAAAGCGGTAAGCTGCTCCCCTTGACTGCTCGGCCAACCAGCCGTCAATGTATTTCAGATTAATGTATGCTGTATAGGACATTACGATCGTCTCATTCTCAGACACTTTTGGCCAAATTTGTTCTTTTGATAATTAGAAAATTTATTATGTTTAGTGACTAGACTGTTACCATAAGTTGCACAAAATGATGATTTCATTCACTTTATTTAATTTAAATCATTATTTTAAACGTTAAACCATCGGTTTAACATTTTAAATAATGTTTTTCAAAATACTTTCCTATCTTAACAAAATATTTTATAATTTTTCTTAACTCTTTGGAAACGGAACTTTCATTGTTCTACTTCCGTTACATTTTTAGGAACTCTTTACGTTGTGAAAATCGGGAACTACCTGTATACTTTTTGAATTTTTTCGTAACAATCTCTCATATCTTTAAGGATTTTTCTAATTTAGCATTATCTGGCTTTATAATTTTCAATAAAAATGGAAAAAGACTAACATATCCCAAATTATTAACAAATTTATATGTTGGTTCATCTTTAACATACCTAACCATTTCCATTTTAGGCACTGCATACCCTGGAGGCATATGTGGTGGTTTTGGATGAATTAATTTAATATTATCTGTATGTAATCCAAAATCACAATATGATTGAGAAGTTGGAGACCAATGTAATTTATCTAGCAATTGATTATCTGTTAAATATTTGTTAGTGGCTACAAATTCATCACTTGGTTCTCCAATTAATTGTGCTATATCTCCTAAAATTCCAGTAGCCAAAGCAATCCAACATCTTAAATCAACATGATATTCAGTAATTGTTGGATGTGAAGCTCTGGGTTAATCATCAAGTCCTGAAGTTAATGTTTTTGGATTAAGTTCTTTATTAATATTTGAATCTCTTCCTCTCCAACGGTAAGTGACCTGGTAATTTTCCATTTTATATTATGTGTAAGTGATTTGCCCACGACACTTTGTGTTGTTACAAAGTGTGACATACAGTTATACATTAAAGGAAAATAATTTTTTAAATTTGTTTTTTATTTCTGAGTATGTTGCTATGTCAGTTCTATCCTATCAGTTGTTCGACAGGTTTTGCTTTAAATGCAAATTGTTGTGAACTCTAAATGTAAATACTTTTAAACTGTAAAATATAAATTAAAAAATAATGCTTTCTTTTAATAATGCTAATCTTCAAACATTATTCTGAAAATTCTATAAAGTATGTAACTGAATAAATTTGAAAATCTACAGTAAAACACCATATTTTAATGTTTTAATAGAAAGACATATCTCAAGTTTGCAAACTATTCTTACACTTTTTCTGGAAGAGGATCTTTCTGCCTTGTAGGCACCAAGAATGCCTTTTTTATGTTCATTATGGTTTTCACCAGGCTTACAACGGTCCAGCCGGGTGATGAGAAATTGGATTCGACCTATCCGGGAAATTTGGATTGCTTGCTGTTTATTTTAAATATTTGTTGGGAATTTTAATAAAGAAAAACAACTTGAAATTATATTTATTTCAAATTAAACCTTCTCTTTTCAAATAATAAATTGTGTATTATATGTTTAAATAAACTAAACACGTGATGTTTATACTGACATTAGTTATCAATAATTGATTAGTTTCATTAACAGTTGATATAAAGATTAAAAAAATAATAATAAATGATAATTGTGTTTAAACATGTGATACTTGTGTAAGAATGTTAGATAATCATATAATATGATTTAACTTATCAATTTTGCAGCATTTATTAAATGAAGCAATTTTTAAGGCAATTTTATGTTATAAAAATATTAATTAAGATAAAACTTTTTATAGTACCGGATTATTATTTTATTTCATCCGGAGTATTTAGGCTAAACGTGACTGAAATAATAATAAAATGCATGCATAAATCTATTATAAAACTTTAACTGAAATACGATAGTACTGTACAGGCCTATCGCATAACATACAACAAATAACATTTATATCCATATCGGCTTTAACATATTTCGATAGAATGAATTTGATAACAACTAATAATTTTAATTATAAATTTTTTTCTTTTAATTCTTGTTTAGATACTTTTTCACATTTATTAAAATTTTATAAGCTCGATCTTTTCTCATATCAATAAATCAGATGCGCTCTGATTATTTAACGTCCTGTAAATAGATCCAATAGAAAAAGAATTTTTGGTATTTACAGAAGACTGATTATTTCTATTAAAGAATTATACAAATATTTTTTAACTTATTTTAATTTATAATCATTTTTAATTAAGCGAAAGTTTTCATACGAATTATTTTTAATGTGTCACTTACAATATTAATTACTAAAATTGCATAAGAAAACAATTATATGTCGAACCTTTACATTTTTGAATAAAATTAAATTTATATTTTCTATTATTACGGTTTATATATAAAATAATTTCCTTTTTTGATAATACGAAACTTTATTATAACTTTTTCGATTTATATTTATCTTGAAAATTATATTAGTTTATTTAAATTGACTAATATTATTTTTACTATTATTTTCAAGAAACATTATATTAATATTAAATTAAATAATAATAAATAAAAATAAATAAATATATGTTATAAATTCGTAAGATTAACTTTATTTTGTCGATAGGTGTCGTTGTCATTTAGGTCATCGGCGTTGTTATTGTAACCATGGTGACATTTACCGTGTAGTTTACAGAAAAAAATGACTTTATATTCGGAATTAGTTCTTTTCTCAATTACCTATGTGTTATTCTGTTTTTGTATAGTAGCTCCTCCGACTGAATTCATTACAGCGGGACTGACGGTTAATCATTTAATTGAGTGTATCAACACTAATGAGAATGTAAAGTTTGTTGAATATCATATATGTAGATCTACATTAACAATTATCATACATTCTCTTCTACCCCTTGGTAAGTTTTTGTTTATTATCAATTTGTATTTTATTCGTATATTCATTTAAATATGTCTATAAATTTTACAACTTTTCATATGTATTTATAATGTGAAAAAACTCTTTAACCTTGAAAATACATATGCCTAAATCAAACAAGTTTTAACTGAGAAAGTTCTTTGATCTTACATTAGAAAGTAAAAGCCGAGAAGATAAAATCTGTTAAAGCATTTAAATAATTTGAAATTTAAAATTTCACGCAATTATTTCTATTATAGAAATGTGTAATGCTACCATTTAATTGAGAATTTTGTCTGATATTATCCAAATGAACGTTTTAAATCGACCTTTCTTTCGATTAACCTCGTCATTACAATGTCTTTGTCTAAAATGTGAGTTCGTTTGCTATCTTACTTTGTCTGATTAAGGCCAGAAGAATATCAGAAATGTAAGCCTATAAGCTTTCTGCAAATCATTAGAGATTATGTACTGTATTTCAGCTTGTGTAAGAATGTGGTCATATAGATGGGGGCAAAATATGCACTACATTGTGCAAAGTGCCTAAAAAATTTGCTATTTTTAACACAACTTTTATAGCATTGGAAGCATTTTTTGTTTTGGTATTTTATTTTTAATAATGTTTATTGTATTGATACATTTACATTTAATTTACATTGACACAGCAGTGTAAGCCAAAACAAGCTGGAAAACATAAGAGCATGCTCATATACACTGTGTAAATTCAGAAATATGGTAATCAATATAGTTTCTTCTTTCTGAAAGTAAATTTTACAGAACTTTCTTTTTCTTGGCTAAGGAATGTAATAAATATAGATTAATAGTGTATAATTTGCAAAGATAGAAAACATTTTAAAACTTTATAGCTTTACACAAAGTGTCGAGTGAAGTCGGGATAAACTACTGGATGTGTACAAAGTGAGCTCTTGTTATTTGACTTGCTTCTACTCAAACTGAACAGTGCTAATTTCGCTATATTTCTTGCTTCACTAACGTTTTCAAACCTCAGGTTCTTCTTCAGGTGAACAGACAATGGACAAATTATTCGATGGCAAGAATCTTTTTAAAAAATGAATTCCGAAAGTTCTACGGGAACATGCACCGTCTTTGTCATTCTGCGCATGCGCAGTTGATGAAGACTGTGTTACTAGCTTTATGTTATAATGCAGGGGTTGCCAACTTTTGTGCACATAAGATCTACTTTTTATCGTAAAAATGTGTTGCGATCGACTTGTTGTCATAGGCATAGTCTAAGTGGGGAGGGGGAGTGTGAAATACATACTATGTTTATACACTGTGTTTCAGTACGAAGTGCACTCACTGCTTATGAGTCGAGTCATAACTGCATGCATACAGTTGCGTTCGGTTACAAATATAATACATTAAGTCAGTGGTTTCCAACCTTTTTGTACCTGCGCCCCCCTTAAAAAAAAATTGTTGCGTTCCCTTAATTTTTCTAACAATCTAATTTCATAAATACTCAACTGATATTATAATTTATTTAATGGGCTACAAAATAATATACAATATTATGTAAAAATATACATAAAAAAATAATTATTTATTATAAGAAATAATAATTTTAAATGTACTAAAAATAATGTACTATTATAACAGTTATGAAATTTACCTCAATATTAATTTAGAAGTTACCAAAGCGAAGTGTTTCATTCTATATATCAACGTGGTTATCGCAAGCACTACTAACGAACTAATTCTGTTCATAGACAACAGAAAAAAAAACAGATGCTTCTGTTTACTGAAGTTTGGCGCGAGTAAGCACGAGAATACCCGGGATGTTCCGAGTGCTTGTCTTTTGTTTCCTCGCCCCGCCGGCGCTCGGCTCCAAACGCGAAAGCGAGATGTTTTCGTTCCAGCAAGAGTATGGATGGATGTTTTAGCATTTGTACCCGAAAAATTTGCGGCGAGGATTGTGGATTAGCTATACTTTTTGCTGATTCATTTTTTTGACACCTATTCAACTTTTTTGGTTTGTATTCGAAAATGATATTTTGGAAACAGCTGCATGCCCCCCTTGCAACAGTCTCGCGGCCCCCTAGGGGGCGCGCCCCACAGGTTGGAAACCACTGCATTAAGTCGAGACATCGCTAGCGATCGACCAAAATTGGCTCTGCGATCGACCAGTCGATTGCGATTGACTTGTTGGTCACCCCTGTTATAATGTATCAAAGACCGCTTTTGCCAGGCTACTGATAATGATAATTCTTCTTTATTGTTAATACATTTGTTTGATACATTTTTTAATGATATAAAATTAAATGTATTTAGATTTTACGTAACTTAAATAATAGATCTATGATGTTTAAATTCAGTTTTATTTTTAGACTTTAAGTTAAGTTTTAATTTCTCTATACAACATTTTAATTTTTTTTCTGGCTTATTTGCCTTTGTTTAATAAACTTATATAATTTTTAGGTTATTTTGCTGGAATCTATTGTTTTACAGATCATCCATCTGTATTACAATTAGCTTGGTCTAATATTGGATGGCAAATAGCATTTACTTTTTCAGTTCTACTACCTGTAACAGCATGTGTAGTTGCATTGTATTGGTCACAAAATAATTGGAAATATCATCCAGTTGTAAGAAATTTGGAGAAAAGTGGAAGAGTTTGGAATGACATTGCAACAGAAATTAATACAGAATATCGGCGTGTTGACAAATTTGTCAGTGGTCGTCAGAGTCTCAATCGTATCGTTGTAACAGATACTTGGATAATTCAAATTACACCATATACATTGAAAATAGCACAACAGAATGAATGTATCCTTACTCTCTCTCAAAGTACAGAATTTGCAATATCTCATTCAAGTACAACTGGTATTCAGTTTTTAAAAATAGAAGTGAAAACACATCAGAATAGAATAAAACCATTTTCTATTTGGTATGTATTCTAATTTATTATTTTATGTTAAAGTATTTAATAAATGTAAATATTAAAGATAATTATTAAACATTTTCTATAAAAAAATAATAAAATAAAAACTACCATTATTTATTAATACATAGCACTGATAAGATTTGATTTTATTATAATTATGTTATGCTAAAATTTACCTTTTATCTTCACATTTCAAATAACCTTGAAGTTTATTTAACCTTTCTCTCCAATATAATGTGACTAGAAGTATTATTTGTTTTTTACTTACACACACAAAATGTAAGAAAAAAAATTGAAATGTAAAATAATGAGAAAAATGTTGCAAAGAAATTGATCATACAATTTTACTTATGCAATAAACATTTCTCATAATTAAATTTACTCTACTTGTGGGACCCCCTTTACTTTCAATTATGACCAGACATTGCTTTGGCATTGACTCCATTTTACAAATTAACTCCTCCAAATTTTTCTTGAGTGTTAATTCATTTGCCTCTGTGTCCTTATTGTATACTATTTTTGTTATATTATTGTCTACTAATATAATATAATAAATAATATAACAATATTATTTGTTATATTATATAATAATGTAACAAAAATAAATTTCTTGAGTGTGTTTAAATAGTCTTCTTTCTTCACTCCCATCATTATTACAATTGGCTTTAGAGTTAGCACAGAGTTTAATTGCTTTTCCTTTTTTCACCACACTTAAGGTAGACCATCTGCTTTTAGAACCATGTTATTTGGTCATATGAGAAAAAATTTAATCTGTTTGGAGCAGCTGTTCCATCTGTTAAACATAGTGAGGATAAGTATGATTTGGAAGTGTTTCAGTGCAAAAGGAGTTGGCAAATTAGTATTTACTGATGGAAGAATGAAGATACAAGACTACTAAAACATTCTCAAGGAAAGTATAGAGGAATTAGTTTGCAAAATGAGGTTAGAAAATGTAACAGACATTGAAGTCATCTGTTCTTGTGATTGCCTTACTTTTTAGTTTAATTATTATATTATTAAATTTTGTAATATTACAAATTGGCGCAGTCGACAGGATTTCAGTACACAGCTCTATTTATATAGTAGAATCATGCTTTTCAAATTTTTGGTTCAGAAGACCGAAGACTCCTACATTATCTCCCGATATCAACTAGAAGGGGAAGACGAATGGACGGAAATTAACCAAGAATTTCAAGGAATCGAAAATCATCCCGTAATTTCGACCTCGTCGGTTTTCCAAACTGCTATCCGGACAATGACGAATTATCGAACACTATCTATTTCATTATCGGAGACAGAAGGTGAGCTCTATCTTAACAAAACTTTAATACAACCGGTTGCCTCGAACAGTTCGTCTGACCCGAAGTCGGATGTGTTGGCACAGATGGTTCAGTTGCAAAAGCTGTACATGAACCAACAAGCCGAGACGTTGAAGATTATGAACTCTTTTCGGCAAACCATTGAAAAAATGTCATTAAACTCATCTCGTGATATGATCAACATAGAAAAATATGATGGAAAATCGGAGGAAGCGCGTGTTTGGATAATTTCATACGAACACGCGTGTGCATCTCACAATTGGATTACAGACGAACAAAAGATCCGTAACCTTCGAAATTATTTGGAAGGAATTGCCGTGAAATGGTACAATTCTCGAGTATTAGATAAGGTCAGTGATAATTGGGAGGAATGGAAAAACTCTTTTCTTAGTGCGTTCGGACAGAATCGGATCCAACTTTCCATATTAGCAGATATGTGGGAATATCGTGGTGGTTCACTATTGGAATATTATTTTGAAAAACAACGGCGTATCCAACTTGCATATCCGGATATTGGGGAACAAAGCTTTATCACCATGGTAATACGTGGACTACCGGCAGATATGCAAGCTATTCTTCTTCAACACAATTTAAACGACAAAGAAAACTTACGTGTCGGATTGAGCAAATTGGTACCTACAAAAAACTCGGTACCGAAGAAAATCGAAAGAAGGAATAATAATATTCATGGTAACCGAAGTTTTACCTCAGTGAATGAAATTGATAATGGTCCAAAAAACGAGTAAGGAAGGGTTTACCGATCCCTCTGACAAAATCGGATCATTGTCTAGTCACAGATCATAATGATCCTAGAATATTCTCAATGGAAGTGAACAACGTGTATTGCTCAGTTTTTCTAGATCCAGGATCCACGGTCAACCTTATTAGTCCAAAATTGGTAGATAAATGCAAACTAGAATCCCATCCTATACATACAGTCTTAAAATCATTTAATGGAGCACTTACTGTATACAGGGAGGATGTTTTGGCTACTATAAAGTTTAGAGACCATACCCAACTCATAGAAGCAATTATCGTTAAGGAAATGGACTACGATCTTTTGTTAGGGATTCACACATTGGGAAAACTTAACCTCTGCTGGAATTTTGGTAAGCGGGAAGTTTTATTAGTTAAAACCGACAGAATTATATTACAGAAATTTTTGCGGCATTTTCCGGGCATCGATCAACCTGATTATACCAGACCCCCTATAAGTTCACTGTCGATTTTAATATAACAGATACGAAAGTGATCAAATGTAAACCCTATCGGTTGTCTCGTGACAAATATCAGTGGTTAAGGACTAAAATAAAAGACTTCTTAGCACAAGGCATAATAGAAGAAACATCATCTCCTTACGCTTCTCCTTGTGTTGTTCTTCCCAAAGGGAATGGCAATTACAGATTGGCTCACAATTATATGAAAATCAACGAAGTGACTGAATTGGATCCTTATCCCTTTCCCTTAATAGACGATATTATCAATGGATTCAAAGGATGCAAATATTTTACAAAATTGGACTTAAAAGATGGATTTTGGCAGATTGGAATTAGTGAGGAGACTCGGAAGTATACGGCATTTGTCACCCCATTTGGACATTATCAGTATACTCGTTTGCCTCAAGGTTGGAAAAATTCTCCGGCGTTATTTCAAAAAGTTATGAATAAGGTACTGGGGGATCTGTTGGAAAATGAAAAAGTTCGGAATTATATCGACGATATAAGCACAGGGGCTGACAATGAAATAAGTAATGTGGAGCTCACATATCAAGTATTAGAGAGGTTATACAACGCGAACTTTGTTATAAACCTAAATAAATCAGAATTTAATGTAAATAAAATTAAATTCTTGGGAAGAGTTATAGACGGTTTTAGCAAAACTACGGCAACAGAGTCGATCGAAAAAGTTCGTAATATGCCTCAGCCCCATGATCTTCACACGGTAAGGGTGTTTCACGGGACTGACTGGACACTTCGGTGCATTTATTCCAAATTATGCCGCTATTGTTCGACCTTTAGATCAACTTAAACAGAAAGACATTCCCTTCAAGTGGACGACAGAATGTGAGCAAGCATATCAAGAATTGATTCAAAGAATTACATCGAATCCTATATTACAAACTCCTGATTGGAGGCTGAACTTCGAGCTTTGTACCGATGCTTCCCATTATGGCAGCGGCTCTATATTATATCAGCGGGACACCGATGAGATGCGAGGAAGACAACTACGAGTTATAGGATATCAATCATATACTTTTACATCAGCGGAGGTTGACTACAGCACAACTGAAAAGGAGTGCTTGGCCGTGATCAAGGCAATTAAATATTTTCAAAGTTTCTTGGAGGGAAGAAAATTCACCGTGCATACCGATCACCAAGCACTTACCTTTTTAATGGGATTAAAAGAACCAAAAGGAAGGTTAGGCCGGTGGCAAGTCTTTTTACAAACCTATGATATGAAAATTAACCATCGCACTGGAAAAAATTAACAGACGCAGATGCCATCTCCAGATTGTGTCCCCGCGTGAAATCGATGCCAGTCCACCAAATCAACAAACACAAGTGGCAAAAGACCAAGAATGGCTGGTTGATTGTCCCGAAAAATATTCAAAACAGCATTATGAAGCGGTATCATGATGATCCGGACAGTGGGGGTCATGATGGGTTTTGGAGGACTTATTACAAGTTAAGGGCACGGTTCTGGTGGCCTAACATGAGACAAAGTATCCAACGTTACTTGCAGACCTGTCCGATATGTCAATCCGTCAAGTTTAAATACCGACCCCGTCAAGACCAACTCTATTTGCCCCCACAATCGAAAATACCCTTCAATACGGTACACATTGATTTTGCGGAGTTTCAGAAACGCAGTGAAGGGGTAAGACTGACTAAATCATTTCTAGTGGTCATAGACGAAGCTACACGGATAACTTATGCTAAAGCTATGAAGAAGGATGTGCGTAGTGTCATCCGTTACTTGGATAATTTACCATTATTCAATAATGTAAGTACTATCATCAGCGATTGCGGATCTACCTTTAAATCGGACAGTTTCAAGCAATGGGCCAGAGACAGGAATATCACATTAAAAACCACATCACCTTATCATTCAGCCGGAAACGGAGTGTATCAGAGAAAGATACAGGATCTCAAGAAATTCCTTAATTGTTATCCAGATTTCAAAGGCAGGTGGAAAAATTGCTTGGATGCTGCAGTTTGCCACGAAAACCGAAGCTACAACTCTTTTTTAGGTTGCTCTCCATTATTCAAATGGCAACGAACAGTTGTTAAGCTGGAAGCTGACAGCGAATTTGGAATTATAGATTTACAATCGTATGAAAAGGAGTGTACTGAAGAACAACGAAAGAAATATAGAGAATCTATCAAAAAATATTATGATAGGAAGCATGCAGGACCATTGGTAAATATTAAAGTTGGATCCTGGATTTTAGTTCAGAGTGGTATGAGGGGAAAACATCCGAACATTAAAGGACCGTATCGTATCGATAAAATAATATACTACGACAACATTCCTAAAAATGTGATGTATAGAATAGAAAATGGAACTAAAAAGATAGCTCACCTTACCAATATAAAATTGTATCATCACAGGGGTGATGACAAGGCTAAGAAGGGGGGTGTAAGCAGAGTTTAAAATCTGCTATTCATTAGTACTCCTCCCCATTAACTCCACATCTGCGATGGTCAAGAATTCGGAGAACTGAGGGATCATGAAGGGGAAGGAAGAGCTTGGACAGGGAAGAGAGGAGAGAAAGGTCACCACTTTTTAGACCGGACATGTGTGTAACAGACGTTGAAGTCATCTGTTCTTGTGATCGCCTTACTTTTTAGTTTAATTATTATATTATTAAATTTTGTAATATTATAGAAAATAACTTAGTTTTTAGACAAGACAGTGATTCCAAATATACATCAAAGATTGTTATAGATTATTTTTGATGTAATGATATTAATAAGTTAGATTGGTGTCCTCAGTCACTAGATGCCAATCCAATTGAAAATTTATGGAGCAACATGGAAAACCTGATTTCAAATAGGAGACTAAAAAAACAAGGCAGAAATGAAGGAACTCATATAATGTTTGGGGAAACAACTAACCCAAATCTTTGTTGGTATCGTCAATGCCAAAACAATATCTGGCCATTATTGAAAGCAAAGGAGTTTCAGAAAATATTAAATTTAATAATTGTGAGAAATGTTCACTGTAAACAAAATTGCACAATCAATTTTTGTAATTTTTTTTTACATTTGCTAATAATTATAGTCATAATTTTTGGTGAAAGAAATAATGAATGTTTTTTTCTCTATTTAGTTATTTTTTTATTATGCTACATGATCACATTTTTTAAAAATTACTTGGAAAAATTAACAATTTTTTTTTTGTTCACTCACTTGTGTGTGTGTGATGCAATCTATGAAAAGGTGTATAAGTAAAAAAAAGTACATTTTGCTGTAGAACAAAAAACGAGAAATCTGAACATAGTTGAAATATTCCATTTCAATACCAAATGCTACTAATAATATTTGGCAACATTTTAAACTACAGATGTTCTCTTTATATATGGAATGTACAAAATGTTTGTGAACCCACTTACCTATGACTTATGTGCAATTTGGCCCATCAGTCAAGAAGTTTGAGCACCCACCACTACAGTATCAGGACATTTCAATTTTCAACATGGTTGAGTGTTGAAACCAACAATTTGACATCATCAACGACATTCCAACTTTGAGTACAGAGTTCTTAGTTCCCATAATTCCATTCTCAGAAGATGGATTTCATTCAAATTTTCCTCACTAATTACCCATAATTCATTGGAAAGTAGCAGTCAGCATATCTGTTGAGTGCTGAGTTTGTTGAGTCAGCATTGACAATAGTGAAAAAAGAAATAACTTTTAACAAACGCTGAGATCAGTGCTTAGTTGGCATTGAAAATTGGAATGTCCCATATGATATTTGTTCAGATTTTGTGAAATCTTTCATTGGGCAGTTTTCTGATAAACAGATGCATAGCTTTCTTACAGAATCACAATGAACATGTTTTATTGGACATACATATAAAGCAGTTTCATATTAAAAACATTAAAATATTATAACATATACCATATATGAACAAACAGCACAGATAACATGTACAAGAGGCATCCAGAAAATGAAGAATGTTTGGCTATAAAAAAGGAAAAATCAGTAAAGCTATGAAAAAGTTTTATTAAGTAATTAGTACAAGACTAGTTACTTTTCTACATAGTCACCATTATGATTAAAGCATTTTTCATTGTAGTGCAATGCTAGTTTTTCAATTTCTATGTCATAGATTTGCACTGCCAGTTCTTAGCCAGATATTGACAGCTTCTTTCACTTCTCATCTGTTCCAAAACATCCCAAATACACCTAAAAAATTTTTAACTTGGGAAAGAAATGAAAGTCACTATGAGTCAGGCCAGAACTGTGTGGTAGGTGGACAAAAATGTCCCACCCAAATTTCTGAAGCACAGTTTGAGTAACTGTGATAGTGTATGGTTGCTCATTATCTTCCTTGATTAAACATTAAACACCAATTTCTCACACTTGCTTCATTCATAATGTAATCACGATACACTTCTATGATTTGTTTATGAATTTCTATAGAACAAACTTTTATCTCATTTAGAGAAAATGAATAACACTGCATTTGGTGGGATTTTTGACTTTTGTACATATTTTAACTTTTGACAAAACAAGTCTGCCATTATGGAAACTCTAAATGTGCTAAGTTAACACATCAGATAAATTAATCTTGAATCAATGGCATTAATTTACTTGCACTAAGTGCTATATGCAAATATATTTATTTTTTTGGATGACATTTCTTGTCTTATTCCCCTTGAGATGAGAATATACAAATGATTATTAAACAGATTTTGGAGGTCACACAATCTTACTTTAAGGTGGTGCTGTACTTATTACAGTATGTTTATCTCATTAGAGAGCATTCAGAAATTTTACAGCAAAGGATATTTACCATCTTTTTAGCTAGGCTTCCTATGTATTTCTGGGAATAAGCAAAAATAATACGACTGATAAATATACTATATTTATTGATTATTTGATAGAATAATAAAATTGAAGCTATAAGAATGAAACCAATATGTAAGTAAAGTTATTCAATAATGAATTTTAACATTTTCAAGTGTATTATTTGTCATATAGAGTTCCTAAGACATGAAAAAGTAAAGAGAATTGAATATCACTGACAACTTTCTCGATGAACTTGTTACTTCATATTCGCAACAGTCCAGATAAAGAAACATATCTCAAGGATCCTGAGGGTTTTCTCTTAAGCAGACTTGATTGACTATAGCAGATTTGTTAGATACTATCCCAATATTTTAATATATGTATTAAAATATATTATAATATATAATGATGAGAAATGATTAATTATGATGTCAGAGTGAAGTGAATTTTACTTTATAAAACAACTAATGTTAAACTAACTTTTTAAATCAAAATTGCCTTTTTGAAATTTACAGTCTGTAGACAATGGTGTTATATTGTTTTGTTTTGAAAGTATTTTGCCAATACTAGGATAAACCTTGTCTAAATAGTCCAAATAAATATTTTCCACAAAGGAATCTGAACTGATATTGAACATCTTGATTCTTTGCTAAACTAAAGAATAAATTTTCACCACATAAAATCGGCCAGTGAACTTACCTGGTAGTTTTCCTATGAACACTCATGCAACACTGATGCAACACTCATGCAACACTCATGCAACACTCAGATTAACACTCATGAGGGTAATTCTGTAGATTTAAAGTTAACTAACCCTAGGACAATTCTAGCAATGATAGTATATCATCATATAATCTCAAAATTAAAACATCTGGAGTCTTAAAAGATCCTGCTACGTTGATGCCAGCTTAAGATGATTCTTGATATTAGTTATGTAATTAAAATAGTAAATTTTTGATTTTTGCCAAGTTTATAAGTTTAATACTTGAATTATTTCATACATATTAAAAAAAAACTTTTAAATATGCTGTAGATCAGGGGTGAGCAACCTTTTTAATCAACGGGCCAATTTTAAATTTTAAAATTTTTTGGCGGGGCCGCACATAAAGTAACACTTATTAATAATTTACAAAACTTTATTTATAATAAACATTAGAATAAAAAAATATAAAATTTAAAAAAAGTAAAGATTTCATATACAAATTTTAATGCAAAATAAAAACAAACAATAAAAGAACAGAAAAACAAATTTACTTGAAATTTTTAATGAGAAATTTGGCACTGTTTTTTCAATACAAGCTGATCAATATCAGCCAGAATTGATGAGGTAAGCTACACGTACGCAGCTTTCTAATCGTGCATCACTCAGTCTTGATCGGTGGTCATTTTTGATTAATTTCATGGCTGAAAATAATTGTTTGCAAACATACGTACTTTCGAACAGAGACATCAGTTGCTTTGCATTTTTCGTCAAAAGCGGAAATTTCTCAGGGCTCACATAAGATTTATAAAAATTTTCAATGTTTACTGAGAAAAATACATTTTTTAAATCGGTATTATTCTGCATGTCAATCACTTCCATTTGAAAGTCTTCGGGAACTGTATCCACATCGATATTAAATGGCGAGGAAAACATTTTCATGGAAACCGCTGTCTTCTCAGCTTTGAACATTTGGAATCGTAATTGAAATTCATTGATTAAAATGTCTATATATTGTGCGTATTTTTGAGAAGTAGTAACATTTTCTTTTTCTAAATGTGGAAAGTGAGACACATTATTCTGCAAAGACGCTGTTTCCACAATTTTAATTTGTGCTCAAAGCCCTGAATTTTATCATACAAATTGTGAATAAACTGTTCTTTGCCTTGAAGTTCCACATTAAGATCTTTCAGATGCTGAGTCATGTCGATAAGAAACCCAAAATCACACATCCATTCTTTATTACCAAAATGAGGAAAGGCATATCCCTTCATATCCAAGAACAATTGTATTTCGCTTTTTAAGTTGTATACTCTTTTTAGCATTGCACCTCTACTAAGCCAACGTACTTCGGTATTAAAAACCACGTCGCCATATTCAGTTTCTAAATCTTTCAGGAATTCTTTAAATTCACGGTGATTTAACGCGCGTGACTTTATAAAATTGATTAGTTTAATTATTGGTACTGTGACATTTGGCAAACTCAATCTTTTCACGCACACAATTTTCCTGGTGAATGATGCAGTGGTTAACGAATATTTCCCTTCCTGTGACTTTCTTAATGTCTTGAAATAGCCTTCCCGATACTCCTACCGCCATGCTTGACATTGCTCATGCTCCATCTGTCAATATACCAATAATCTTTTCTAATGAAATTGAAAAATTTTCCAACAAGACTTTAGTTCATCGTACAGGTCTTTGCCGGTTGTAGTCCCTTGCATTGGAATCAGTGAACACAATTCTTCGGTAATATTAAATTTGGTGTCAATACCACGTAAAAATATAGCCAGTTGTGCTGATCGCTAATATCGCAACTCTCATCAAGTGCCAAAGAACAGTATTCGAATTTTGCAATGCGTTCACGAAGCGTTGTTGCTATGTTCTCGGACAAGTCTTCAATTCTCCTTGCAATGGTGAATCGTGATAAACTAATGTTTGAAATAATATTTATTTTATCAGGAAATGCTATTTCTGCAACAGCAGTCAGACATGCTTTTATCATCTCTCCATCCGCAAAGGGTTTCATTTTTTTTTTCCAGTATTTGACTGACAACAAAACTAGCCTTTACTGCCATATTTGATAAAATAGCCTGTTGGTTTCCCAAGTTTTTCTCCATTTGATTAAACTTATCTATTCGGAGTTGTCCTGTTAAGTTTTTATAATGTTGTTCATGTTTTGTATCGTAATGCCTTTTTATGTTATATTCTTTTAATGTCGACACAGTCTCTGAGCATATTAAGCATACAGCTTTATCTTTGACGAAAGTGAAAAAATAATCAAATTTCCACTTTTCTTGGAAATGCCTGTGCTCATCCGCAACCTTCCGTTTTTTTGTTTGCTTTTCCGACATGCTATTATGGATTAAAAATTTGAAAGTGAAAAAAATTTGTAGAAAACTTAATTTTGAATACAAAAAACTCTGATATTACTTTTTTTGACAATAATATTGCACTTACGCCTTTCAAGAAACACAAGAATTTCTAAAATTGCTAGTTAACAGCTTATCAGTCTGACTGATTGTGTGACAGAAGCAAACACAAACAAGCACAGACGCGGCGCGTTCGTATTGCATGTTTAAACAAGTCGCCGACAAGTGTGTATCTCGTCACAAAAAATCGCGCAGACGCGGCACGTTCGTATTGCATCTTTGAAGAAGTCGCCGACAAGTGGCCCACCAGTGGCCGAGTGGACTCCGTCTCCGCTTATAGCTGCGGAGATCAGATCCTAAACACTGGAGTTCGATCGTGGGTTCACGCCCCGCTCGGACGGGCTGGCAGCTAGGAGTTTTTCCGGGTTTCCTCCTTGCCGATGATGCCTGAATAGGAGCCAGCTTCCCATCAAAGTCTTCCCGGAAGACACTCTACTGCCCCTCTCACGTACAGCCGTCTTCTATAAGGCCAACTCTTCGGTCGCCTAGCGATCACTTTCCTGTCTTTCGGAGTACAAGCGAATAGCAATAAACTCCTCCATGATCCGAATTGTCACCGACAAGTGAGTAACTCGTCACAAAAAATTGTTTCGGTTTAGTATGTACTACCATTTTATTATAATTAATTTTATAACAATATATGGGAGAAAGTCGATAAAATAAATTCAATTTTGAAATGCTTGGCGGGCCGCATAAACATGTTTAACGGGCTGTCGTGTTGCTCATCCCTACTGTAGATTATAATTATATAAACACACAGGCTAATATATCTGTTATATGTCTAATATAAAACAAGACAATGTATACAGTATATGGTTGATTCAATGGAAACATGTTCAGCCGATGTTTGGTGTGTCAGACAATCCCATGATGCCATGCAGTGCACAGGTTGCAATGCCAACTACCAGTGTACTAGTATTGTTATGTTTCGTGGCACCATGAGCATGTGATATCCAGAGAAAGATTACTTTTACCATTCATACTTCATTCAAGTTTGACCAGCATGCTATAATTCAGTTTTTGAGTGCAGAAGGCTGCTAGCCTGGTGAGAGTCAGCTGAGAGTTTGATGCTAAAATGATTACAACAGGGAACATTTATAACAGGGTGGGCAAGCAAGAGTTCAGTGGGAGCCAAAATGTAGGTTGCAAAATGCATGAGAGGTGCAGTTCTGTACTGTCAAAGCAGATAGTATGGTAAGGCTGGGAAGGATAGAGTACGTTGATTATTATATAATATAAAACAAATACTGAATTTTTTTAATAAACATATTTTCACAAAATTGTGGAAATAAAATTATAAAGATGATAATAAAAAGCAGAAATTAATACTTTCAGCAAGAGCCACATGTAACTCAAAAAGAGCCACATGTGGCTCTCTGAGCCCCATTTGCCCATGTCTGATTTATAATATTAATGAATATTTTTTAAAGTTATAAATAATTAAAATTATGTCTTAAAATGTAATCTGTGAATAATCCAACAATTTGATTTGCTTTACCATTTCTGTTATATCACTTGAACACTTTAAAATAAAATTTTAAACTTTGCTTCCTTAAATGATACTAGTCTAAAAAAGTACATATACTACACTTAGAGTACATGACATGTATTACACATATACTTGTCTACTGAATGTTTTATATTTACAGTTAGTAAGCAAATATTCATAATTCATAACTGACTCAGTTTGTTATCTCCATTGTACAACGTCTGTGTCTTTTTTATACAAGAAAGTTGGCAACCACAACTATACTGAAAATTTCTGTACTTTTGGCATAAATTTGGCCTTCAGAATATAGTCAAACAATTACTGAATTTTTTCATATCTTAAAGTATATTGTTATTGAGTACTTTCTGTATTAGATACTTTTAAAAGAACTGTTTATTGCATTTTTGTAAGTGGAATAAAGAATCTCAAGTTAAGCTTAGTTCACACTGAGCGAATAGTGAAAGCGAATGAGAAAAGTGAAAAACGAGTTTTATTCGCTTAGCGAAATTGACCTTACAACCAAAAGCAAAAAGCCATTGCAAATCTTAAGCAGTCAATCATTTGCAAGTAAAGAAAACGTCATCTCGAAAAACAAAATGGCCGCTTCCGGTATTCTGTCATCAACCACGTTTGTTTATTTATCAAGAAAGAAAGATGTGTCAAAAAGAAAACAATGCTGGGTGAGAGAAATATTAAAAATCCATAATTACAACATCTACTCTACTGCGTGAGAAAGTTTCTGTAGCCATCTCGAAAACAACAAGAATCACATGACAACTAGCGGGAATACAATTGGTGGCAAAACTTTTTCGCTAGTGAGAAAGCTTGACGATTCTGAACTTTAAATTAATTCGCTAAATGGTAAAATTCACCGGAAATGACATCATGTCTGACATGTTATTCGCTTTGTTTTTTGCTTTCGCCAGTGAATCGCACTCAGTGTGAACTAAGCTTAACTTCTATCTAAAGCTGATAAATTTGTTTGAATGAATAGATATATAGAACAAATGTAGACACATATTCTACACTTGTTTACAATGTTGTTCTAACTAGGTTTATTCTATTGAGAGCTGACTATTGAATCTGACTAGAGCAATATCAATAATTAAGCTAACTTATGTGAAGAGTTGTAGATAGAACAAATCTAACTGAAAAATCTTGACTACACAAATATACTGTATTTAATTTTGAACTTTATACATTATCAAAAACTTTATATTTTTTCATCAGTTTTGACAACTGGTTAAAAATTCTGATTTGTAATTGATATCTGTTTAATTATTTACTTTCTGAAATAAATAAAATTAATTATTTATAAATTTTAAGTACTGTAATTAAAATAATTCAGGATAATTTAGATGTATATTTATTTGGCTATGGATCTTTTTATTGGTTTGAATAACAACTAAGATTGTTCCCAAACCCTTTTAGTTGTTGTTATCTTGGTTTTGGTTAATTGTATCCTACTACATCAATATCAGTGCCTCTTGCCTGGGCTGTGGAGTTGGAGTCAGTAAAAATGGACTAACTCTGAACTTTAACAGGTTACTGTTTCATAAAGTATGATGAATGATGATGATTCACATTGATAGCAACAAAATGAAATTCCTTGTAAGTTGCATTCATTTAATCAATATAAAAGTTCAGCAGTGTTTTGTACTTTAATTCATTTCAGGAGTCCATTTGAACTCTGAATTGTTCGAAGTTCATATCATTTTTCCTCATTAGAAATAATGGAAAGTGAATTAATCCATTCCATATCTTAAACAATATCCTTTTGATAAACTTAAATAGCAAATATGCATAATTTAAGGTAAACATAGCATGTTTTTAAATGCTGTAAATAATAAAGTGAAAATTGCATTTACTGTACTCATTTCTTAAGGCCATTATGCAGCTTGCTTAGCTTTCTCACAAATAATCCTTTCAGAGATGATGATATCAGCCAATTCCTTCTTATTTATCCATACTAGGAGGAGTTTCTCCATCTCAATAGCATGCAATATCCTAGAGACCAACATTGTCACACCTTTAGCCACATTTGCTGCTTTTATTGCTTCCTTGTTCTTGAGAATGGTGCACATTTTCAACTTTGGCATCTTAAACATGGATGCCAGAACTGTCAGACATGTACCACTCTTATAAGTTCTTTTTACCTCAATTATTGTTACTACAAGAAGAGTGTGGGATCAACAAAGCCTTCTTAAGCTTTGTTGATCCCACACTCTTGGGTGTCTTGGTTAATAGGTTTTTTATAGTGTTCATCTTCATGACACATCCTTGGAGTATAGTATCATCATCCTCTCCATCTCTAATATCAACCAGTAAGGAAATTTTGCTTTTAGAAAATGTCTTACTTTTATCAAATTTATAATAGTGTTTCCTGGAGATCCAGATAGTACAGTATAACTGATAATGTATCTAACACACTTAATTCTTGCTATAAATTGATCTTTTCTTCTTGTTTCTACATTAATTAAGTTCAAAAATGAAATTATATTAAACTGCTGTATAAATTACAACAAAATAAAGACCACAAAAACTTTTCAACAGAAAGGAAATAAACCTTTTGTTTATTTAATGGAAACATTTTTGGTCATTTAAATTTTCAAAATATATAATTCCATTTATACATGTCTGTTTAAATCATATATACTTTTACAAAATAGGGACACTTGTCTTTAAGTAAAAATTGGTTTAAGAATTTAATCAAAAACTAGCCTGAAAAATCCAGCATAGTTTTGTTTCTAAAAATTTAGGCTTTGGTTTCTATTGCATGCATTTTCTTTATTAGACTTTCTTAAATTTTAAGCAAAACTTTAAATTTACATTGCTCATTTCTCAAATAATATCAAAATTTACAGAAGTTGTGTGTGTTCTGGAGTTAAATATTTCAATCAATTTATGTTCTTTTTTTATGTTTATTAGGGTAAATTCTCAAGAATATAGTAGTTTACGGGAAAAATTACAGGCACCAGTACAAAATGCTCAAGGTATCATAATACAACATACATTGACTGATCGTTTTTTAGATGTTTTTTACACATATGTTTCTGGAAATCCCAAATACTCTTATACTGATGATGAGGTAAGTTTATTTTAAATTTAAGATTTAATTAACAATTGAATTTTTTTTTATTTATGTTATAAAATAAATAATTTATTTTTTATTTAGATTTAGAAATGAAAAATTTTAAATCTACTAGCATAAATGCTCTCATATTATGGATTATGATTTCTCAACCTGTTTTGAGTAATTTAAAAAATAGCAATGTTTTTTAATTTTGTTTCAAAAGTGATCATGTTAAAAAAATTGTTTTTGATTAAAAAAGTTAGCATCAAATTGATAATTTTGAATGAATTATCTTCATAAAATTTTTGTTTATTTTTGAAGTTTGGATTTATCATCAAAATGTTAACAATTACTGCTAAAAACTGTCAAAATCAAGATTTAGAAGTTTACAAATTTTTGAAGCAAAATAACATTATATTCATATAAATTTATTATTAGACAAGTTTTTTTTAAATTTCAAATGATGTAGAAGTTTATAATGTAATTTTATCTTAGCAAACCTGAAATCTGATAACTTTATGTATTTTCTGCAACTTTTTGCAGATGAAAACACAATTATTTCTGGCCATTGATTTTTAGCATTTTGCAAATATTACTGTTTGTGGTAAAATGCTCATCTTTCCATCAATCTATATAATTATGCAATAATAATAATAATAAAATGTTTTTAAGAAAATAGCAAGATTTTAAATCCAACATTAATGAAATTTAGACCAAGATGAATGTTATGGTTACTTTGTAGGAAATTAACAATTGTATATCTTGTACAGCTAGAATAACTTGTTAAAAGTGGTTTTTATTATTATTGAGTAACATTTGTATTTTTGTACATAATTTTGTCTGCATTTATGGAGGTTGTTTCTGCAAGTATTCTTTAATTTTATGAATTAGTGTGCTTTTTACATATCTTTATATATAAAAAGCACACTATCCCACAAAATTAATATTCTCTTTCAAACACATTTGAAATTATTTTAATAAATCATTTGCTCTGATAAATATCACAGCATGCAAAAATTTTATTATAAACATGACTTATTCAGTATGACTATTTAACATAAGTTAAATGTGTAATTACTTGTTGTGACATCATCACAATGTCAGGCTGAAATTTTTAATTTAAAAAAATCACGATTTCTAGTCTAGACTGGGAGTTCATATGTAGTTAATCAGGCATTAACTACATATGAACTTTCCATATCTGGTCTCGATTTTTATGTATCTAACCATTCCTGAGACTAAGGAAGGGTGGACAGTGGGAATCTGTAGGTCTGCAATTTGAAAACTGCAGCCCAAAAATGTATTATTTAAGTACAGATAGTCCTACTTATGAACAGGTCCGTTCCAATTGGCTGTTTGTAAATGCATTTGTTTGGATGTCTGTACTGGGACGTGTGTTTTGATTACAACCAGCTCTGCTTTCAGATGTACTGATATAAACAATAGTTTTCAGTGGTTTTTTAATGTGCTTTGAACAACCTTTAAGTACATGAAATAAAGTTTATAGTAACAAAAATAAGATTTTTAATAAGATGACACAGCTGGCATCTATGGACTGGCTTTCTGTGATGAGGTGAAACAAGTTAGTTAATGAGTAGAAGTGGAGGAGGCAGTGGGTGATGGTAGAGCATCAGAAATGGGAGACAATGGTGCATCAATAACAGGAGATGAGTCATCAGCACTAGGTGATGATGGGATGTCAACATCAGAGGGAAGGTGAGAAGATTTTGGCATCGATGCTCTAACACATGATGTCAATGGCACTGGTTCAGGGTCATGACAAGACTCATCATCCACCCTCTTAAAGAACTGGTCTAAGGATGTCTGGGTGGTGGCCGCCTTTATCTCATCATATATGTCCTGGTAGCAATGAAGTGCATTGTGGACAGCTGCTGTATACCCCTGGTATACTGTTCTATATTTAGGGTTCTGTGATTCAAAGAGCCAACAGTGTCTTCAATCATCTGAAATGCCTGTGTCGTCATCTTGGCCTGGAAATGCTTCAGTGCTGGTTCCATTTCCACTTCTTTTTCTTCCTTCTTCCTTTGGTTTTCCAGTTCCATGAGGTCTTCATTTGTCTGCTCCTGGTGGTGTACAGCAAAATATTCATGAAAGTCCTGTTCCTTGAGATCAAGGTCAAGCTTCTCGTTGATGCTCACTAAGTTGTCAACTACATTTTGTTCTTCTGCCTGTAGCTTCACAAAACTAGGAGAGTCATGGACAAATATGGGACACAGTTTCTTCCAAACTCTGTTCATGGTGGAAGTGGTAAGTTTACACTATGAAGCATCAATGTTCTTTATGGCATTATGGATAGTGAAGCTCTTCCAAAATTCACACAATGTTATCCCAGAATCACCCTCAGTTGCCTTTAGCAGTGTCTGATGAAATGTGCAATGGAGATATTTCTTGAAGGTTGCAATGCCCCCTAGTCCATTAGCTGAAGAAGGGAGGTAGTGTTGGGTGGCAGGAAAACTATATTCACATGTGGATGAAAATCATCCAGGAAAGAAGGATGTCCCGGTATATTATCTAAAAGGAAGAGAATGTTAAAGGGAATTTCTTATCCCAGAAGTATCTCTTTACCTTGGGAATGAAATTGTGATAAAATCATTCTTGAAACATAGCAAGAGTGACCCAGGCTTTTGAGTTACTCTTCTACACAACAAGTGAGACCTTACCTGTATTTTTCAGGGCTGTTGGGTTTTCAGAATTATACACTAACAATGGCTTCAGCTTCATATCTCCTGTAGGTTTGAAGCCAGGTATAGACTTCTCTTCTTTAATGATGTAGGTTTGGTCTGGCATCTTTCAATAAAGGCTTATTTTGTCAACACTAAATATTTGCTGAGGTGAAAACTTGCCTTCTTTGATGATTTCCTTAAGTGTGGCAGGGAACTCCTGGGCTGTTATTTTATCTGCACTTGCCACCTCTCCAGTCACCTTTACATTATGGAGTCTTTTTATGTGCCTTGAAGTGGTTAAACCATCAGTAACAGTCACATCTGCAGCTTCTCCATATTTTGTCTTTATGTCTTAAAAACATTTTAAAGCCTTCTTCAATAAGCATTAGGCTTAGCGGCTTGCTCTTCTGATGACAATCTTTCATCTAAATGCTCAAAAGTTTTTCAAATTCTTCAATCACTTTTTCACATTTGCTACTAATAACAGTAGAGTGCATAGGCACTGAACTTTTCACATGTTCCATGATCTTATCTGTGTTCTTGAGGATTGGACCAATGGTAGAACGATTCATCTGGTATGAGCAATCAACATCAGCCATCTCATCATGCTCCATTCTTTTTATAATGTCTACTTTTGTCTCCATCGTGATGGCCTGGCATTTCTTGGCATTACCAGTCGCATCACCACTCAACACTAAATATCTTAGAATGCTTATAAGGGAAAAAACTTCTGAAAACAATTGCAAAGTTTTCTGGAGAGTGCACAACACACATTCAAATGAGACCATGTGGGTACAGTGAGAGAGAGCTATTGTTTACCACTATGCTACTCTTGCTCCTGTTGCCACCATTCAGCAGACATGTGAACTATCCTTACACGTTAACTTTGAACTTGAGGACAACTTTGTCCATATGTACCAGTTTGTAACTCAAATGTTCACAAGTAAGGGACTATCTGTATTCAAGATAAGAAATTTCTGAACTTAAATTAAGTTTCAAAATTATAATAAAGTTGAACATAATAATAATTAATATTTATATTGTTTGAAGCCAAATGATTGTCAAATTATATCAGGTTATGTTACTACTATTATTAAGGACTAAGTAATTTTACCCTAAAGGCAAGGTGTTAGGTGCCATCTCTTCTAAATTTAATAATTATAATTACCATATATTCTGGCATATAAGACAACTTTTTAATAGTGATGTAACGAATATTCGGTTACTACCCGGTATTCGGCCTAATACCGAATATTTAAATCACTATTCGGCCGAATACCAAATATTTAATCACTATTCGGCCGAATACCGAATACCTAAAAACAGGAGTAAGAAATAACAAAAATACAGTAAATTAATCATTTTTGTAACTTTTATTAATGCTGAACATTAAACTGTAATTATTAAAGTTAATAAGAAATAGTTGGTTGACTGGTTAGTCGATTTGGTGAGGGGAATGGTGAACTTAGTCCACTTAGGTGGTGATTAATCCAATAGACGGCAGATTTAATCCAAAGACAAAAATTCACCCACACACACACAGAAAAAGAACATACTACGAAGTTAGGGACCTTGGCAAGTCTAAATCCAGGCAGCAACTGACGAACTTTGGAAGTCTTATTTTTCTTTAGGTGAATGAAATCAGAAACTTTGGTCAAGAGGTGATGAGAAAGCGTCATTTTAGTGCCTGAGAACCGAACAGATGTTTTGCTCTCAGGTGTAAAAGTTGACAGTTAGTTGAAAAAAGGTTAATGTGATGCTGTTACGTTATGAAGTAACAAGACATATTGAGGGCCAGTGCTTCAGATCCTCACACTCTTTCTCTGCCTCTCAGATCTCGCTCCTGAAGACTGCAGTGATGTGGCACAGATGCGCATGTGCGAGATCTGAGAGGCAGAGAAGGAGGTATGGTAATAGGATACAAGGGCAGGCCGGTATGTTGCGACATCTCACTTCAAAATCAGGCTAGAATCGATCTTTTTCTTGAAATAAAAAACAAATTATTGGGAGAAAAGAATTGATAGCAAAAAAGATGCTCGCGATTGATGATAGCGATTATCATGAATGTGTTTTTCCACCAAATTTTTCTTGTTTGATGACAAACAGCCTTATGTTTATAAGTGATAGTTTACCTGCTAAGTACCTGCATGTCATAAGCATTTGAATTAAAATTACCATATTGAAATCAAATCTGATTTTTTTTTTACTTTTATTTTGTGTGCTTTTGAAGAGTAGTAGTATATGGCTAGTATATCCCAAACTCTATATTTTAACTGTAAAAGTCAGGGGTTGTCTTATATGCCCAGTCGTCTTATATGCTGGGATATACAATAAATTAATATTTTAATAATTAATTCAGAAGATTCTGGAAGAAAAGAATTAGCCTGAAGTGGGACTCAAACCTTCAACTCTCGCTTACTGTGCTGTTGTGTTGCCAGTTACACTACTCGAACTTCATCTGATTACTGCTTCCAGAACTTTTTAATCTAGATATAACAATTTTCTTTTTCCAGAAATTTAAATTAATTAGTAAAATATTAATTTAATTATAATTATTAAGTTTAGCAAGAAATGGCATTTAATGCCTGTCTCTAGTGCCATATTACTTAGCATTTAATTAATAACAGTAGTAGTAATATAGCCTGATATTATTTGGCTTTAATATATAACTATCATGTTTTGATGTTTGTATTTGCATTTGTATTTGCAAAATTATTTATTTATATATTAATTTTTTTAATTAGGATGTGGAACCTTGTATTGGTTGTATGTTAACTCCTGCTAATGTTAAACTTCAAAAGTTATGTGATCATGCAGATGCTGGAAATTGTCAGCAATGTTATTGTAGACCTATGTGGTGTGTATGGTGCATGGGAAGATGGTTTGCTAGTAGACAGGATCAGAACCGTCCAGAGACATGGCTAAGCAGTTCCTGTCCATGTCCAACTTGCCGATCAGTGTTTTGTATGCTAGACGTATGTCTTATTGAAAATATATAATATTTCTATTTTACATACAAATGAATGTCCTTTTTTTATATAACACAATTCATCAAATTTAAAATAGTTAAATTTTACTACATTGTATGAGAAATGTAGTTTTGAAACAAATAAGTATGAATGGAAAGATTCAAAATTGCTGATTTGTTCATTAAGAATAGACATTTTTTAATAAAATTTAATTATCATTGAAATGGAAACAAATTTAATTTATGTAAATTTAAATCTAGTGATTTTAATTGGTTTGATTTATTTAATATTTTGCATTATAATTTGGAATGAATTAATAATTGAGCAAATCCAGTTTAAATTCTTTTCTATAATGTAATCTTTTTATTTTCAATACATACAGATATGTAGTAAATGTCATATACTTTTATGAATCTAATTATGACCTTAAGTAAATAAAAATGTTTGTAGGACATATATAATATATATATTCTTTGTATAGGACTTTGTCCTTTGAGAATCTGACATATCATAAAATATTCAACCACATGGCAACAGAAACATAAAACTTGATATTTGAATGACTTGTTAATCTTTATTTAGCCATGATTTTAAATAAAGATCAATGAACCTAATTAGTTTTTCTTCCTAATCTACTTATAAAATATGTTAACTTTTTAGGATAATTTCAGTTGGAATAATTATTTTTAAAACAGTTAATTATATTAACTTTATTCTTTAAACATATTTGGTTAAGCAAATCAACACACCATAAAACAATGCTATTTTATTAAAAATGTAACATTTTCATGTCTGGTTTTAAAATTATCAATTAAATTGCAATAGAAATTAGCTATCTTGTAAATTAGATTTAGATAATTGCTTATTGCTTATATTGATTTTAAATGTGTATTAGTTTAATTATTTCATTGAAAGAAATGTGAAATTTTCAATATAAAATGGAATTACAAACAGACAATCAATAAGCAAAATTGTATTATAAGATTTATTTATTATAAGATGATTATTTTTTTTTTAATTTATAAAATTTTTATACAAAAAATAGAAAAGTTTTTTAGCAGTATAATAGTTTAATTTATAAGTGATTTATATAAACGTATGGTAATATAATTGATGATCTACTGTTTTTTTATAAAGTTAAAACTAGGACATTTTTATTTATTTTCAAATAAAATAGATAAAACCTGATTTGATTAAATTATGCCAAGTGAAAGACTGATTTATTAAATTAATTCAATGTTCAAAAGTCAATTTTTACTATTTATCATATTTGCTTTTACTGATCTCTCTGTTATAATGAAAACAGATTCTTCATAATATAACTACTAAATGTATTTGTATTTAATAAATTAATAATATTTTAAGTATCCAAAAATTATTTATTAACTTTGTTTTATTAAAATGATTTTTTATGGGCATTAGGAAGGAAAGAGTTCATTATAGATAAACGTTTTTTGTAAAAAAGCTTATTAGTTAAGTATGAGCATTTTACATTAATAAAGAAAATATATTTAAGAATTAAATAATTTGTAGTTTGACCAGTCTTTTTGGTGAATCCATTTTTATAGTTTTATTGTATTACAAATATCCTATTTCATTCAAGATGAAATATTTTAATTATCAAAAGAAAACTGTTTATATAGGTATAAATTGTTATGTAAGATAAAACAAAATGAAAGAAAAGCTGAGTAATATAAGTATTTTAATTTAAAAGATTAATTGATACTGTTGTTGTAGTGTATGTTGAATTTCAGGTATAGTGACAGAATTATTTATTCTGATAGAAAGATTTTTTGAGACCATTCAGAATAAAGAAAAATCCTTAATCTTAATTTAAATAGAAGAATCTCTCCCTACCACCATTATTATTATTACTACTACTGTAAAAACCTGGAATTTATTCTTTTCAATATAGAAAAATACATGCATGTGAGGGATACAGTTAGTTCAGAATAGCAAAATTTCTTTAAAAAAAAATCTATCTAAAGAACTTGGAATGAGAGGATGGTTTTTCTTTATATCAATATAAATGTTGGTTTTTTTAAGAAAGATATCATTTTTAATAATTAACTGTTTGTTGCTATTTGTTTAATAGTTATTGCTTATTTTATAGGATAAAAATATCACAGTATTGTTACTTTTGTAAATCTCATCTTTTCACATTTGAATTTTTTACTCATTAACTATTATATGGAAAATATATCACATTTCGTCCTAAGATCTGATTTGGTTTTTTTCCTCTTAAACTTGCATCGAATAAAAAGAATTAAACAAAACATACAAATAACACCTTCTCTTTGCCGAGAACATATTTATTTTGAAAACAAACATTTTCAGCCTGATTAACAGGCCATCATCAGGTTCTGAACTAAATTGGAACTAAAGCATTCCAAAATAGAATACAAAGTTCAAAAAAATTAAATAACTGACAGAATAACATAAGATATAAAATTAAATTAAACAAAAATTAAAAAATCACCGGTGTAAGATAAACAATAAGTATATAAGAATTAATATAATATCTCTAATAAATTATTAATTTAGTTGGTTAGAGTTCTTAGTAAATTTTTTAATCATAAACTTCCATGCAGAGGGAAGATTCCTAAGAACTCTAACCAACTAAATTAATAATTTATTAGAGATATTATATTAATTCTTATATACTTATTGTTTATCTTACACCGGTGATTTTTTAATTTTTGTTTAATTTTACTTTATATCTTATGTTATTCCGTTAGTTATTTAATTTTTCTGAATTTTGTATTCTATTTTGGAATGCTTTAGTTCCAATTTAGTTTAAAACCTGATGATGGCCTGTTAATCAGGCTGAAAACGTTTGTTTTTGAAATAAATATTTTCTTGGCAAAGATAAGGTGTTACTTGTTCATTATGTTTGTTTTGCTGAGTACTTTCTGATAAAAAGAATTGTTTGATAGAATAAAATAACTTAAGCGAAGCTATTAACAATTAGAAAATGCACTTCATAAGTAAACATTTTTATTTTCAATATCTTACGTCAGTTTAGTTTTCTAGTCAGATGTATATTATTCTAATCAATGAAAATACATGCTTGTATGATTTTTCATTATCAATGAAATGTATCAATTAGTCAATATTTCAATTGGTAAATTGCCTATTAGTAGAAATATACTTACTAATTTTTATTTTGTGTGTATAATTTCAAAATAATATGCTATTATTAATTATTTGTAATATAGACATGTGGTGATGAAATAAATAATAAGCATAGGATTTTTGACTGGCCAAAGTCTATCAGGGGGTAAAGTCTATTATTGCAATATAAGTGAAAGTAGATATGGTCTCAAAACAGCATTTTTCAAAATTGGTTTTGTGTTTCAAATGTTTCAGTGGCTTTCAAATTGTATCTGTAGATAAGCAAGTATAAGCTTAATAAATAAGCATAATTCATAGTCACATATAATTACTTGGTCCAGATAAAATCATATATAATTTTACCAGTCTATGATGAGAAAAAGGTTGAAAAATGTTACAAGGGATCAACAATGATAACAGTCTTTATCAAGCTCTGCCATTGAACAGGATGATTTTAAACCAATCATTACAATATTTTTAATTATGTTTATAAGTATTCTATTAAAATAATTGGAAAGTGTCTGGTTATATATAAATAAATTTTAGAAAATACTAATTGTAACAGTTTACAAGAAGAGAGGATTTAAATTACAGAATTAGAGAATAAATTAATTTATATATAAATACAAAATGTTATTTTTAAATTATCAAGAAATAATTATTTTATTCATATGCTTGCATACAAGCTTATGTGTGTATCAACATTGCAGCTGAGTTAATGATTTTATCTTGCAAATCTGACAATTGATGAAATAAAACATTTGGAATTGAAATAGCTTCATAAGTTCACAAGTTCATAAGTTATGATTGAGAGCACAAGTTCATAAGTTATGATTGAGAAATTGAAAGTATGTAAAAACTCAAAACACTTGTAAATTTATTTTTGTACAAAAAACCATTATGATTAAACATTGAATATGATATTGACTTATACATCAGTAATGAATATTTTTGCTTATCTGTCAAACAAAAACATTATAAAAGAATTAATTCCAGTTAATTTATTACTTTTTTAAAACAATTGTAACCATGCTTCAATTGCCACTGAAAAACTTATATTAAAAACTATATTTTACTCATAAAATAAGTAATTTTTTAAATTAATAACAACTTTCAAATTTTATATTATTTAATTTTAATAGAGAACTAAACATTTGAAATGATAATTACATGCCATGTGATTGAATATAATATATTATTTATGATAAACTTCACAATGCTATATAAAATGTTTTAATTTTTTTTCAACATACAAATATTGTTATATAAATAAAATATTTTTTCAAAGTTATCAATTTAAAAGTGCAATTAAAATGCTATTAATAATAATGCATTATAACGAATTTTCATTCTTAATTTTTTTAAATATAATATGATTTTAATTAATGTAACATCTTACATAAATATTGTTATATGAATCTTTGAATTAATTCAAAGATTATTCTAATTGTTTTCTCAACAAGATGATGAGAAATCGTTACTCCATGGTTTCTGTCATCTTGTATAGTAAATGGTCTTCCACTATATTAAAAGAAAATTATCCATTTGGAATTTGTTCATAAATGTCACTAAATAGTTGACTTCATTTTGATATTTAATATGAGATTTATTGCACTTATGGGTTTTTTTTATAAATTTTAAACGATGTTCAACTGTTAGATTACTATCATATTTTTAATTTCTATGAACATATCAATATGGAACTATATAAAATTAAGATTGTCATCAGTAAATATAATACTTTTTTTCAGATTTGTTTTATTATTTAGTAGCAGAATTTTTAAGTATTTCATTTTTAAAATGAATGATATGTTAAAATTGATGGCTTTTGTAAACTAACTTATGAATTGTGCCATTCACAATTAAACTTAATGTAGCATATAATTGATGTACACATCTGAAAATGAAATCCATGCTTTTAATATTTGATATTTAAATACTTTTTGAAAATTATATTTAATTGATTAATCTTTTAAGAATTGTTCAACATTGCAATTTTTATTTATATTATATATATATATATATATGAATTTTGAAACTTTAACAAGTTTGAAAGCACAAATTGTTGTATATATATACATATATATATATGCTTACCATTATTGGTAATACTTACGTGAATATAATACTTACATTATGTGTAAATTTATTTTAAGTTGATCAAATGACGTGAAATGTGAAAAATGTATATTTATCTTTTGAAACTGCATTTCCCATTCATTGTTTATATACATTAATACAAAATATTTTCCTAAGTGTTAATGTATTTGAATGAAATATTTGTGCATATAATACTACTGTGATAATTGTTGTGGAATTTGGGATCAGAATAAAAGTTGTTATGAATAAAATGATTTAAGTGTTAATTTTCATGTACAGTACACATTCTTAAATGACAAAATATTTCAGATATCTAACATGGAATAATTATATAAACAAAGAAATGATATTCAGCTTACATATAACTTTGTTTACACACTGAAATTGTAATCATTGCTATGATTGATAAACTACTTGTATAAAAGAAATCACTTAAATTTCTATAGTTTTCTATGAATCACAAAGATATTTTAGCAGAAATTTTATTTTCAGTTTGGAACTGATATTTCTGAAATTGTATAGTCATTTCAACACAATAGAATCCGGGACCATTACTGACAAATCTATATTTTCGCAGTAAAGTTTTATTTGACATGATACAATTTTATTATTTTTTTCCTTCTGTTGAGTGTTTTTCAACCTTTTTTATCTTACAGCACACATGAATTTAATATTAAATTCCTGCTGAATAAATCACATGATTTAAAGTCGTGTTTATAAACATTTTATCGTCATATTGCCACAACCTAATTCGTTTTATCTATATTTTTTATGAATTAAATAAAACAGCAACAAGTTAAAACAATACAGTAGAGAGTCGTTTATCTGAACGCTTTCCAGTCGGACTGTCGTGCTGAATCGAACTTTTTTGATACTAGATTTACTTCTAAAGTATAATTTTTATATTTTTCAATATATTTATTTTGTTTGTACAAAATAAATAAATTAATTTTTAACAATACAATAGCCTCGATTATTATTATTGAAACTTTTCGTTATGTTTAAAATCGACGAAAATTCAACACGAAGCGACACGCAACGGAGAAAAATTTCAACATAGGACAGGTTAATATATTTTTTCTCGCATAATCGATTATCCGAAAAATCAGTTATCCGAACAACCCCAGTCTCCAATTGATTCGGATAACGACTCTCTACTGTAGTTATTTAAATGAATAGGCTTACTTTTAATTTACATAAGAAAAGCAATTAACAGTAAGTCTTAATTTGCATTTAAAAATGGTCATTAGAAACCTGTCCAATGTTCCACTATTTCTAAGTTAAAATAATTTGAACTAAATATGGACAATTATAGATACATTTTTGATTTAAAGAGAATTTCATTTTAAATGAAATATTCCAATTTGTGCACATATACTGTAATTTTGCTTATAAATATATATTTTTTACTACATTATGTAGGTATACATTTATTTATTATAACAATGAAAACTCGTATAATCAATTTAGAGGGGTTTTAATTTTGCTATGTACACTTATTGTTCTTTGGGCTTCTTTCCAAAATAATTTATTCAATAACTTTCAGAAGTTTTCGCGGCAGACTTTAAGATCCTCTTGTGACACATCAGTATGCCGCGGCAGCTGCTTAAGAGATAAGAAAGGCTATCGCATTCTGAACTTTTCGTTTCGAAAAGTTTAGTGTTGCTAAATTTTGTGGCTAGGTGGCGTCTTAACACCCCTATTCAGAGAGACGGAAGCATGCCAGCTAAGGCAGTATTCCCTGGATAAGATTGTTTTTCTATTTAAAATCAAATGTTCATGTACTTGAAAAATTTTATAAATTTATAAAAAATATAAGTATAAAACAAAAATACAGTAGAACCTCACTTAACGAACACCTCGCACAACGAGTATTTCGCATAACGAACAAAAATTCTGAAAATTTACCTCGCTTAACGAACGATATTTCGCATAACGAGTGATGAGGAGAGGAGAAGTCCCGAATTGTGCGCATGCGGCATGCTCCACCAGTCTGTGTTTAGCACTCTTTCCGCTAGCATCTTAGTGTCGCTTGTGATCACACATTTTTCCAAACTCGTGTTCACACATTACTTATAGACATCAACAACCATAGCCCGTTATATAATAAACACGCCAAACGATATGTCAAATTCTTGGGTCATTAAATTTAATAACCGATTCCAAATTAAATTTTAGAAATGTCTGAATTAAAAATTAACTATTTATAATTATTAAATGTAATACGAGATAGAAACATAACTGCTTACCTCTAGTCAAATTAATTCATTTCTAATATTTAATTATAGCATGTACATAACCTAAGAACTTGGCATATCGTTTGGAGTGTTTATCGAACATATTAGCTGTGATTTTTTCTTTTGTTTCTGCAAATTAGAATTCTCATTCCAGGATGGTTCACTCCGTGCTAGAAGAAAAGATGAAGATGATTCACACTTCTTAACAATGTATATTGTACAATAGTTTTTTTTTAAATGAACGTTATACATAAGACATTTGAGCATTTTTTCGGCGTGGAACGCATTATCGTATTTTACATTAATTTCTATGGGAAAAATTGTTTCGCATTACGAGTGAAGCTTAGTTCACACTGAGCGAATGAAAAAAGCGAAAAATGAGTTTTATTCGCTTAGTGACCCATACAACCAAAAACGAAAGTTTCTGTAGCCATCTGGAAAACAACAAGAACCACTGACAATTAGCGGAATACGATTGGTGGCAAAATTTTTTCGCTAGCGAAAAAGCTTGACGGTTCCGAACTTCAAAGCGATTCGCGAAATGGTAAAATTCGCCGGAAACGACATCGTGTCTGAAGTGTTATTCGCTTTCTCCAGCGAATCGTGCTCAGTGTGAATTAAGCTTAAGACTCTGGAACGAATTATGCTCGTTAAAAGCGAGGTCCTACTGTATAATAAATACAGTTACAGAAATTTACAAATTTTGTTTTTTGAAAGATTAGATGATAGAATCATAGGCAATGCTTCTTTCAAATCAGTACACAAAAACATGTTTAAAATACTCCTCTTTTCACTTACACAGTCACACCTCTTTATGAGACAAATACGCCAAAGGTTTGTTGGAAGCATTACAATTTGTGTATTTCTGTTGAAAAGTAAGTTTTAAAATATGCAAATAAATAACTGTAAATACATGTTTCGAATAATTAAAAACAAGGGTAAAACCAAAATTTGAAGCTTATTTATTACAACTGACGTATGTAACAAAACTCTGTACTATCCAATTATTTTAAAAACATGAAATTTTTTTCTAATGTATACTAAATTGGTCGTGCACAAAATGAAGATATCGCAATCTGTCCTTTTTCTCTTTAAGTGATCGAGATTGAAGCTGGAGTTGTCTCTGTTTATAATGGCAATTCTACATTATCTTAGAATCTATTGACTTTTGGTATTAAATATAAATTTAATTCATGAATTCTATTTATTAAGAAAAAAAGGGGGTTTTAATATTAAGAAGTTGGCAGAAAGATCGTCTGTAAGAGTCAAGAACAGTGAGAAAAAAATGATAGCAGCACCCAGTATTCCCAGGTCATCTCTGTCCCATACTGACCGGGCCCTACACTGCTTGACTGCGGGGATCTGACGAGAACCGGTATTTTCAGCGTGGTATGGCCGCTATCGAAAGCAAAGAGATCTTACAAACTCTCTTATAGATGAGGACTATTAATTTATTCCGAAGTTTTTTTTTTTACTGCATTCTTCGCACGCAAATAGGGAAGAACAGCCGAGAGACAACTTTTAAGATCAGTGGCCGTATTCTGGTCATCGTCTCTCACAAGCCGGTCGCTGATTGGCTAATCATGTGTTTACGTATGGACAGATCATCGTGTCTCAGCAAACGCGATTCTGGACAACTTTTTTTCTTGACGATTCTGTCTTCTGTCAGAGACGAGCGGATAGTTGTCTTTCGCCTCGATTTCGTTATATCCAATATGGACGACTGGATGCTACTCGCGCTGTACAATTGTATTAGAGAACGTTCTCTATATCGGAAAAGAATATTTCGAGAGAGAAAATGCTGCTTTTTTCCCAGTGCCTACTCGAAAACTCTACTGATTCCATTTTTTTTTTTTTTTTTTTTTTAATTATCTTACATCAATTACTGAATATCATATTAATCCTACTTAGATAGTTAAGGGGAAATTAGATGGTAATATTTCGAAAAATATCTAAGTACTCACGCATTTTTACTTAGGTTATTAAAATTTTTGGTTAATATTACCTATAGTCATGGGCGTAGCCAGGAAGGGGCAAGGGTGGGCACGCCCCCCCAGTTAACCTGGTGCCCCTACCCAGAAAATTACAGCCTCTACTAGGCCCCCTCCATAACAAAACCCTGGCTACGCCAATGCCTATGGTTCCAAAATCTCGTCTCTGATTCCAGCAAATAGAAGAAAGGAAACAGTGGAGACGCACGTTCTAACCTAACCTAACGTATTCTAATAAATTAGCATAATTATTACCAACAAAATTATTAGAATATGTTAGGTTAGGTTAGAACGTGCGTCCCCACTGTTTCCTTTCTTTTATTTGCTGGAATCGGAGACGAGCCGCCATTTTGGAACCATGGATAACATTAACCAAATTTTTATTTGACAATTGACAAATTGATATTACAATCCGTAAAATCGTTATAAAACAAAAAACATTCATTCGTCGAAATGACGTGCTTTATTTGAACACGTGCTTTCCATGATTACGTACTCTGCATTTTCGAAAATTTTACAATTTCATTGGTTAAAATTGTATACCGTGTTGCGCGCGCAAATAACACGAACATGTATAATCAACCTAGTAGTATCGTGATGTCATAAACGAAGACGAAATCGTTAAAAGTGACCGGAAATGCCACTGTTTCCGAGAGACGAATTTTGTCTCTCGTTTTCACGTCATTCGTCATTGAAAGAAGAGAAGAGAGATAAGTGACTAGCAGAATACGGCCCCAGGTCTTCTCAAGAGTTCGATATTACTTTGACAGAGATTGATAAGAAAAAAGTTCATTAACATAATAACATTTATTATAATATTATAACAGGGGTGGGCAAGCAAGAGTTCAGTGGGAGCCAAAATGTAGGTTTTGCAAAATGCATGGGAGCCGCAGTTCTGTACTGTCGTGATAGATAGTATGGTAAGGCACGCGATTTTATTATATAAAATAAATATAATATAAAACAAATATTGAATTTTTTTAATAAACATATTTTTACAAAATTGTTAAAAAATAAAATTGTAAAAATAATAATAAAAAACAGAAATTAACACTTTCAGCAAGAGCCGCATGTAACTCAAAAAGAGCCACATGCGGCTCTCAGAGCCGCATTTGCCCATGCCTGTATTATAAGTAATAAACAATCTAAAAATCCCATGAGCAATTCTTTTATTGTCACATCGTCACAGTGTCGGGATGTCGATTTTTCATTTATTTAATTTAAAATACTCCAAATCAGTAGAGGCTTGCCCCTGTACGTCATACTTTACCTTTAACAATAAAGTCGTGCCGGTCATCTATCTAACCGCTTTAAGGAGAAAATACCAATTTTCAATTGGTATTTCAATTGAAATAACGTGACTTCTAGTTTGCATCAAAAGTTCGTACATAGTACATAGTCGGGATCTCTTGCTGCCCGTAAAGTTTCTATATCTGGTCTCGTCTTTCATCTATCTAACTCCGTTCTCGAGATAAGGAAAAGACAGGCGGAATTTTCTAACTGCAGCCCAATATTGCTTGTCCTATTATAATTACGTAGCTTAACAGTAAAGTAGAGGGTGTCCATGAAAGGTTGAGAAATTCTTGAAAAGGTCGACTGTCGAAAAAGTTTGCAGACGACTGAAATCCCAAAAGTTTCAAAGAAGTTTTTCAGCCACAGTCGTGATTTTTACCAGGTGAAACACTTACGTGACTCAGTGAGTTGGCCTACGCCGTTTAATGAACACAACTATTTTTGTTAACGTCAGGCGTTCATTTGACCTTTCATTTCTATTTTCTACGTGAACGTCTCCGTATTTTTTTGTAGCTTAGTACAGTAAAACTAAAAATGGATAACTTATACAAAGAGCCGAACAACAATAATGAGGAGCTGAGGCATACCAGTGTTCCCACCAAATTGCTTAAAGCACGCTCCAGCAGCTTAATTAAATTACAAAGGTAGATAAAATTGGGGTTTTATACTTGAAGTTTATTGTTTTTCCGGTTGTAAAAGTCATGATAAAATCGAAATTTTTATTCATCATTATACGAGAATATTAGGTTTTTGCGTACATTAATGTACGAATATATGCAAGGAAAGGTCCGGGCAAATCACGAAATTCGATCAAACTTTTAATATTAAATTTCGTAGCAACGCAATAATAAAACTCTGTGTACTAACATATTGTCAGAGTTTTATTGTTGCGAGCGGTCGTTGATTGTTAATGCGAACGGTTGGATTTTTAGTTCGTGCTGTCAAAATTTTCTCGTTTCGAGCGTTTTTCTCAGTTTTGTTTCGTTTGCGTCGATTTTATCGGTAAGTACAGACTACGATGTTTCTAATTTTACGTGTTTTTTTAACATTGTTAAGCCGAATATCACAATTAGTGCTAATGATTTTCCGACGAATCTCTATTTCCATAACAATTGATCGGTCTTGACAGAGACGACGAACAGGGTCTTTCCACTCATTTTCACTCTACGTTAAGCCCAAATCCAATGGAATCTAAATTAATAAATACATTACATTGGTATTAGCCCGCTATAGTTTATATACGCATCATATCCCATATGAAATTTGCACCGTTATAGTCTGAACTTTAATTAAACAGAATAATTCGAGATTATTCGTCTAAATTTTCACAAATGTTTTGTGTTATGGCAATGGACAGAACTGTATAATTTGTAGAAACTGATTTCTATATCGAACATTAAAAATTGTTTGAAAGTTAAAATTACTATATTTAACAGAGATTTTATTATAATATTCATTTGTGACTTTTCGTTATAATTAAGACGATATTTTTAAAATTAATTTTTCATTAGAAATCTTACAATTTACATAAAATTAAATTAACAAAACGAATACTGGTTGTATTTTCATAATAGTCGTTTCTTTCTTTGGCAGAATGGAAAATTTTAAGGAATTAAAGAAGTGGCGCATCTCGGCAGATGGTGAGGAGGAGGAAGGCTCTTCGTCGTCTTCCGTTCCGTTTCCGGTGATTCGGGTGCTTCCGAAAGATGTCGAGGAGAGCGGAGAGTGCGTCAAACGGGTGGTTGTCATTACTCCCGACGATAGCGCCTCGACTGTGGTCGACTACCTGGGACTGCGATACCCGGAAGTTGCAGAATGGACGGTGGAGTGTCGAGGGGAGTCCAAAGTGACCGTGGAAACATCCGTCAAGCGGAAGAAACCTTGGTGGAAAAGGCTCTTCTTCTGTTGCATAAAATAAATCTTTTCTCTTCCGAGGTCACTTCCACCCACGTCCACTTTTCACCGGATGTGACTCTGCCACCCGAATACGACGACTTTGTCACCCGGAAATGACGTTTCACCCGGTTACGACTTAATTTACTGGACTTGACATTTAATCCCGGATTGGGTTTCTTCGTTTTGAATTGACGGACAGACATTTCTGCACTGGTTGTTCAACTTACTTCGATTAGATTAACGTCTGATGATCTGCAAAGTGACAACCAAAACATAAAGCAGTGTTTTTACCAGCTTAAAGACTCTGTTAATCGTCTATAAATGGACAAGGCAACTTATATAGTACGGACATTCACACTATATTTAAAGCGGTGTTCGACTGTCATTGTAGTCAGTATACGTCCGAACCAGAATTATAATTTCTTCAACAATTAAATTTGTAAATCGAATTTTCTGAAGTGTATATAAACTTTCATATTTAATAAATTTTGATATGAAATTTAATTTTTAAGATTGGCTATTTATCAAAATAAATTTTAAAATTGCACACTTTTAGATTCATGAAAACGTTTCTACACTTATCAATATTTATTTCCATTCCTGTCATCGTTTAGGTTTACAATAACTTGAATATTTTTAATATAGAAACGGATGATAAAGTAATTAAAATGAGTACGATAGTTTTGCAATGCACCTATATCCGCAATAAATGCCATAAATTACTTAATATCTTCAAAATCTTTTGCAATAACAATCATGGCGGATCCCCCACGACCTTCTCTTTATCGCAGACACACCATAGGCAGCATCCTCGACTATATCATTCCAGCCGTCATTTCCCTCAACGTCAGCCAAGTAAAGTCTCTCGAATCTATCCGCCAATGTTAAATCAAACTTAGCCTGGGCATCCCCAATTGCACTGCCAACATCGTTACCCTCCGTGTTGCCAACCAACCATCCTTTAACCTTCATTATTGCAAACGTCTCATTAAACAGTTTGTCAATTATCACAAACGACGCAATATCGACCCCTCAGCAACATCATCTGGAACCTCAGTCACCATATATTTACCACATCCCGCCATTGCTGAGGAATCATCACATCCGGCCGAACGACTTCCTCCCTAATCCTCGCAATGCCGTTTTACCCGTCAATACACCCATTCACCTTGGGGGCTTGGAAAGGAAGATCACTAATATCCCGATCTATTGTGTTACCATATTATTCGACTCCTGATCCTTCTCCAATCCTCACCTCTACGTTATTGGTACGGATACTTCCAAAACCAATAATTGTGTTACCGCTGCCTATATCGACCTCACTTCCAATTATCAAACCCACTTCACCCTCCACCCCATGACTTTTACAGCTGAAGGAGTCGCCATTCTCCAAGCAATCCTCCACCCTCCCACCAATCACACCAATATTTCCATTTGTACAGATTCCAAATCCATCCTGTCTACCCTCTTGCATCTCTCATCCCCTACTATCGTCCACAACATTGAGGAGGCCATTAACCACTAGTCTATCACATGATTACAAATTCCACCTCATCTGGGTTCCCGTCCATACCAGCATTCCCATCAATCACAAAGCTGATGCCCTTTCTAAAAGCACCTGGACTGATACTACGCACTACTGCCGAAGATCTCATCACCATCGTCGACATTGATAATACTAGGGACATGAATAGTGCTTAGACTAACTACAGCAAAAAAGACGATTACCCTTGGCTATCCAATTCCTGTCCCCCTCCGAACATGCATGAAATCACCCGGCATCTACATCTCTTCATCACTCGTGCCCAGATTAATATGCTCATCACCAACCATTTTCTTCACAAGCATATCCTTTATCATATTAGTTACTGTCCCAACGTTACCAGCACTACCCTCCATCATTTAAACTCCTGCACCAAACTCCCCGATATTCATACAACCATTCTCCAAAATCCTTATTTAAATCGTCATAATCTAAATATCATTAATGACTTTGGATTTATTTTAAAGAAGTCGTTCCGCTTCTTTGTGTTCATATTCTTACACGGCGATAGAAAGATTAATACATAATAATTATAGTTGAAAATAAAAATAAAAAAAGACTCGTATGTTAACTAACGGATTATTATTATTTTATCTCTATACTCGAACAATAAAGAAATAAAATGTTCTGTCATTTCAAAAGACTAAAACTTTAACGAATTCATAACAGATGGCGACACAAGTATTTTCATTTGCTAGATGACTAATACTAATTTTTTAAAATATTATAAAACTTATAAAAATCAACTCAATAATTAAAATATTATAATAAAAATGATTAAAATTAATGCAAATGTAAATAAAAATTACTAAACAGTACAAAATTCTCGTAGATTTTTGTACTGTTTGGATTGTTTTAGAGCAGGGGTGGGGAACCTTTTCGTTCATGAAGGCCACATTACAATTCATCGTCCCTTACAGAGGCCGCATTGAAATTTCTTTTGACATTTTATCCCTAGGCTTAGGCCGCTAAGTAATTTGAAAGTTATGTAATAAAAGAAAGACAGTCTATATATGCGTGTGTGTATTGTAAATTTATGTATAATAACTATAAAAAGAAATAAAGGTCTTAAAAAATATATATCAACATTTATATCACAGGCCGCAGAAGGCCACACTTGTTGGCCCAAAAGGCCACATGCGGCCTTAAGGCCGCAGGTTCCCCATCCCTGTTTTAGAGTGTAATCTATTTATAATGTTAAGAAATACTATTAATATAAAACGATATGAAGTGTTGGACAAAGTTTAGAATATAAAATCATAACTATAAGCAAATTATGGCTTTCAAGAAAATGAATAAAATTCGGTTGCTAAAGGTAATGAAAAAATATTCCTTAACGAAAGTAGTCACTGTTCAGTATATCACAAATCGTACTGTTTAAACTTTATCTTTGACTATATTCTAAACTCACTACATTCCATTATATTTAACGTGTAACGAGTTCAACAACGTTGACAGTACGATAAACAGTACGACAGTATGCCGTAGCGGCTTAATAAGGAGGGATGAAATCTGGACTATAGTCTACATTTTTCTCAAATTCCTCAGTTAAACAAGAATAATCTGGAACAGATCGACCAAAAAAAAAAGAATTGAGTGAGAAACATTTTATATTCTATGTAAAACCGACGAGTGACCGTCTAGTCCAACAGACTAAGCAATTCCTACGTTATGTAATGATTCCGAAGAACCGCCTAGCCTAATTGTTCCGAGGAACAGTTGGACTAAACGGATAAATTCCAGTTTCAGCAGCAGAACTTGATCTCCCACCTCTAATTTATAGTTAACAAATCTATCCGAACAAGCATCAACATTGATGCTATTATTTAAATTTATATTAGGCCTATTAATATTTTTCTTATTTATTATCGAGAAATGTTCTTTAATTTTTCTCTTAACAATATTATTTTCTTTAAACAATATTTAGATTATATATTATCTACGTTAACATTACAATTTGTCTCATTACAATGTCTGTCCGTTTAATAAATATTTATTAAACGGATATCCTAATAACATTCTAAAAAATGGCGTAATAAGTTTATTTCAGATAGATTCAAAGTTAAAATGAAGCCGTAATCTTTTCAATACTTCCAGTTTCCACATATAAAAGGTTTATTTGATACATACCTTAATTTGTTGCTCCGTTGTCGGTTTTTTTTGAATTTAAATATGTTGTGTTCCATTCTTTGGAATTATTTTTGTTCGTCAGTTTAAACCTGAAGATTATCTATGGACTAGATCGAAAACGTTAGTTTTCTTAATTAAAAATTCCCTCAGCAACTTATAAGGTGTTGGTTATTGCAGTATATATATTTTTGCTGAGTACGTTTATGTTCAATATGAAGTATCTTTGATTTGATGACAAAATGCAACTCGACACACGGACGAGGGAGATGCCACTGGGAAGACTTTTATGGAAACTAGCTCTATTTAATTATTAGACAGGCGAACAAAACCAGGAAATCTCCACGCTTCCAGTTCGTTAGTTAGGTGTGAACCCGCGACCAATTAACTACTAATGTTCGGTGATTTTATCACGGCCATTGGTGGGCCGAATTAGCCAAATATTCTGTTTTAAGTTAGCTTCCTATTCCCGTGAAGAATCTGGGCAAATCTTCTAGATATCTTTAAATGTTCTGACCTATAAGAACTTCAAACTCTTTCAACTTTCTAACGACAAATTTTAAAGATTTTCTATTTTAGAGAAAATTCATTTTACAAATTTTATTATTTATATTTTAATGTGCACTTAAATAATTACAAAAAGTATTTTGAAAATAAAAGTTTTAGAAAAATAAATGTCTTTTTCATAAATTTAGATTAATAGTAATTGAAAACAAGATTTATGTTTCCAGTTATTATTATTCTTAATTAATGAAATTGGCATTTTATCATTAATCTAAATTTAGGATAATCAATATCATTAATTTAATTTTCTAAATAGAAATTTCACCATTCGTTTATACATCAAAAACAATTAGGCAAAAATATTCTTTTATTCAGAATAAAGGATTAAATTTTCGTTATTTTATTATTATTATTCTAAAATATTTAATGATTTATAAAAGTTTTTATCTAAAAATTTTTTAAAAGATTAAGCATAGTGAAGAAACATTTCCCGCTCGTTGAGCACTAAAAGGGCCTTTGCAGGCCATCGTGGATTCCATCAGGCCCACAATGGGTACGACTGGGGTTCGACTTATCTGCTTATGAAAAATTGCTGTAGTTAGTCTATTGGATCGATCCCGGGTGCCCCAGAGCTCTAGGGTGAACCCATTAATTTCCTCAACCTCCATCGTCTTCAATTGAAGTAACTTACTATTCTATTTTGAACGGATAGGTCGTTCAAATTATGAATTTAATAATATAGTTTAAATATGGCCAAAGTACAGATATAATAAAAATATATACAATATTAATTTTTCAGAAAATGTATTTGCAAAGGTATTTAATTAGTATCATGCATTTAATGTCGTTGTGTTAATTATTCAGATATTTATAGTGAATCAATTGGGAGTACTTTTTGAATTTAATCAAACTTTTATGGTTCATAAATAAAATAAGAATCATGATAAACTAATTACAGTAATTAACGTCACTACGTGTATCATATTCTTCATCTAATAACATTTTCGATTATATGGATATTAGAATAGCATAAATTGGCTTATCTCTTCAAAAGAAATGTATTAACGCTTTTTTTCATTCAATTGATATTTCACGATATCTTGAAATATCAATTGAGTGGGAAAAATAAGAAAAAAAGCTTTATATATATACTCTCTCTCTCTTCATAGGCCAGTAAAGGTTTTTGATTTTCAGTCTCGTCTTCCAATGGCTACATTCATGGATAGAAAGTCTAACTGAAACAAACAGTGCTATAAAAAAAAATTATCTAAACTTGGAGAGCGTTGTAAATCTTAAATCTTAAGAAGAAAAGCGTAAGAATTATTAAGAAATAAACAGTTCAGGCATAAATGTTTTAAAATGTTAAAAGAAATAGTGCTCTACAAACATTTTTATCCAATTCAGCATGTAAATAAAATTACCAACAGATTTAATAAATGTGTTTTATTCCACTTTAATGCATAATTTTTCTTGTATATTTTACTGCTAGATTAAAAACGTGAGTTTTCATTGATTCCACAAGTTTTTGGAATCTATATAGGTCTAAGACATTTTCTTTTAAACATCTAAAACAGCGTTTGTATTGCTTTTCATTCACTTATATAGAATGGCCTAAATCACCCCGTATGTTTTCTACGAAAGTTCGTTCTACATACAAATTTTCTAGGAAGTGAAGTCCGTTGAAGCCAAAAGCTTCTCACATCATTAATGAGCAGCCACCACTAACATGCTTTGAAGAAACTTCAGGCTCTGCTTAAACCATGCCAGTTATATTGGCAATTTGTCAGATTGTCAAAATTAACTTTTTCCTCATTAAAAAAAATAGTTTGTCGCCCAAAGTCTGGGGCTTTTTAGCAAATTTCGATTACATTGTACATTGGTGTCCGCAGAAAATTTTCCAGGGGGAGCAAAGCTTGAAAACAAGTAAATTGCATCAATAAATTTTTATTTAATTATTCAATTTTTTGAGGTTTTTTTTCACAGATATATTACACGGGTAGAATATAGTATTGAATCAAAGCCTCTTGTGGTCGAAAGTATAAAAATTACGTATCTCAATCACTTTTATGATTATAATTTGTGGAATTTCTTACTCGATCTCAGGGAAGGGCAAATGTCTCGTTTGCTCTTTCAGCGGATGCTCATGGTGCTGCAATATGATTTGGTTTTAACTTTAGTTATATTTTTCTTTTTATATTTTTTGAAGTTGCTGTCATTTAAAAAATTTTTGCTGCACTGCCGTATTGACGATAGTTTGTCTGGACACTTTATATTGAATATCTCGTACAATTTGACTTGCACTTGCATATCTCGTCTTTTTTTGACATACAACACACAATTTGTCGTTTTTCACACGATATCAATTCGATTTGTGCCCATATTTTCAAGTGAGACTATGGTATTTTTAAATATATTTTGAAATGGTGCTTTTATGTTTAAAGTTCTCATGATAATTCCTTTTTCATAGTCTAACAGGTTATTTCTTTCTCTTCATTTCGTAATTTAAACGAAAATTATTCAAATCTTTTGATGATAATTAAGACAGTTATACAGAATTTAGTCTTGTTTTCGACCAAAGCACTAAATTAACCAATTTATTTAATTAAAATAATTAACATTGATAATTTTTCTTACATTTTGGTTTTTTTTTTTTAGTTTTTATTAATATAAATAAATATCCAGGTACGAGTTGCGTAACTTTCCCGGAAAACAGTTAAAATTGCGTGTGATACCATTTGTTATGAAATTTCATTTAAAAAGTTTTTGTATTAATTATTATAAATTGGCAAAAAACTTAACTTTGAGGGTGCAGATGAGTTTTAAAAAAATTATAAATGCTAATAACGAGTAAATCTTCAATAAGTCCGATTCAAATCGAGATATGAGAGATGATTCCCTTCTATCTCCCCACTCCCGCGACCTTTAGCCACTAAAACTTTAAAAGCATCAATCTCCTGATACAGAAACTTCCGTGCAAAAATTTCATAAATTTTCGACTAAAAGCACGGGAGTTATTAAGCTTCAAAGAGGATGAACAAAATCGTACTCCCACAAACACGCTATCATCTATACGTACAGAAAAATCTTGTAAAAATATATATATATATATATATTTTTACAAGATTTTTACATTTTCGACTCAAGAGACTTTGAAACATCGAGAAATGCAAAAAAAAAAAAAAGTTGAGGGTTTTTTCTGTACGTATTGCTTGAAGTTGTTATAATATATATATATATATTATAACAACTTCAAGCAAAGATTTACACATATATCCTTTATAAACTCTTACAAATCATTAAACCCGATTTACCCAATTTTAGTCTCTTTAGCAACAACAAAATTACTATCCCTTCAGGAAAGTCGATATGCCATAGACAAAATTTCTTCGATAAACTACACTGCTATAATTCTGCAATAAAATTAAACACATTTTCGCTACCATTTTCTTGCATACCTTTCCTTTAGTTCTTAAAAATATATGCCCAACCAATGATGTTCCTCTATATTAAAGTCAGTTCCTAAACAAAAGCCATATTTCTTATGGACGTATATGTTTATCGTCTGCAGTTGAAAATATTCGAAATATGCATATAAAATTAGATATATGTACAAATTACCAGTAAAATATTTCTTAATCAGCACTGATTATCTAGATATATCCCACGCTTATGACTCCGTTCTACCACATTAGTTATTAGACATCCTAAACAATAATTTTGATCTCAAGCCTATAATAAACCCGTGGTTAAATAATTATTACATATTCCGTACTTACAAAATAAAAATCAATGACTACTCCTTTCAAGATTTCTCACCCACCATGAGAATTCAAGGCTCAATCTTGAACAAATTATTCAAAGCGTACAGTACATTAACGATACTTTAAAGCAGCTTAATTCTCTAACAATGGCTTACGCCAATTATAAATAACATCCTAAAACATGATCTAGATAAACACTCAGGTAGCTCTCAAAATCTAAATAACGCTATAACTATGTATTTTGCCTCGATAAGATCCTATTGTGATTTTTCGTTCAAAATTTACAACTATAATCTTACTTTTGTCAATGTAGTTAATGGCTTATATTCAGTAAAACCTGTGTAAACGGGAATCGCATGGTACCAAATATTTTTTCCGGTTTGGCAGGTTTCCGTTTTGAACAGGTTTTTTAGCATACAAAATCAACCTTTCCGAAGAGTTTTTCCCCGTTTAGACAGATTACGTTTTGGACAGGTTTTACTTTACTACAGTCGATGATAAACTTACTTACTTACCTATGAACATCGTATTGATAAAATAATAAAAGGTTCGGCAATGTGTAGAGGAATACTGTGGAGAAACAATAAACACACTTTATCCAAACTTGCCCCACGCACCATTTATTTTACCAATTTTCAAACGATCATTGATTATTATCTATCTACATGGGCTACTGCTTCTAATACTCTCATAAACAAAATCATTAAAGACATTTCTAAACCATATCTTCTGTTAAACTAACTTGACAACTTACCTTTTACCGATTCTCCTGAAATTGCTCTAACACGACTCGGTCTCCCAAAACATACGTTACACAGAGTTACCTATTATGATAGAATTTTAACACAAAATTTTTAATGGATTACTTCCCGTGCACATTTACGCATATTTAATTTCATTATTCGTAATAACTCTTGTTTTTATACACCCCAATTTTGACTTAATATATCAAGAAGGACTTTCTTTTATAAATTCAACTGTTAACTAAAACCGATAATTTAAAGTAAGTAATTCATTTGTTTAATATTATATTTGCTATATCAATTAATGGTTTTAAAGAATCTTAAACTATTTGTAATCAAAATTAAGTAAAAAATTCATTACAATGCTTCTTAGGTGTATGGCATAAGAAAACAAAAATATGTTAACAATTCGTGTAGTTTAATTTAAAAATACGAGCAATCATAAATAATTGATTCGTGTATTCTAATAATGTATTAAATCGAATGAATTTTTAATATATGTAGTACACTTTACACGATCCTAAATTAAGTTTCTTAAAGCGTATATTTCTTTAAATTAAATTCCGAAAAATGCATAAATAACAAATATAGCGCAATCTAATGATATAATTAATGTAAAACATTTACGCGCGCGTATAATTTAACTAATTTACTAAGATTAGAATCCCGTAAAATTATTTGTGTTTGGATAAACTGTACGAAATTGTTCATAAATCGTCACCAATTGTGGATGTTATGACAACTGTTCCTTAGGGATATACAGTAATTAAGGTTGTGTTTCTTTAATAAGATTTGCTAGACGTGAAATGTTTTCAGTTTAGCAATAAAAATTTTTCTTCGCCTTCTTTTTTCCTTATTTAAATTTTGTTTATATTTATTTAATATTACATTTTTCTATATACATAAAAGATAAATAAAAATATAAATTCTTAAATAAATAATTATTTTGTTTTCGGTACAGAATTGTTAAATTGTTTATTTTTATTATTACTTAAAGTAAATTAAAATATAATTTAATTGTTTTTTATGTTTATTTTAATTATATAATTTACAATTTTTAATATTTTCTTATTTTACAAATGTTGTTCGATAATTATGTTATTAATTTTATTTAATTTACATTACATATTTGTTAATTTAATTATGCGACTACTTTAGAGAATTTACATAATTTTGTTTTATAATTTCATTTACATAAATGAAGCCAATATTTAAACCGTATAATATTCTTATTTTAATTATGACTGTTAAGATAGGTGTGATAAAATTAAAACTAAAAAGAACAACAACAATAATAATAATATTGTAAATAAATTTCTTTACCAGAACGATTTTTCTTTCTAATTTTTAAAAATTTCAAATATTAAAAACAGATACAATATTTTCAAAATAAAATTTAACGTTAATTCACATATTTAAGAAAACATTAAAAACATATGGGTAGCCTTGACCTTCTTTTTACGCATACTCAGCCATTTAAGAACACCTGTTTCTAAAATAAGTCGCATAAGCAATGTCTAAGTGAAACTTTCGAAAGAACACATTCGCGTACTGTTGCTCTATCACAGTGTTTTTCAGCCTTTTTTATTGAGTGGCACCCCTGATTGAAAAATAAAAAATCGTGACACTCTTGACCAGCGGCGGATCTAGAATCTAAATAAGGGGGCTTAATGGGGGGCAGATGAATTCTTTGCGAAAACGAATATTATGTCATCTGCACATCGTTCGTGGGCAAACAAAGGTCAACCAGCTGTTGCAAATGTCAAAGGGTCGACAGTGCAAAGAACATGATGATCTGCGTTTTATTTGGCGTCATCATGATTGAGCTGCTTATAACCAACATTACTATCACGAAAGAACTCTAAAGTGAATGACTGAAGCGTTTTAACACCAAGTTCTAAGAACTTCGTCCAAAAATTGATTTAAGTATACAGTGTAAAGTTGACTTTCCTTATAGTCCAGACTTGGCGCCAATTAACTACCATTTATTTTGCGCCCTGCAGAACCATATTGCCAATATACAGTTCAATGACAATATCGACGCTCGAGACTTTCTTCAAAGAAAAACCCCAGTCATTCTATGCTAACGGGATTAGAAGTTTGCAGCAAAGGTAGTGAGATATGGTTGATATTGATGATGATTACCTACCAGGCTAAACTGTATTCGTTTTTCAGTTAATTGTTAATAAAGTTTTTGCTTTCAAAATGTCTAAATTTTGCCTTTACAACCTGATAAGATTGAATTCCTAATAATGAATAAATGTAAAAGTTTTTTCATATCAAAATGGTAAAATTTTTGAAATAGTTTTCAAATTCTCGCACTTAAAAGTATTAAATAAGTTTTTTTATTCTTAAATATAAATATTTACTGTTTATTTTTTTTGCATTAGAAATAATTTTAAAATAAATTCATTTTTATATTTATTAAATAGAAATAGACTTATTAGTGTATTGAAAATTTGAAGATAAATAGAATAAGATAAGAATTAATAGGAAAAAGTTTTTTTTAAAATTATTTTTAGGCGTTTCTGTAGAGAAAACAATTAGAAGAATCCTAATTATAATCTTAGAAGAATTAATGTTAAGTTATAAAATAAAAGGTTTGAATACTTGGCAGAGAATGGAAAATAAAGTTGGAAACTTCTTTTCCAAATTCTAAAATGTTTAAAAAAACACTTTAGAAAATTAATTTTTAAATATTATTTTTAAAAATTTATAAATAAACTTACAATAATATTTACATTTATAAAATTCTTTAAACAAATTCAAGTTTTTTCATAAATATACAAAGAAATTTTTATGAAAATAATACATTCTTCATTTAATCTAATTTCTGATTTTTACATAATTACTTAGATTATAACAAATATTTTTCAATATCTGTCATTATTTTTTTTCCAAAACTAAAATTTCAAATAGAAAAACAACTTAAAACATCGCTGATAAATTATTTAAATGAAATAGTTAAATAATAAACTTAAGTGAAAGTAAAGCTGCAGAGAAAAGAATTCAGGAAGATAAACCGATATAATTGCCTTAAGACAATTACTCATCTTGACATGCGAAAGTAAAAAATGTGTGTACAGTATGCAAAAGCAATTAACAAATTTGTGTCCGGCATTTATCTTCTTTATATTAATAGTATTTGTTGTATATTGAGAAATAAATGACACAAAAAGGTTAATTTGATAAAAACTTAATCATTCTTTATTTCTCTACATTTATATGACATACAGAATATCTTAAGAGACATTACAATTTGGCAATTAAATAATTTAAGCAATTTTAACATGATTTATTTCAAGAAAATAATATCTACTTTTAATAACATTTTATGGCAAGCATTTAATAAAAACTATTCTTCTCCTTCTTTTCTTTTAAAACTGAAAATTAAATAAATTGTATTATTTAAATATAATTTATTATGTTTTATTAAATATATTATTTTTATACCTCATTTTCTTCGGACACAAAATCATCATAAATTGGTGATCTTCGTTTTCTTGATTCAGGATTGAGAACATTCATTAAACCTTCGTTTAATTCGTGCTTATTGTTTTATTTAAAAATAATAATAATACGTCCAATTAAAATCATTTTGTAAGATAAATATTCAAAAGTTATTTAATTTATTATTTGAATTTCTTACTCGTGAACTAGGATAATATCTATATTCGCCTTTCTGCTTCATTATTTCTGCAACTATCCGCGCAATTCTGTTCAATTCATCGTATTGATCATCTTGAATATGAAGAAGTGGATTTATAACAAATCTTTTTCGACCACATCCAGTAAACGCATTGCAGAACGGTTTCTTAGGTCGGGTTTCCTTTAAAATAATTCCAAAAAATAAAATACAAAATCGATAATAACTTTTTTATTCATACATTAAAAAAATTAATCATACCTAACCAATTTTCGACAAAATAATTATCTTAATATTCAAATATATATTTAAAAAATTGTCTTCTAAAATTTTAATGTAAACAAACTTAATCTATAATTTTCTTCAATATTTTTTATGTAAAATCGTAATAATCAAATTATTATAAGTTTTTCGTAAAAATATATTAACTTTACTTCTAAAGTAAGTCGAAAATTATATTAAAAGTCATAAAATATTTATACAGACGTTTGCATAAAAAATATAAAATATTATAAAAGTTGATGTAACATAAACATTTCCATTTCGACATTTTAATTTAATATTTTTTTAAAAAATTATTCATTTAGAAAAACTGTTCTTAATTTTATTACTGAAAAATTCTTAATCGATTTATTTTATTTTCTTTTATTATTTTTACCTGAGTGGTGATGCTACTACTTAAACCAGCGCAAGCAATCACAAATAGTAAAAGAAGAACTGAAGTCTGACAACGCACCATATCTTTCCTTTATTTTTCGAAAATATTCTGTAATACATAATAATAAATTATTTATTTTATACAATTATTCACTTCGTTGACATTTATTGCTATTATATGCAGTTATTCCGTATACATTAAGCAAACAGAAAGACAAATATATGTAATTTTCCTAAATATGCAATATGATCTTATGACTTAGTGAGATTTTAAATTAACATATTAATGTTCTAAATTTACAAAGTTTTATCACGCTTTTCTAAATGTTTCTCGTTATTGTTTTATATTTTACTAATTATATAGTTTAAAATAATATTTTAAAAATTCATATTCTAATTCTTTTATTCAATAATAATAGTAATATAATTTAATAGAAAATAATACATAAAATATTTTTAAAAATAACATGAGATTTTTTCAGTTTTAAATTATTAATTTATTAAATAAAACAAAAATTATTCCATTAATAAAACGAATTCTTATTCTTACGAAATAAGTTTTATTATGAGGAAGAAATCGACTCTGATAAGAAAATCATGAATTATGATATTAAAGTATTAATAGTTAAAGAAAAATAAAACAGCATATTTATACAAGAATATAACTAAGAAAACTTGATTTAGAAACTGATCAAAAGGACAGAAAAAAAGAGAGATTCTGCTGATAGAATCTTCATTATAATTGAAGAGTCTGATTACAGCGGTGAAATTCATTCTCGTTTATATAAATTTATAACAAAAATGTGTCTATTTTCTCGTGATATTCTAGATCATCTTTATAATATAAATCTATAGGAAATAAAGCTTTGGTAGTTTTTGTTAAAGCGATTTGTTTTCACTTAGCCATTGAAATATTGTACAAAAAATGATTAAAAATGGAATATTAAACCGTCTTTTTAAAATAAAATATATATTAAAAAATTAACTAATGAATTCTTTTGTTAAATTTTTTTCTACAGTTTGATTCTTTATTTAGAAAAAATGTCAGATTGTCACTTGTTCGTACAAAATTATTGATTATCTGTACAAAAGTAAAATTTTTATTCATTAGCTTCTTCAAAAAATTAATAAAATTTTAAAAAATAAAAAATCGTTTCGAACATTTTTATTTTAGAAATGAAAAAGGATCGTTTTTAATATTGAAATGACAATATCACAAATCATTGTGTTCAATTTTAATGGTAAAACCAAAACAAAGAAAACAAGATTCTTTGAAAATTTTATATATTTAACTAAATTTTATTGAATTAATATTGTTCAGTAATTAAAATTTAACAAAAATTAATACATTTTAAGAAACGAAGCAAAAAAATTTCCGCACTATTCATACGAAACAATAGAAATTTTTCAATCATTACCTTTCTAGCACTTCATAACTTTTTTGTTTAAATACGGTAAATTGTCTTAACGTACGAACAAATATAATAAACGTCCAAAAAATAAATAATAATAATAAGATTATCTACTGTCAAGATAACTAGAGACGCCAGATTTTCCATTTGGCCAATTGTCTAGAAGTAATTACAAGAGAAAAAGATACCTAAATAAATAGTTCAAAATTAAATGATGCGCTTTAATCAAATCATTGAAAACCAGTTAGGTGTGAACTTAAAGAAAATAATTAATTTATATCAACGGTAAAACGTTTGTTCTTAATTCAATAATGCGTTGATTTCAAAAAATGACTTACTTAAATGTCTTTATCTGACAAACAAATAGTAATACTATAAATTATGGAGAAAAAGCTGTGTATGAAAAAGTAAATGGTATTAAATGATCCATTACATACCACCAACTAAGATATAATCAATGCTTTATCTAGTCTCCACATGCATTTCTATAAATCGAATAACAATCGAAAATGTCCCAGCTGTTAACTTGGCATGTGGTGTAATTTGCTCCCCGACTACCATTTAAGTTCTTACTTCTGATGTAATAGAAATGACATGAATAACAGTGGTAACTTCGTTTCCTTGTTTCTGTTAACTTCTGACGCAGTTGGAAGTCGACAATAATTAATGTGATGATTGACAGTGATTGCTGGAATCACTTATAGGTAATTACTTTGTAACTCATTTGGATTATATTTCCTTACTTGCCATGAAATAAATTATAAAGTGACAAATCATCAAAATTCTGAACGTGATATTATCAATATGCTTCGAAGCTTAAACTTGTCTGTCAAAACTACAAGTCCATAATATTTCATTACAAGTTATATTTAAACTTTTATTAATAATTTAAAATTAAAATATTTGCTACTTATAAATTTACATAATTTAAAGTTTGTGTAAGATGATAAATTCTTACATAGGCCTACTCTCATAAACAACTGAATTGTAAACATCGTCATTTTATCTTGGTTTATATTTTCGTGAATGAGAACAAAGAATTTGTATTTAACACTTTAAAATTAAGAAAAATTGTACTTGTGAAAGGATTTTCATTCAATTTTAAGTTACTTTGTAGGTATTAAAAAGAGGAATTTCTATAAACAAAACGAAAGAGTACTTTCAAGTTAATTTTTAAGTAGATAAAAAGAAACGTGTTAAATTTATTCGTGAGTTTTACAATTAGATTATTCGTTAACTCTGTACCAATTTAATGGATTTATAAACGTTGAAAAATCTCAAAAAATGTAAAAGTAAGTCGACATTTATACAAAACTTACATTTTATATATAGTATACTTAGTAAACTTACATTTTATATATGACAATGATACATACTTTACATAAACAGTTCAGCATAAATGCACGATTTTTTCATGCAATTTTACCAACAAAGATGGAAACTTATGGCAATTATAACTCATAGAATCTACATTTGATATATATGACTCGAAATATTGTTTCATTTCGAAAATATTAAAAAAAATATTACTTTGATTAATGGAAATAATTGCAAATTTTATGTGGTAAAATAAAAATAATATTTAGTTTTATTTAATTGAAGACATTTTGTAACTCGATCAAATAACATTTCAGATACGTGCAGCATTCTTTGAATGTCAAACAAATTATCGCATCAAAAACCTAATTTTAACGTATTCTAATTTTTAAAAGCTTAATTATTTTAATAATATTATATAAAATATTAAAAATACTTTTGATTAACACTTGTTCAAATAATAGTTTTAATAAAATCATATCTTAAAATCCATTTAAGTTAAACAAACAAATAAATAAAAGTTTTAACGTAGCTTTTTATACAATTCTTCGTTTTTAAATAAATACTTGTTCAAAAATACATTTAGATAAAATATTATATCCAGAATGTTTTTCTTTTATATATATTAAGACATTCTGGTGTTAGATATTTGACAGCTTATAGAATATTTCGGATATTTGAAGTTACAACCAAAAAACAAAAAAAAATTGTGAAATAATCTTTCAATTCGAGCCATTTCTACTTCAATAAGATATTCGATCTCAAAATTTCTCAAAATAGTAGATTTTTTATTCGAAATAATCTTTTCAATTTCGTAATGTCTTATTATATCTATTCCAATCTACGAGTTCTTTAATAAAGTCAGGTATGAAAAAAAAGAAACATGATAGAAAATTGTTAAACTGAAAAGTTATTTCTAATAATAATATAAAAAAAATTTTCACTATCACTTAAAATAGGTTTTTTTTATAAAAGATTTAAACTTAAGATGAAAAATTTGTCTTTAACCAAAGTTTTTATTCGTAAAAAAAGTAAATTTTCTCTTGAGAATTGAAGCCCTTTTTACAAATTCCCTTAAGTATCCTTCTTTCTTCTAGAACAATGATTTAAGAATTCTGAGTTTAGAAATGATGTAATCTTTTATTTTATTTTTATTTTATATTTCGCGACCTTTATCAACCGAAAATAATAAAAGAAAAAAGTCTCAAAACCTATTATAGATTTTATAAATAAGCTTAAGAAAGAATCAATTTTATTTATTTATTTTTTATTGGGGTGTTTTAACGGCAATTTATTTTTAATTTCTATCATTATTTTCATTAAAAATTCTGATTTTTCTTTCAAAATTTTTGGATTAAAATTTATTTACTGAATAATCGGGTAATTTCGTTTCCAAGTCCGAGAATTTTTTTTATACAGAACGATTTTAAAACATCCAGTTGCGTTAAAAATAAACTAAACAAAATTTAATTAAACTTTTAAACTTTTTATTACATTCTTTATGATATTTATGAGCCGATAATTAAGTGTAATTTAAGGAATTTACACAGTGTAATTTTCTGTCAGCGTTATAAAAAAAAACGACGAAAATTAAAGAAAAACGAAGGGTTATAATCTTTTAAATAACTGAATAACACTTCGTTAAGTTTACTTTATCGGAAATTAAATTAAAATTAACTTTGATGAGCCCTAATCAAGATTTTAAACTTCATAAAATTACAATAAAATCCCTGCACTAAACCAAACATCATAATTTACTTTAGTTAAAGTTGTTGAAAGATTTAAATTAAATTGGTTTCATTTGCTAATGAAAATAAATAAATTATTTACTCTTTTACTTCAAAATAAAATACATTTAATTTTGCATCTTAAGAAATTAAGACTTAAGTAAGAAATTTTAATAAATTAAATCATGTTTTAATAAGTTTTATTAATTAGAATGTTCTTTTAATGTTTAAAGTATAATTTATTTAGTATTTACTTTAATTTATCGACTAAAAATATATATTTTATAATGATTTTTGCCTTTAAAAATATCTAAAAAGCGTCCAGTCGGGAAATCAAACATTGTCTTTACTAAAATGGACAAAATAGGTTGTTTAAATTGAATATATTTTTGTAAAAACCGTTTCAAATATATAATTTTTTATTATAGATTTTACTTTATATATATATATATATATATATATATATATATATATATATATATATATTTCTGTAGATCTTCTTTCATCAATAATAAAATTTATCTTAAAAATATGTTTATTTTAAATTCAGTAAAAATATAAAAAAAATATAATAAAATAACACAAAAGACACTGTTTAAAATTAATTTATTTAAGTTGAAGAATTACAAATTAAAATCAAAAATTTTATGGTAAATCTAATATAGAAAAATACAGTTAAAATATGTTAAATAAATTTAAATATAAGCTGAATAATCTAAAATAAAACTTTTTTAATATAACTTTTCAGCGATCGTCTTTTACCAATAAAAATGTATATAAGTTACAACTTTGTAGTCAGAATATTATAAAAATATATCTTAATTTAAATTTCAAATAAAATACTAAAACAGAATTTAAAAAAAAAAAACACTTAAATAATTTTATTTTCAGCTACTTAACTAAGAAAACAAGTCTTTTTGATGAATTTTCCCTTAAAATATGTTAAATATGTTTAAATAAAAACTGAATAAACTAAAATAAAAAGTTTTTTTATGTATATCAAAACTTAATGAAGATAAATTTGCGTATAAAAATCGATTTCATAATATATTTTTAAATTGAATATTTTTTTAAAATTTTACACTAAATTTAAGATATTTTATGAAGAAAAAAGTGAAAAAAGAGGGGATTATTTTCCAAGATTCCCACTTAAGCACGAAATTTGAAATTTTGTTCTTATAATCAGTTTACTTTTAATATACAAAAGTTATTTATCTTGGATTACAACTTACATCGATCTTTTCACACTCTAAAACTTGATAAATATATTAATGTGAGTATATAGATTATTTTGCATTAAAATAATACTTTAATACTTAAATTTATATTTTAAAAAAATTAAGTTATAAGTAAACAAACAATCACTGATAAATAGATTATAAAAATATAGATTTATATTTAGCTAAATTATATAATATGCTCGCATTTTAATAGAAAAATTCTATTATATCGCCTTTAAGTACCGATAAAATTTAATAAATTCGATACATAATATATGAAAGATACAATCTTTCGTATAAATTTGTAAAAATATATTTTTTCGAGTCTATCATACGTATTAATGTCATGCACAAAAATCGAATCATAACAAAGCTAATTTAAAATTTTATTAAGTAGAATTTCAATGATACTTCAATAATAAACTAACGCTAATTTCATAAGAAATTCATTCGCCTATAAATTATTCATATGGTGAAGTGCATTTAAATATTCAATTTTGCTGAAATTATTAGTAATGGCATTGAAAGGGATCGCTGTTTTTAATAAATGAGAAAACGGCATCTGAATTAACTTCTTAAATCGATAGTATAAAGATTTAGCAACTTGTATTTCCGTCAGAGAATTTGAAATAAAATGAAAATCGTGTGATCTGGCATTTTTAATATATACGTTAATACTTTGACTTCAAACAAATCTTTGTAAGAATCTTATAAAATATGTGTGAATGAGAATAATTAAGGAATAAACGATCTCTATTGATTGCGAATGTTTGTATTTGATATTCAGTAGTATTGAAATAAATTTCGCGAGAATGTGTAGAATCCTGTGAACAGAAACAGTGTCCTTCTATTCAACAGTACAGAATCAATAGATCAAAAAGAGAGTCAACAGCCAACTGTCGAAAGTTGAGAAATTTTGTAAATACTCCAATGTTAGAAACTTTCTAAGTGAACAATGGACTATTCCAATTTATAAGATTTAATTAAATTTAAATATGCAAAGATAATTGATACTGAATAACAAATAGTTTAATCGGAAACGGGTGAATATTTTAATATCTTTACATTTTCGGAGTACATTTCTGACAATTTTTATTTTTATTCTCTTCTTTTAGAAACATTTATTTGTATTTGCAACATTTTAACACAAAAATACGTCATTTTTTATTTATTTATTTAATTTTGATTGAGACAAAAATAGTTGAATTGGAAAGAAATATAAGCATGAAAGAATTCTTTAGAAATCGGATGTAATTCTTTACTTTCAACTTAAAATAGTACTAAACAAATATTTAAAAGTGTATTAATGAAATCGAGAATTGTATAGAAAATCATATCATTAAGATTTTTCTTAACTCTCTCTTGAATGCAAATCAAACATATGTTATAAAACTTTTATTTTCAACGATCACTCGGATTAAGCTACAATCGCCTATTGTCGCAAAATTAACTATTTAATTGCTTAAATTATATATATATTTTTTAAATAGTAAATTAACTACAATAATTAATCGCTTAATATATTTTAATATATGTAATCAACTAAACCTGTTCATATTAGTTCCTGCATTAAGTAACCAGCCTCATCGTGTACAACATAATGTAATACTAAATAGAATTAGATATTGTATTACATATTAATTACGCTGTATAATTACGTAATTTAATGTTAATTACATATTTATTCATATATAATAATTAAAATTTTGTTCGTTTTCCCGCTGACTTGTTTTTTTATCGTTATAAAATATGTTGTAAATCTTCAATCAATACCAATATATGAGATAAGATGAATTTAAACGAATATATTAAGTGTATTTTGTAAATTGTCAGATTTAAACTAATTTTAAAAATTGTATTTAATATCATAAATAGGTTAAGTTCAAGACCTGTAAAGTTAATCATTTCAGTAAGCATTTCTGTACTCGTCTTCGTTGTTACGATAATTATAACGCGATTACATACATAAATCCTGTTCAAGTTTGCATATATATAAAATAAGTGAGTATTTATTTCACTTAATTACTTCTAGTACTTTAAATTAACTTTTAATATGAAATAATTGTGATATAAGTATTTGTATGCCATATTAAATTGATCATCCATTTTGAAATGTTTTTAGAAAATTGTTATATTAAAAAATATTTTTAAAAGAATCAAGAAATTTATGTTATTAAATACATTAAAATTTTGTTTTAATACCTGTAAATGGATTTTTAATCAATCAATTCCTTTCTTACCTTTAATATTAATGTCGTATTTTCAGAGCAAGGTGGATAAATCTTATAATTTTAGTTTTAATTAAGTTTTATTTTCATTAATTTCACAGAATTTTTTTCAAATTTTACTCTGAAAATTTTGAAATTAAAATATATATTTTATAAAAATTTATAAATCAAATATTTGATGTAAATCTTTAATTAACGAATTAATTTTTTTTCATAATTTTCCTTCTTTGTAAGATATTTAAATTTGAATTTATAACGTGGAAAAAGTTATATGATGAATTTGGAAGTCTATTATTAATTGAGAAAATAATAATTATAATTTAATTGAGAACAGAATTAAATATTTTGATTTATTATTTTTATCCAAAACTTTTACTGTAAATAATACGTAAAATTTATTAAATAGATACAATAATTAATATAAGTAAATAATATTTTATTTTATTTTATTTCATTTAATAATTTTCCAAAATTCTTGAAAAAACCAAAACAATTGCGCTGAAAAGTTTGTAAACAGGAAAATGTTCATAATGAAAAAAATTTTGACCAGTTTCCAAACTTTTCGTAAAATTCTATTTTAAATCTACGAAACAAATAAATAAATTATAGAATTGGGAAAAATATGAAAGAAACTTACCTGAAAGAGTACTTTCGCAGCAAAGGACTGACAATCAGTGTGTAGGAGCTAGTCATGTCAGACCTTTATAGGCGGAGTCTTTCTGACGTCACTTGCGTTATCATTCAACTCGCATTTTATGTTTAGACTACTTTATATCATGCATTAAAGTATCCAATTTCTTAATCTTACATATCTAAAATAATTGCTATTTAGGGTTTTTAAGAAATCTCTTATCGAAACTTACACTGTTCGAGTGAAAAAATTTTATAAATGATATCGTTTACGTTGTAACAATTTCGGAAATTAGCGTGAAGAATCTATCCTAAATACAATTTTTTAATACTCTAAAGTCATTTATCTTAAATATAAAATAAATTTGTCTAGAAAGTATCTGGATATTTTCTTTTTTTCTAAAGATATATAAGGAAAATAATGGCAAGAATATGTTTTATTACAAGTGACAAATTTTATGCTCATAAAATAATAAATATTTTGCTCTACCATCTAAAAAATTCTTCTTGAATTTAATAAAATATCTTTTTCTCTCTTTCTAGTGGTAATAAAGATACTATTACTAATTGTTTAGTGTGCTTATATTGAAAGTTGGAATGGTTTTCGCGACTTCAAAATTTGCTATTCGTCCTGTATTTTTTTTATAACGATAACAGATATTTCCTCTAACTTAAAATAATAATAATAATAATAATCGAGGTTTTGTAATTGGGAAAATAAAATTTCTCGATCAATATCCAACTCCTGTTTTATACCTACCGTTAATATCAGTAAGTGAAAGTAATGCTATTGTAAATTGTTAAAGAGAAGCAGCTTGAGGGTTTTATTTTAACTGCAATAACTTTGATTTATATAATTAAAATTATAATTAATAACACTACTATTCGGTTTCTTTGTAAATCATTTAAAATGTTTAAATATAATTTATTCTAAGAAAATTAAGAAACGTCTTTTCGATTAGGCCTATTAGTTATGATTATTTATAATCAAAATTCTTTAAAATATTTTACAGATTATTAACTGAGACTTTATAAATTTTATATTGAAATATTAGTTCTTTTATTTATAAAAATCGAAAATATTTTCTAGCAAAGTTTTCGCAAATAGAATTTTGAATTAAGAAAAATATTGAAATTATTTAATTAAAATATAATCCTTTCTAAAATTATATTGAGTTAACGTTGGTTTCTTATAGTTGAAATTTATATAATATTTTTATTGTGATGTAGTAGCTATAGGCCTATAAATGACTATTAACTAAAATTAATTATAGTTTTAAAAGTCTTTAATTATACTTGTTTACTGTGTTACTGTATAGATTAAATGTTCAGTAAAACTTTATTAATCCTATTAATATATTGTTTAATAAATATACTATATTTTCAGGAATTATAAATATATTAATATAGTCTATATCGTTATTTTAAGAGCACTATTTTCATTAATATCACTTGTTTATCCCTTGTTTATGAAATAAATATATTCAATCATAATATAATTGATAAAAAAATAATTTAAATATATTAGATTTAATAAATAAAATTATATTATAATTACGTCTTTATCTTATTTTGATTGTTTATTTCCTTAACGTATTATGATAACAATTTCGGTTAATTATTTATTCTACTCTACTTGTGCGTAAGTCTATTCTTTAAGGATATATCTTATTACATTCATCTTGGATAGGACTAAATCATTCGAAATGGCCTTCGAATAATTCATATATCCTAGTTTTATTTTGTACAAATTGTTATTTTATTACAAAAAATAGAAAAAATAGGTAATTTTCAAAAAATACCTATTTTATAAAGAATTCTTTGGAGATCGCAGAACATTTAAATTGTTCTGTGATCTCCAAAGAATTTCTTTATATTCAGAACCATGAATTACAAATGTACTGTACGTAGAGAAATGTAAGCAAAAAATGTTTTCAAATAGTCGATCCTATTGGTTTCTCATTCAGGAATAAAGAAAAATAAATAAAATTTTGCTTGTAAGTTTAGTATAAATGAATTATACAAGTCTTCTAGAAATGATCTTTCTGTTCTTCAAATAATCATCTTAAAGACTGAAAGAATCTTTCCAGAAAATTGATATATCTACCTACATTTTGCAAACAAATGAGACTGCCATATCATCTTTCCAATATAGTATCTAATTTAATTTATGAATAAAACAACACGACTCATTTGTATATTTTCAATCAATAAAAATACAAAATAAAGCATTAATTATTTCGAATAAAATTTTAGCATAGTAAAATACTTTACATATACTCTAAATATACAGAATTTGACAGTTTTCTAATTTAATTTAATAGCAAGATTTCATTAGTTTAATATATTATAGTGTTTCAGTTTTCATTCTCATTAAAAATACAAGCATATAAATCAGAGAACATAAGTAATTGGGTTCCTGCCCTTACTCCTACTGAAACATATATAGAAACTATATATCGGATATTCACATTCTCTTCTACGAAAACAATCTATTTATGATATTGAATATTACATCATATAACTAGTTTTGATAATTGAAACTTCATTTAGTACATACAATAAATGAAGAAATAAATAGAAGAGATCACTTGTAAAGATAAATAAATAAAAATGATAAATCTTATATACTGTATATATGAAATGTATAGTATATATATATATATATATATATATACTGTAACTATGTAATATTTCCATAAATACTGTATAGTTAAAATCATATAATGTATATTTTTAGTTTATAATTAATTATAGACATAAGATCGTTAGTTCGAATAATTCTTAAACGAAATATTACTTTGTAATTTAAATAATTTAATACTTAAAAATTGAAAACTTAAATAGAAATTTTTATAAATTCTTTCGTGTTAGATTTATGAAAGGTATATTTCCATCTAACAATATAATAGCGCAATAAAATATTCTTTCAATTCTTGCTATCCACTTAAATGCAAAACGTTTAACTAAAAAGTTTGAGAAAATCTTTAAAGATTTATCCTTATCCAACTGAGAAAAAAGTACTAAATTCAGAATTGGATATTGTTAAAGAATAGTCTGTTTCGAGAAATTATTTTCTTTCCGAATAAAATCTTTTTTTAAAATTAATAAACGGTATTTTTAATTATACAATAAGCAAAAATTGATTGAAAAAATTGATCTTTTCAAATTAATAGGTTTTGTAGGTTATCAGTCAGATTTATCGTTTATTAAAAAGTAGCCAAATTAGTTAAAAATCAAAATAAATTAATGATATATTTCTTAAAACAATTTTATTTTTTATTATCGACATTTACATGTGAAAGTCATAAGGTTAAATTCTAATTTCATATATTGTCATATACATAAAAGTTTTTTCCTTGCATGAAAATGTAACAAACTAATCAAAATAAGGCTTTTATTGCAATTTTTTCTAAATAAAAGTATTATTTGTTTCCTTTCTAATTATTTTTATTATAAATTAACGATAATAATTTATAATAAAAATTAAAATTAAATAAAATTTATTTATAATAATAAAATAATTTATAATTAATTTATAATGAAAATAAATGGATATTTTGGACTTAAAAAAATATATATAATTTAAACGTAAGAGTAAACTTAAATGGTGAATGAGAAATTATTTATTGTGACATCGTCACTATACCGGGATGCAATTTTTAATCATATTTTTAATTTATTTGATTTAAAATATATGCTCTCCACCTCAAATTAGTATTGACTTGCCTCTGTACGGTATATCATTCTTTTCCTTTAACAATAGAGTTGTACCGGTCATCTATCTAACACCTTTCAGGGGAAAATAGTTGAATTGAAATAACTTGACTTCCAAAACTTCGTATATAGTTAATTGGGGGCTCTTTCCACTTTCATTTATCTAACACCGTTATCGAGATTAAAAAAGGACAAACAGATAGATAGACAAACGGACGAACGTCAGTGGGAATGTATAAGTCTACAATTTTTTCAAACTGCAGCTCAATGATTTATGTGTATTCCAGGTGTTTCCTATTTTTTATATCATCATTATTGATGAAAGATGAAGTTTACCAGATCAACTAAAATTTCTTCTTTTACGTTTAATTCTTAAAATCGTATTTCTTAAGATTAAGAACAATTAATAGCAAGTTTTTTCTATTTTAAAATCTTGATGCATACAACAGTTATCACAATACAATTAATTCTGGCCTTTTTTCGGTAAAGGGCCTAAAATCACAAATAAAAAATGCAATTAATTGTGATAATTGCTGCAAATATTACGATTTATTTAATTTGAATAAAAATAAATCTTGTAAAAAGATTTTTAAAATTGTAACCATTATCGCGAGAGCTTGTATGAGGCTCGGAGGAGTTAGAGGGGAACCCTTTACGTATTGTTTTTCGAACAAATTAAATACATAAAATGTTTCTTTATTAATAAAAAAAAAGTTCTAAAGATTTTATTTTCTGTTAGTAAAACTAACATTAATTTTTAGGGATAGAAACCAATAAGGGCCCTAAATTTTTTCCAGGCCTCTGGAAAAATACCTAACTCCCTCTCTCAACGGCCCTGAATATGACATTACACGTAGGTATGTACAAATACATATGCATAAAATTTATGACAAGTTTATAGTATTCGCGAAATATTGGTACATGTAAAAAACATATTATAAGAAGTAAATACAAAGAAAGAGCAAAAATGCAAAGTATACCCCTATTGTATTTTAAAAAGAAATAAAGATTGAGATAGTAAAAATATAATTCAGTCAAACTGTGATTGGATTAAAGGTTTTCTGTTTCTATAAATTATGTAATAAATCTTAATTTCATCAATGTCGAGAGAGTCCAGAATGCTATGTAATCGATCACAATTGCGAGGGATGTACTATCAAAACTTCTGTTCAAATTAATCATAAAAAATTAAAGTGGATTAAATTCAAATCCTTGCTACTTCATGCAAAATAGCCGCTTATCAGGAGAGTTAGAATAACGAATGGATTTATAAGAAAGTGGATGAGAAATTATTCTGTAAAATTCGATCGAACGGTTCAAAAAATATCAAAAATAGAATTTTTTTCCTGTCTTTTCCGTTTTTGATGGTTTTATGTCTTAGATATTTTAAAAAATATATCGTCTTCTTAGAAAAATTTTCTGAACCTGTCCAGATTCGTTCAGACTTCTTTAGCCTTCAAAGCTACAGTCGCACTTATTCTGTCTCCTTAGAGACCTCAACGTCGAAGACCTGAAGCCAAATATATTTTTGCTATCTGTTCTTGGTTTTTAAGGGTGGACACACAGTTTTATACTATGCTTTATGTGTTCGTTCTTTCTCTGTTTATTAGCGAGTCATGCGTTCAGTTGCTTTATGAATAATAAAATGATAGCGAGGTTAGAAGGAAAAAGTTTAGTTAAATTTCGTCACGTATGTAAACAAATAAAAATAATGAAAAATATCAGATAGGTCTTCTTTATTTCCAAGGATTTATGACTACTAAAAAATGCTTGCATTTATATATTTTAACATTTTTGTTTTTTTTTTTTAATTCGGTCCTATAAATACTAAAAGGCCTTTTTATTAGGCCCAATGTGGTTTCGGCCAGGCCCACAATAAGACAGCATGTGGTGAGGGACGGAACCCGACGTATCGGACGAACCCCTCTCCAAAATTCCTGAGGTTTTTCGACCCGTCCTGATCCCCAGAACGGTAAGCTGGCACCTTAACCACTCGGATATCAGACCGTCACATTCACTTAACTTACGAATTTCTGTTTTCTTTAATTGGTCAAGTACAATTTTATCTATTTTTTAATTAATTTACAATTACTTTATTAATGATTCCGAATTTTACATCATTATCTTTCAAATGTGTTATATTTATATTCAGAAAATTATAACTCATTCATTAAAAGTATCATTTAGACCGAAACAATTGCAAAAAAATTAGATTTTAGTTTTTGTTCTAATTAATTGTAAATTATCACGCTACTGAACTAGACAATTATTAAGCAATTCAATTTACTTAATTATAGTAATAAATATTAATAAATTAATTATTTTAAACACGAAAATCGTTTTACAAGTAAAATGATAAAAGTAATATACAAATGTTTCGAATAAACCATGGAACAATGATGTAAGAAAAGCATAAAATCAAGGCTACAAATTAAAATTAAATCAGAGAATTGATAAATTTATGACTTCAAAATTCAAACATATTCATTTTAACAATTGAAACAATTCATCTCTATCAGCAGTGCCGTAAAGAAAATGACGCACTTGCCTAGAAGCAGCGATTTTAAGGGCACAAATTGTGAAATTTTCAAGAGCAAACCATGGATTTAATGTTCTAAGATTTATATCTTCATAACACGAAATTCATTATTTATTAATGAATTAACATTTCAATAAATATATTATAAAAATAATTAATTATTTTGCTGCACGACACGGCGAATAAATTTGTCCGAAGAGCATAAAATCCTACTAGTACTGTACTTCCTATTAGCGCAAAGAAAATAATCTAACAAAATTAAATTAAATATGCTAATTTAGTTGATATAAACACATTTTATTATCAAGATAATTTCATCGATTTAGTTATGTAATAGGTTTAATATCAATATTTCCTGGTAAATTGCAAAATATTTCTAAAATAAGTTGATTATGCTACATAAAAAGTTTAAAAGATTGAAAAAAAAATTATAATTGAAAGTTTAGCAATCATTTTTGGTATAATTTATTAAAGCTAAATTAAAAAATATAAAGACATACCGACGCCTTTTCCTTTCTAAGAAAAACGATTTTTACGATCGCCATTTTGATTAGTTTATTGGACAATGAATGAGACTTCTTTCGTTTTCGTTTAATGTGTTAGTGAACAAGTAATTAAGAAGTTAATTAAATGAAACACCATTGAAAGTCAATTTTTAATTGTATTTTGTTAAACTCAATTATTGAAATGTCACTTTGGAACTGACCGCAATCTAACAAAATATATACAAACTTTTAAAGAGAAGAAGCTGAAAAATGCAATTTAAAATACATCGAAAAGTAATTTCAAATAAAAATCTAATTTTTTTACAATTTCATTTTTATATTTTTATTATCAATATAAATTTAATTCATTCTTTACTTTTCCAACGGAAAATATTTTACAAGCTTTATTTAACTTATTTATAAAATAAAATTTTCAACTTCGTAATAAGAAATCAATCAAAATTTCCTTTAATAAAATCACAGAATTTTATTAGAAATCAATCAGTTAAGTAAATCATAATTAACTCTATTGTAAATATTTCGTAGGGAAAATTTCATTAAAACTTGCTTAAAAATTATTATTATTATTTCCTAATTAAATTTTATTTTCAGATTATTATCAGATAAGCGAGAGTAAATTACATTTCGATAATAACTTATAACAAAATTTTAATAATGAATTTTAATCGTCTCAGATTATTAAGTACCAAATTTAATTAATGAAATTATTCAATTATCCGAATGTTCTTTATTTACTGATTTATATACAAATACACATAGAAAAAAATATGAGAAAAATAAATAATATTTATAACTCATTACAAATTTTAATTAAAACCTTTGATGAAGATATTAAATCTCTTCCTCTTAATTAAATTTAATTAGGAGCTGTTTGTTAAATGGCTTATTATAATTTATTATAAAAATTTTATTTATTATTTAATTATTATTATTTTATTGTTATTTATTCTATAAAACTATTAAGATTTAATTTATAATATATAACGAATAGGAATATTAAAAATTGCATTTGTAATCTTGTAAAATAAAATTATTTTGTAAATAAATTATTCATACAAGTCTTACAATTATTATTATTATTATTATTATTATCTTTATTGTCAAAACAAAAATTTCTCGAAGAAAATAAACTTATTATTGAATTTTATCCCTTAACTAAGTTAATTTGAGTTTTTTTATTTCTTTACAAATTAGTTTAGAACGAAAGTTTTAATCACAAAGTTCATTTTTTAATACACGACTGAGGAGTTTTTGGAGTTTATCAATTATTCATAATCTATAAAATAATTACTGAAGAGTGATAAAGCATATGTGACAGATTTATAGATAATTAATCTATTAAAAAATCTATAATTAGTCATTTTTTTATAATCTGTTATCAAAATCAATAAAAATTTATATAATTATAACTACATAAAGGCATAAATTCTACTCTTATATGTGATATTCGTTAATAAAATAACAAAATTGATTTTAAAAACGTGTAAAAATTCCTATTACTTTTATTTCTAACATGGTATAATAATTATTAATAAATAAATATTAAAATATTAATTTTTTGTAAAAATAAAATACAAAAATGTTTAATTTTATAAACCGCCTACGATTCTAACAATCTTTGTTTCGCTTGTAACATATTCGCCCCCTTAAATAATCGATTTATAAAATTATTAACGTTTCACTTATCAGTTCATTAAATATATAAATTTAAGAAAGATTATAATTAATTTATAATTAAATTATTCGTAAAAAAACTGCAAAACGAGCTTACTTTTACAATGATTTATAAATACATATCTAAAGTAATACATTACAGTAATACAATAATTTGTGTATAATTAATTAAATCTTTTATTAATCAATAATTATAATTAAATGTATTTTCTTTAAACATTTTAAGGCTTCCAAGAATAATTTAGTTATAAAATATCGAACATAAAATAATAATTTTATTCTTATTGTAAAATATAATGATTTATTGTAAATTATTCTACTAAAAATAGCTAAGTTTTTTGTTAAAATCTACATACGGCAGATTCTATAAAAGAAGCTTCTACTTGACTTATTATTAAAATAAATTCCATTGGGAATTGTGTTATCTAAAGAAGTCTCATCAGCAAAAGGAACCCAAATAAATATTATCATCAATAAATCAATATAATCGTTGAAATTGGTTCGATTTTATCTTAAGTAAATAACGTTATTATTGTGAATTATCTGATGAATAATAACAATAATAATAATAATAATAATAAAATTGTAGTTCGAATTTTTATATTAAGAATTACATTTATAAAAGAACAATTAAGAAATAGTTGAATTGTTAAATAAATAACTGTTAAAAAGTAATAAAGGTTTTAAAAAATCAATAATTTGTAGAACTACTTTTAAACTTCAGCATCAAAATTTCTTCTTATTAGTTCTAAAAATATAAGCTTTATTTTCTAGTAAATAATATTTGTAACTTAGTCCCTTAAAAGATTATTTTTAATCTGTAAAAACGTGTATTTTTAGATATTTAAAGATTATTTTTTAAACAACATATTTTTAATTTTGTAATATAAAGTTAACATTTCATTTTTTAACCATTAACTAAATTGTTTTTTAATAACGAATATGTAAAGACAAAAAAAATTTATGGTATATTTCTAACATAAAGAATAAATCTATATTTTTCTAACATTAAATATTTTAAAGCGATTTTATAAAACAATGTTTGATTTTTATATATGTTAAACTATTGGTTTTCATGTATCCAATTACAATATTACAAATATAATTTGATACTACTTTATTAATTGAATTATTTCACTTGATTTATATATATATATATATATATTTTAAATTTAAATAACAATTTTTCTTCTCAGTAAATGAATTAAATTTTAAATGCTTTAATAAAAATATACCATTTACATTTTTAATATATGTTGTAAAACTTAATTTAGAATAGGTAACTTATACTAAACATAAAACATGGTGTTGTAGACTTAATTATAAAATAAATTGAATAAATAAATAAAGTTTTGTAAAGTCAGATCTTATTTTAAAAATTAATCATTTTATTTTCAATTTGACTAAAAGTATAAAATATAATAACTGAAAATTGTTAAAAGTTTTTAAAAATAAAACTCTAAACTTCAGTTTCGAATATAGATTTTGTTAAGAAATATTTTATTGTAGAGAAATTAAAACAAAATCATTATATAATACTTGCTGCTAGTTGCTAGATGCAGGTTAAATATTGTATTGATTTAAATAGTAACAAATGTAAATGTACTGTACTTAAATAATATTTATATTATTTTCTTTCATTTTAATCTAAAAAAAATAATATTAAGAAAAAAACAAACATTTTAATTTAGTTTTCTTTAATAATAATAATACTACTAATCATAAATTCGCCTCAAAATATGATTTATTTGAAGTATATTTATATTACGTTGAAAATTTAATTTAATTTAATTTTAAAAAAATGAAAATCGGTAAAGCGCCTTCAGAAAAATAAGATGGATTCGTCTAAAAAATCGTTTTATTGATCATTTTTTAAATCTGTAAATAAAAAAACAATATAGATCAACTATAAAACAAAACGTTAAGTTGAATATTAAGACAGCTTTAAATCAGTTTTTTAAACTTATCAGTAAAATATATTTATTAAAACGGTTTTTTTTGTGTTATTCACAACTGAATAACAAATGATATTTATTTATCACCAAATTGGTTTGTTTCTGTGATAAAGGACGTCCCTCAATGAGAAACTCGGAATAGAATAAATGAACTTTGACACATATTCTTCTCACCTGAGAGAAAGCAAGTTGCCTATTACAAAGAGAAACATCAAATAATCAATATCTGTCTATCTCTATAATCCGGTTTATGCAATCAATAACAAAGAATGGTATATAAAAAAACTGTATTGCTTCCATTGTGAATAAACTATTACTATTGTATTATCTGACTGATCTAAAATTAATTATTAGTTTATTAACAAAATAAATAATTGCGTGATAAGTCCACATAAATATCAAACTTTGTGGTAAAATTTATTTTCATTACCGATAGTTTTTCAAGTTAAAACATTTATTATTCTGATGTTTCTATTATAATATTAAACTATTTTAAATATTACTGTTAAATGTTTTAAAGCTCCGTGTATCACATTAATTATATATATTGTATTTTTTTATTTTTTATAGTGCAAATATTAATTAAACTTAACGTAGAAAATTCTACATTACATATTCTTCCTTTTCGTGTTTGAAGAAAGTAATTTTCATAGTTCTCTTGGATTAATGTGACTCCTTATAATAAAAAAACAGATATAGTTAGCATTTTTTATATTGAATTCGTGGGCAGTTCTTTGGAATTCAGTGTTTTACTGATAAGGATTACCCGATTCAATTATTGATTTTAAATTTGACTGCTTTTTTTAATGATCTTAATAATCCTAGATAAGTTTTTAAAAGATTATTGATTATATGAGAGCAGTTGTATATATTTTTATAGTTTACTGATACAAATATTAAAATTAAATCTTTTTCTTGTTAATAATTCACATTTGTAAATCGTGTTAAGTCATATATAATAAATTTATTGAATTACAATCGACTATATTGCATTCTTGTATCATAAAGTCCAAATAAAACATTTATGTCTATATAAATTCTATCATATAAAAAACTCTATATATTTTTTTATAAAATATACAAATAGAAAATAGGATTTTAAAAATGTAATAAAAGTATTTTTTCTAAAAGTTTTATTTAAAATGAATTTTTTCTTTTCTTTTTTTTTGTCGTTTTACTTTACATTTTATAAACATCTGAAAATATACTTTTTATCAGATATTTAGCCTATAAAATGTAAAGTGGCTTTTAAAATTATCCTCTTTAAATTAAAAATTATACCAATTCCTTTAATTATTCTGTTTATAACTTATTAAAAATGGATTAATTAAATTTTTATGGACAGATAATCAAAATTTATTTATCTTTATCCATTTTTTTATATTTTAAATAATTTAAATAAGAGTTTACAAGCAGAAGTAATTTATAATTTTTAAGTAAAAATATATAATTAATTTTTATATTAACATAAATTTAATAATACTCAAAAGAATAATTTTACTTATATGATATAATTATTCATTTATATGAACTTTAAGTTCAAAAAATGTTTAATTATGTTATTATATTTACTTAGAATTTAAATTATAAGTTTATTCTATAAAAGGAAAGCCTTGTTACAAGAGGATGCTCTTATATTTTTAATATATATTTTATATGTTTTAATTAAATGTTTTAATGCAGTATAAAATTAAATGTTACTAGACTAAAAGCTTTATCTAATAACATTTATAATAAACAAAAATAACTACAAATTAACACCTGTTGATATTTAACAAAGATCACGAAAAAGTAATTATATGTATGTACATAATATTGTTATTAATAATACTTAATTAGTACTTTTAATCAAACACAATTACAAAATCTAATAAATACTTTTTCTTAAATTTTTACATATATATTTTGTAAATTTAACCAAAAGATGAATTACCGAAATTTGTTTTAAGTTACATAACTTACAGGTTATTAGCATATATATTAAATTTTCTTCAGTAATTATATCTATAGTTCTTACTCGAATTTAAAAAAAAAAAATCAAATATTAACTTTAATATTGAAAAATTGTTTGTTAAAATTCCAATAAATAAGATACATTTATTCTTATTAGAGTAGACAATTGGCCCTCCCTATCAACTGATTCAACCAACGGCGGATCGAAAACATTGGGAAAAATATTCCCCAAAGTTCTAAAAAGTAATTCTTGAATTTGCTTGTATTTTAAACCTTCTGTTTTACCTCTTTCAGGCAATTACACGAAAACAATCCGTAAGTGTTAAAACAGAAAATATTACGTTGTTGTAGACGTGTATTATGTAGTTAAACCTGCGATGTTTACGTCTTTACTGAACGTGTACAGACTTTGTCATTATTTCCTAAACAATACAATATAACAGCTTTATACACAGCATTTGCATTGTATTACGTGTTGTGAGTGATCTAAAGATGAGTTAAAGTGTACGGGAGAATGTATTGATAAGTACAGTAGGTTATATGCAAATAATATACTATGTCATTTTATTTAAAGGACATGGGGAGAATCCTGGAACCAACCCTCGTGGATACCGATAGACGACTATATATTATTTTATATTGCACTGTTTATTGTATATCATTAATTCTTTGAGTTTTCTTATTAAAGGACATTCTTATATAATTCTGTCCACCTGAGGTAATTTCTTCATAAAAAGCAGCTGAAAATGTTTTATAAAATTCTTAAATTATTAATTTTAACATTAATTTTATTTTTAATCTAATTGAAACCACTTTTATATTATAATGAAGTAATAAAATATATTCCTAAACATTTGTTCTGAGACACTAAGTTCAATCAGGCATTATCAAAATTTTTATTCTCTATTACAGTCCTTATATCATTGTTTCTTTTTCTATGTATTACTTTGTATTTACTTTTGGGGTTAGTCCCTTTTTTATTATTTTTCTTTTATAGATATATTTTTGTTGGAGATTGTTTACTTAAAGGGTAGAACATCTCAGTTTCTCATATACATTTTAACGTAGTTTTAAGTGCAGATAAAGCTAAATTAATGTGACACAAAACTCAAATAAATATAAAATCAATAGTGGATTTTAAGGATGTAGTAAGGTAAATTTTAGCATTTAAAAAATATTTCATTACAAAAATATAACTTTATTTCTGTTATTAAATATATTTATATATTAAGCAAGGTCCTGCATCTTCGAGAAAAGATGCCTTATACTCGAGGGTGCTTGTACCTAGGTTAAGAATCTTTTGCATAACCTTAACAATGAAAAGTCGTATCTTTAATTAAAATATATGTATCTGATATGAAAATTTTACTTATATAGTTTAAATAAAAAGTAAAAATAAATAAAGGAAAGTTATCACCAGACTTATTTAAGTCTAGTGATAGAGAGTTTCCATATTATAATCCGCCATTTATCATAAAAGTTTCGCGTTTAAAACAAAACTAGATACGAAAATAATTTTTGTAATGAACATATTTTAGTTATTTAATAATAACTATATTTAAAATTAACATAATTTATATTCACTAAATTAAGAATTTTCAAATATAAAATATACTACATTTTGAAAACAAAATAAAAATCTGAATATATTTGTTATAAAATAATTAAATAACATTTAACACTTTTTAATTATTACATATAGTTTAATTCTTTATAATAAAATTTTATATAAATTTTTAATAAAACAAAAACATTGATTTAATGGCAAAAGATAAGTGAAATTGTCAGTAAGGAAGAAAACAAACTTTTTTTCTTTATAACAAAAAATAAAAATAAAAAATTATATTAAATTTCGCAAATACACGAATACTAAATATTTTATAAGTTCTCGAAATGTTGTAAAAATCAAATTATATTTGTTGAATCGACTAGTTCATAAAATAAATATTTTTTAACAAATAAAATACCAATATTTAAAAATTAATTTAATTTTTTTATAAGTCAATTTTGTACAACCCCCTGCAACAGGGACAATCCCTTTTTGTTAATAAAGATTGATCGATATTGAAAAAAATTAATTTAATTTTTATATATAATTTTAACATTTTAAATATTCTTTATGCACATTATATATTTAAGCAAAGACAACTTTATATAATATAATTGTAAATGTATAAATATTATGTTTTCCCTATTAATTAATTTTCTAAAATTGAGATTCTTGTAAATATGGTTAATATTTTAAATTAATTTGAAATAATTAACTACAACTTTAAAAATTATTTTAATTTGTTAAATACAGTAAATATAAATTCTTAAATAAATAATAAAAATTTTAGTGTAATTTTAATAATTAAATATTAAATTTTTTCCATTAAAAAATTGATAAAGATTTATATAAATACAGTAGAATTTAAATATAATTAATGTAAAGCAAAATAATAATAATAATAATAATAATAATAATAATAATAATTTCCAACGGAAAATAATAATATTACCATCCTGTTTTGTTTTTACACATAATTTTTAATATAGTAAACACATGCGATATGTTTTATTTTTAAATTTAAGAAATTATTTTAGTAGTATAATTTAGATATTATTAATCATTTTTATATTGAAAAAAATTGTAAATATAATTAAAATAAAGAAAAAATTAGAAGTAAATTTTTAAAAAATATATAAATAATTTTAATATACGTTATAATTTAAACTTTAAAATTTGTTATTATAATTGATTTTATCTTAAAGTTATCCATTAAAGCCTTGAATTTTTAAAGGGTATAACGATGTAAATACAAAAATGGATTAATACTTGATCGATTGACAAGTTGAGATATTGAGTAAACAATTTCTTACAAGAAAACCTTTTCTGGAGGAAGAAAACGTGAATTTTTATATTTAAAAAAGAAAAAAAAATTATTTTCTTTAATAATCTTTATGTTATTTTCTTGTTTAATAAATCTTTGAACTTTTGCTCTTTATAACGATGTAAATCATATCAAGTATTTTAAATTATATTTAATTAAAGTGCTTTAAAATATTAAATACCGGTACATTAAATTCTTAACAATATATTAGATACTTTAACTTTAAAAATAACATTTAAAAAAAATTGAATTAAAAATAAATTAGATATATTGAATTTGAATATTACAAAAAATATTATTTTATAAATAATTAATTCTAATTTTAAATCTTTTTTTTTTAATTAATAATTTTAATTAGAATTATTACATTAAAATATTCAAATTTAATATATATAAACTCTGCCATCTGTTGTTAAATTTGAAAACTAAATTATTAGGTATTTTTAAATAAACAGTTTAAATTAAATCGAGATATATTATTTTGACTTTTAATATATTTTATTTATTTATTAAAAAAATAATTTAATAATATAAATTAAGAATTTTAAAAGATTTTTATTAAAAAATCGAATCGAATTACATATAAATAAATATTTATTTATACAAATAAGAAAAATCGATTTATACGTATAGATTTCTGGAGAATCTCCATAGAATTCTTATTTTCAAAGACGATTACGTTGTTGAAGAAAGAAAAAAAGACTTTAGCAGCTGTTTGAAAAAATTCTTTTTTACTTGATTGATTGCGGATAAAGGAAATAAATAAAAAAAATCGTTAAAAAATCTATTTTGCAGTAAAACTGTCCTCAAAATATAAGAAGACTTTTGCAAGTCCGTTTTGCATAGGAATGAGTTACAGACCGTTAGTTCCATTTTCTTCAATCCTCTTCCATTCCATTCCACTTCTAGGATTAGTGTTGACGTATGAGATTATACTAAGAATGCGGTTTTGTTTGAATTTTATAGTTATTATCACATTGATATTTTATAAATTTACAACTTTACATCTATCTTATATCGATGTAAGAATTTTTTTAATATGTTATTTCCGTTCAACACAAAAAAATACAATAAAATTATAACTTATTGCTGAAAACTAAAAGAATTTATCGGAATATTTTAAATATAATTGTTTTAAAAATAAAATTCTATGTTAATTAATAAGAAAATATTCGTAATTTAGTTTGTCATATGTTATTCTTGATGAATAATGTATTCATTTTTCTTCGGAATCATTTATTCTTTTCAATGTAATATATACTAAAAGCTTATTTTTTTGAAAAAAAAAAATACTAAATAATTCAGCATTTTAAAATTATTTTCTAAAATTTAGCGTTATTTAAAAATTTTTATGCAGAAAATTTATTGGAAGAATATATTTAAGAAATTTGCTTATAGCTTGTATGCTTGTTTACTTGAATATTCTTCATAAATTTTTACATTCAAAATTTAATAACCGTGTTTAAAGAATTTATTTCATGTATAATAATGTATAAACTCGTTTTCCTAGTAATTATTTTATAATTTAAAGGCATATTAGTTTCCAAAAGCATTATATTTTTATTCTTCCTTCCATATTATGGCACACCTAAACAAAGGTTGGATACTTTAACTTGTCCATATCTAAAATTTGGATGGATGTTTTTATACTATTATAGCTCTCTTCATCATCTATCTTTTCTTTTCTTACAACTATAATTTATTAGATTGCCGCGCCCTTTTGTCCCCTATCAGCTATTTTCTATTTGTTAGTGGAGCGTTGTGTCGTAGTTGTAAGTGTTGATAATAGTTATTTTCGGGATTGGTCCAACGGGTTAATAAATTAATGAATCTTTCGTCATTTTTTACATTAAGTACTGTTTTTATATATGTACAGTACATCGAAGTAGGCTGATCGAAAACAGACAAATATAATGTCTGAAGTGACAAGATTCTTATATATAAAGGTTTATATACAACATCTGTTTCCATCAAACACTTTGAGAGGAAGACTTAATCCTTGGATACAGTAGGAATTCGACAAGAGTCTTTGTTCAATGATAAGTAGGATTATAAGACTTAGTTTCTTCCTTTTTTCATCATTTATATTATTTGTTTTTAAATTTACTGAATTTCGACATACTTTACTTAGTTTCAGAGGAAAACAATATTATTTTTAATATTTTTAAAGCTTATACATATATCAATTTTAATCATTCAAAAAATAATAATTAAATTTTAAATAAAAATTAAAAGATTTTTATTTGATTGTCTATAGAAATGCGTCACTTGTTCGAATGACTTTGGCCTGTAAAAGTAAAGTTATAACGCGAATGCCTCGGGACTCGTTCGTATAAGAATCAAACTTCTACAATATTTTGACATCACAGGAGAGGTTTTAATATAAATGAACTTCAACTTTCTGTCATATGTCTCATACTCTTAAATTATAAGAAATAAAACCTTTATAGAAAAAATAAAAGTACCAAAAATTTTGAACTTATATTATTTATATAAAAAAATATTTACTGTTATTTTTAATTCTTATGTTCCTTTATGTTCTTTATGTAACTTTAAATCATTTTAGTCATTTCAGTCGTGTTGCTTCTACAGCAGGGGTTCCCAAAGTGGTCGATATCGCCCCCCAGGGATCGATACAATCCCGTTTCTAGGATTTTTTCCGTGAGAGGGCACCTAATCACATTAGGGGTTCCTGGGTCGGGTGCATAGTACATTATAATCGGCATCATTTAGTTTAAGCAGAAACAGACACGAGATTTTTAAAATTTTAATTTAAATAAATAAATAAATAATTGATTACGTTCTTTAATAAATTGATAAACACAAAAAGTTTTAAGAAGACACAGAATAATTTTGAGGAGCAAGCCACTGAAATACCACCCCGTAGATACGGGTCTGGATCAATAAGGCATTTTCGGAGATTGATTGAAAACAGTTCATTAAAATTAATAGTCCAGGGGATTATGCAACAATTGTAAATTTGCATACTGTAAGTAGATCTTTTTTATGAAACGGTGTAGGATTAATAATGACTCGCCAACCTATTTATTTATTACTAACTGTATTAGCAAAAAAGAAGAGTGGGTCAATAAAACGTCAAGGAATCTTTGAAGGCGTCAATAGTCAAAAAAATTTGGAAAACCCTCTTCTAAAGCAAAATGTAATGAAGGGGGAGAAGAGAAGAATGTTAAATGAAAAAAGTTTTATGAATTCTCTTAATAAATAGTAAAGAATTTGCAAAATTGTCAGTGAAAAATTACGTATAATGCAAATATTAATATTACCCACCAGTGGTCGAACGGATAAAACACTTGCTTCTGATCAATTTGCATGGAGTTTTCCAGATTTTTCACGTGTCTAAACTCTAAAAATAGGGACCAGTTTCCCATACAAAATACTCTGTTGACAGATCGCGTGGCCTTATCCCAACAATCTAAATCCATATCCTAATAATTATTAATATTTAAAACGTTTTTAAAAACTGTTCTATTACTCATCACCGGTACATGCTGTTAAATTATTCGCCAATTATTATATTATATTTTTATATTATTGCTCTCTAGTGCTGCAAATCCAAGATACGACTCTGTTTTTGAATCAAATTTCACCAAGAATGAAATATCAAATTATTGATTTTAGATATGAATAAAATTTAATTTATGAATTAAATTGTAAAAGATAATAGAGTTAGTTGCATTTTTAATTGTTAATATTTAATATTATAGCATATATAAATAAGCGATAGAAAAAGCACAAAAATAATATTAAAAAAATCAATCAAAATTCATATTTAGATACGTGAGGTAGTGCAGAAGAACAACTATTTAAAGTAGTCCATAAACATAAATACGTGTAAAATGATAATTAAAATAAGTATAAAAATAAGCTTTATTTTCCAGTTATAAATCATTGTTCGTAGGTCTAATACTTCTAAAGAAACAACTAGATATTTATAAACAGATTTGTTTCTCAAACTTCAGGATTTCCTTTAAACTCTTAAGTCGTTTCAGCATCCTTTTATTACACAAATTTTAACAATAAAAATTAAATCTGTTTAGTTCAACTAAATTGAATGATTCTCACTTAATAGCGCTACTAACTTATTAATGATTGTGATTGCCTTTTAGGTTTCAGTTTAAGTTCTGTTATACACAAAACTTTTCTTTCAATTTTAATTATTTTTATATATTAAAGAAATATTCTGATAGCATGTCTTTCTTTTCTGTTCCCTGGGTATTTAGAATGAAGGATGCCTTCATTCTAAATCTTATTTTTGGTTGCCAATTTAAAACGTGTCAGCATTTCTTTCTTTTCTTTAATGCTTGCTTCTGTGTTTAGTCATTTTTTCAACCTCACTTTTCAATTACTTTATTGGAATTACTCTGAAATAGTTAAAATTTAATTTTATTTATTTAATTTAAATCTAGATACTACTCGAATTCCACAGTTTATTTTTCTTTTGTAAGTAATTGCATCGATTTGAATTGAATTGAATTTTAAATAAGAAATGTATGCACTTATTCATTTTGTCTTAAAATTCTATAATTTTATATTTAAGTAATTTATGAAATATTCTTCATAATTTCTTCTTTTATTTTAATAATTTTCTTTATTATGTTTTTGTTGTTTTGTTCACTTATAAAAATTTATAAAATCAAATATCAAAGTTGAAAGCTTATTTCATAAACTGTTTTTATAGTGAATATATTAAGCATTAGGCAATGTATTAGATGATCAAGGCATTATGTGAAGACTTAAATAATAAAATTGATTCCAAAAAAATTCCTCATGTGGCCACTACCTTCAAGTATACAATTTCTGGCTACATAAGTAAGATGGTCAGTAAATGGGGTGACAAAAAAATTGACATAGAGCTATAATTAAAATATTGTATTGGACCCTGCTAAAAGTTTAATACATATTATAAAAGTAAACAAGAAATAATAATTTCACATAACACTGTACTGTACATTCTCTGCAAAATAAGCTAAATGCAAATACTAGAGAAAGTTTGAATTTTATATAGAGTAATGCATTGATATTGAATAATAAAGTATTGAAATACAGGGTACATGAATGCAAGCTGTTTTCAGTAGGGTTCATTTAAGGTACTGCTCAGTACAGTATTAAAAGGGATTTCTAAATATAGGGAATGTTAGGCAATGACGCTCTGAGTGCAATCTCGTTCACTTGGGTATCTCGAAACAGAATGGAATTGTGAATGTTTGATTGATGTGGCCAGGTAGCAAATGTCATCATAAATCTATAGTCGCGTGGTGTTTGCCATCAGATGCAAAGTTTTTTCTTTCATTCGTACGTTGTTTTTGAAGTGATCTCTTAGAAACGTTTGCAAATTTCAACTAAGGATAAGTACATCTTTACTTTAATTTGTTAAATTTAATCATTATAAACTACATATTTTTAGCTTCCCATTCCTGCTTTTTGTTGACTTTATATAATGCTATTAGGCCAACAAAAAAGTATCAGAATCCAATATAGCGATGAAGGCTCACATAAGCTAAGTTCAACAACCAGTGCTTTTAGACCAGGAGTGTCCAAACCGCGGCCCGCGGGCCGCATGCGGCCTAAGGCAAGTTCCAATGCGGCCCAATAAACGTGTAAACAAAACCGACAAATTTTTAAATTTTATTTTTATTTATTCGTTTTAACGGCATAAACTCAAAAAAGAAGTTTCACAAAGCTTTAAACCTTTATACATATTTTATTTTTGACTGGAAAGAAATATTTTCAAATACTTGGAAATGTGTGAATGATGAAATATTACTAAATAAAGCTGGAATTGTGACTCAAAGGATTATAGACCCAAATTTGGGGAAAGGAAAGAAAAGCTAAAAAATAAAAAGTAGTAAAAAAGCTTAAATAGTCCTTCTGTTATGCAAATATTGACCCGTAATTTTCTAACATTTCTCACTTTTTTATCTTTTGTCCTTACTCTCCTTTCCCTGCATTTCGGCCTATAATCCTTTTAGTACCAACTCCAGCTTTATTTAATATTTCTTCCAGCGTTGTAAGATTTGGCTACTTTGCGCCAAATTTGGCTACCTTTTTTTTAGGATGGCATAAAAAATGTTATTTCGCGCATTAGCTACTGTTTGGGCTACATATTATTTATAAATATATTAGTTGAATAAAAATGCACTTTAAAATGGTGTTTCGTCGTTTTTTATTAATTAGAGACTTAAATAAAACAAATATTTGTGTTTTTCAAATAAATTTTTGTTTGTCTCCTTTATAATAAATGAATTTTTCTATTTCTAAGTAAAAATTGAAAATGTAGAAGTAATTTTTTAAAGTATCTTTTTTCGGTATATTTATTACTATAATCTAGACATGTTAATCCTTAAATATATTTTGTATTTTTAAAAATTGGGCAACAAGTTTCTAGTAATATAAGCCATTGATCGCGTGTCAGTTCATGTGTAACTTGTAATGGTATTCCTAAAACGCCCACTAGGGGCTCCTTAGCGATGATTTTAAATTAACAATAAATTATTATTATTTGTAACATGAATTTATTATTTATACTACGGAATAACCGCTGCTGCTAGAACGCCTTTCCCGTGGGGAGAGGGTTGAAAATTACCCTCCACCTGTGTAGAGGGGGATTCCCCCCACGGAAAGAGAAAAACATTCCCCATTGATACAGTGGCGTAGCGAACGTAACTGGCGCTCGGGGCACGACACTTTATTTGCGCTCCCCTCCCCCTCCAGAAACACATATAGTTTGTCTTGGGGACGATTTGGGCACCCACTGCGAGTGGTGCCCGATGCATGATACACCCTTTCACCCCTCTCTCTACGCCACTGCATTGATATAAATTTATTATTTATACTACGCAATGACTAGAATGACTACTAGGGAGCGGCCCGGGCTAATAGTATACAATATACTCGTGGCCCAAAACTCCATGTCTTCTTCCAATGTGGCCCAGAGAAACAAAAAGGTTGGACACCCTGGTTTTAGACGGTAGGTGATATTTCACCCGTTTCTTGTATTTCAAACAATACTAAATTGCAAATTTGAGTAGGAAATAAGACATTCACAAAATCTAACAGCTTCAGAAAATCACAAACTACTAGAGGCGTTAGAAAGCGAAAAATCTAAGACGACCCAGACAAAAATGCAAAAATTGTCACACCAAGACTGCAGAGGTGTAGAAACACCAAATAATTATAAATGTGACTATTCTGGTATGTAAATCTTTAAGTGAAATTAGGAGTACCAAAGCCTAACCTTTAAGCGGTAATACCCGACAAGGTCGGGCATTCCCGCTCGATGGATGGCATTGGAAATTAATTAATAAAAATTTTTAAAAATAACTTATAAGTTTGAAGTGTTCTTTGCATACATTATACTAATAAAGTTTTGATGTTTTATGAATTTGAGTGTGTTATTCTATCTTGAGGAAACCGTGTTTTGTATTTTCGTTTCTTTTCTTTTCTTTCGAAGACACAATGTAGTGACGTAAACTTAAACACTGGGCGAATTTTTCATCCTTTTTATTCGGTTGGAACGCTTTTTTATTACATAACGCGTTTCGGGCCGATGCCCCTCTTCAGCCAACTAAACATTAAAAAGTGAGAGATGACTATATACAAATATTTAAAATAAATATCGTGACAGTATACATAATTAGTTTTTTAGAGGTTGTTACCTTCTAAATCCTGGTAAGAGCTTGTATACCGTTAAAAGCTGGTCCGTACCTCATTCGGTAGTTTAGACGGATGTAATAGTCCAAGGGTACGAATCTTGATAAAAATTCCATAAAAAAGGAAGGTTTAGTATCAGTCTGTAGAAGTATACGGGGTTATTCTTTCACAAATCATATTCGTGAAACCATACCTGAGATTCGTCTTCCGGTGTGTTGTCTAACACTGAGCTCGTACTCCTCCACCTCAACTGCGGAGCACGATCTATTTTTAATTTGCATATGTCTGGTCGAGCATTAGCAGGGGAATGTTCCTTTTTTTTTTTTTTTTTTTTTAATAGGTTTCTTTTCCGATAAAATTATTCGGGGGGTTTAGCGGTGATTTTTTTAGAACATAGCACGTGGCCATTGCTATTTTTTCCCGCTTTTAGTATTTTTAATATTTGTCGCTATGCAAATGACGTAACAGATCGTAAAACAGTTTTTTATTTTATAGTATATTTTATAGTAATTTAATCCAGTTTTCATTGATTTTTATGCTTAGATTAGTATTTATGCAGGTCTTATTTTTATTTTTAATGATTTCTACACTTTCTTTGAATTTTCTGTTGTATGTCTTCTTTTCTCTATGTAAAATGCTTGTTTTAGTATCATCGATTTTACAGTTATTTAACACACAATGGTCATGGAATACTGAGTTTAGTCTGTTGTACTTTAAATCGGCTATATGTTCTTTCACTCTTATTTTGAGTTTTCGTTTTGTTTCTCCTATATAGAAGTTGGTATTTTTGCAAGTGCATGGTATCTTGTAAACTATGTTTTTCATATCTTCTTTTTTTATCGTCTGTTTCTTTTTTCTTTGTTTCGCTTTAAGTCTAGATAACAGGTTTACGTATTTTGGGGCAAGTTTTATATTATTTTTCCTCATATCTATGTCGATTTCTTCATAAAGGTTCCTAATGTATGGGAAGCTGGTATATTTTGGTTTCGATTCGGTTTTTTTATCTTTTATTTTTGTTTGGTTATTAGTAATTTTATTTTCCCATTTATGAATCAGTCTGGTTGGGTACCCGTCTAGGGCAAACTTTTTCTTCAATTCGATGATGTGTTTGGGTTTATTAGTTTCTTTACTAGTTCTATTCTGTATTTTTCGGTATTCCATGTTAAAGATGTTTTGTTTTATATACAATGGTATATTTGAAGTATATTTTATTGTGGTGTTGATTGAACATGGTTTTTTAAAAGGTTCAAAATCTAATTCGTTTTCGTTTCTTGTTATCATGACGTCTAAGTATCGTATACTATTATCGGCCACGTTTTCTTCCTCTATTTTAAATTGGATATCCTTATCTATATTGTTTATTATATGTTTTATCATGTTAGGCTTTACTTCTGCATCATTATATATAATTAGGACATCATCTACGTATCTTTTATAATATTTTAGTACCGTTATATTATTAATTTCTTTGTCAACGTCGATCATTATTATTTCAGCTAGTTTCGGGCCTATGACGGACCCCATACTAATACCATTATTCTGTGTGTAGTATTCTTCATCTATCTTGAAATAATTACTCATATATGCAAATTCTGTCCTAATTATTTCTGTCCTAATATAATTATAAGATTGATGTCCTAATTATATATAATGATGCAGAAGTAAAGCCTAACATGATAAAACATATAATAAACAATATAGATAAGGATATCCAATTTAAAATAGAGGAAGAAAACGTGGCCGATAATAGTATACGATACTTAGACGTCATGATAACAAGAAACGAAAACGAATTAGATTTTGAACCTTTTAAAAAACCATGTTCAATCAACACCACAATAAAATATACTTCAAATATACCATTGTATATAAAACAAAACATCTTTAACATGGAATACCGAAAAATACAGAATAGAACTAGTAAAGAAACTAATAAACCCAAACACATCATCGAATTGAAGAAAAAGTTTGCCCTAGACGGGTACCCAACCAGACTGATTCATAAATGGGAAAATAAAATTACTAATAACCAAACAAAAATAAAAGATAAAAAAACCGAATCGAAACCAAAATATACCAGCTTCCCATACATTAGGAACCTTTATGAAGAAATCGACATAGATATGAGGAAAAATAATATAAAACTTGCCCCAAAATACGTAAACCTGTTATCTAGACTTAAAGCGAAACAAAGAAAAAAGAAACAGACGATAAAAAAAGAAGATATGAAAAACATAGTTTACAAGATACCATGCACTTGCAAAAATACCAACTTCTATATAGGAGAAACAAAACGAAAACTCAAAATAAGAGTGAAAGAACATATAGCCGATTTAAAGTACAACAGACTAAACTCAGTATTCCATGACCATTGTGTGTTAAATAACTGTAAAATCGATGATACTAAAACAAGCATTTTACATAGAGAAAAGAAGACATACAACAGAAAATTCAAAGAAAGTGTAGAAATCATTAAAAATAAAAATAAGACCTGCATAAATACTAATCTAAGCATAAAAATCAATGAAAACTGGATTAAATTACTATAAAATATACTATAAAATAAAAAACTGTTTTACGATCTGTTACGTCATTTGCATAGCGACAAATATTAAAAATACTAAAAGCGGGAAAAAATAGCAATGGCCACGTGCTATGTTCTAAAAAAATCACCGCTAAACCCCCCGAATAATTTTTATCGGAAAAGAAACCTATTAAAAAAAAAAAAAAAAAAAAAAAGGAACATTCCCCTGCTAATGCTCGACCAGACATATGCAAATTAAAAATAGATCGTGCTCCGCAGTTGAGGTGGAGGAGTACGAGCTCAGTGTTAGACAACACACCGGAAGACGAATCTCAGGTATGGTTTCACGAATATGATTTGTGAAAGAATAACCCCGTATACTTCTACAGACTGATACTAAACCTTCCTTTTTTATGGAATTTTTATCAAGATTCGTACCCTTGGACTATTACATCCGTCTAAACTACCGAATGAGGTACGGACCAGCTTTTAACGGTATACAAGCTCTTACCAGGATTTAGAAGGTAACAACCTCTAAAAAACTAATTATGTATACTGTCACGATATTTATTTTAAATATTTGTATATAGTCATCTCTCACTTTTTAATGTTTAGTTGGCTGAAGAGGGGCATCGGCCCGAAACGCGTTATGTAATAAAAAAGCGTTCCAACCGAATAAAAAGGATGAAAAATTCGCCCAGTGTTTAAGTTTACGTCACTACATTGTGTCTTCGAAAGAAAAGAAAAGGAATGTGTTATTCTAGTTTTCTCTTAGATGCGCGGCATTAACACACTTTCCCTATATCTGGTCAAAGCACTTTAATTTTCTATCACATCCACAGGCAACCGTGGACATGATAATTCTAGAAAATTCCTATTCCAAGAAAATTACTGTTTTGACCGGATATATATTGAGATTAAGGAAACAGAATAGAAACAAAGTATAAATTACGGATAACTAAACAGGATTGTTTAGTACGTATAGACGAAATCAATATGTTTATGAATGGTTGCAAAGGTTTTACTTAACTTCCCTGAATTCTCCTGTTAAAGTACAGTATTTATTATTAAAAGTCAGTCACTAAATGTGCAGAAATGTCCAAGTATCGCAAAGTGTTAATATAGTTATTAATCGACTTTTATATCAGACTTGATATTTTTCTTTCTTGAGAGTTGCAAATAACTTAGACCAATATTACGGATTTACATATATTCTTACAAAATGCAATTAGATTTAATGTAAACTTATTAGACAAATATATAATCGTTTCTCTTTTTACTAAAATCTGAAGATTAATTTAATTTGTAGAGTGTAAATAAAGATTTATTTTATTTGAATGAACAATTGTTCGAGAGATCCGGCAAACTGTTCCAAAACTATAGCAACAACGCTGAATTCGGTTAAAAAACGTATTGTTTAAAGCGCTTTAAACTGTAATTTCTATTCTGTTGGCCGCGTAAATGGGGATAAATATCACTTTCGGTCACTCCTTATCTTGGCCACTAAATGTCAGGGAGCCACCAAGATAGAGTTTAATATATATAAAAACTTATGCAGTTTAACTGGTCATGAAACATGTGGCAACAAAACAGTTTTACCGTATTTGTTTTTCACATATACATTAATAATTAGCTTGTAATTGCGACTTATTTATGTATAAAAATGATCAAATATCATAAATATAAATAAGAAATCTATCATCTGAATCTGTAATTCTTCCATTTAATATACCATGAAATAAATATATACTTTATATATAAACATTTTATTTACGGCCAATATTTTTTTACAGTATGTGTTTTCATTAAAAACTTTATTTTTAACTTAGATCTGTTTATTATGTGTATTATACAATTTAATATCCCGAAAGAATATTTTCTGCTGCTTAAATTTTAATTTAATTATTAATTTTAAAATAAATAAAATATTTGTTCAGTTTTCCTAAAGTCGTCGCTTTCTCCAAAAGCTACATTGTGTAAGCGAGAGTCGTGACGTATCTTATTAATTGGTCATCGAGCTAATCACCTCCTAGACATGTGCTCAATAAATGCTTTTTCTGAACGAACTCAGAGATGACGCCACTATACAATCAGTATCATCCATAAGTTTTCTTCGATAACTTTGGGAAAACTCTCAATGAACATTAATAGTAGTATATGTACCATATACTACTATCCCTGTACATACACTGTACTATATAAGTCCGTATAGTCAAAGTGTATGGTACATATACTACTATTAAGAAATCCAGAAATTAGTTTGCCTTTAAGATCTGTAGTACTATAATTTGCTATTATATAATTTATATAATAATATTTATTAAAAAAGTTAAGTCAGGTTTAACTGATTAATTAGTTATTTGAATATCGAATAAGCATCCGTAGAATTGCAAGATAAGATATAAACGATATCATCTTTAATTTCATACATACAATGAATCCCAAAGATAATTGTATCAACATGAATTGTCTAAGTATACGTATCTTGTATACGTAACTAATGTCATTTCAAGTAATATTCTATGCGATAGTATATAATTTCTCATCAATTTAGAAGGAAAACTTGATTCTCCTCAATTGCTTTCCATACTGAAATTAGTTTCAAATATTTTATCAAATTTTATTTCTTCGCTTTTGTCTTTGAGTTATCGGATTAATATTGATTTAAATATATAAATATATTTATAACATTTTATTTAATCGATTTTCAAAACATGAAATGTCTCTATTGTATTTAAAAGTTTTACATACTTAACTCTGGAGAATTTTATTTATTTTTAGATCAATAATACCCATGTTGTCAGGATTCAAGTTAACTCTTGATATAACCTAATTTCAAATGTTCTTATTTTTTAAATAATCAAAAATTTTTAGATATAAAATCTATATCAAGTTTATAATTCATCAAATAATTAATTAAAATTGATATCTGCGACTTCGGCAAAATAATTTATAAAGAAAATTATTATATCCAATCATTGTATACGGAATTAAATAGCAAATAATCTCTACGAAAATAATTTTATATTATATTAATGCGATCTGTTAAGTGACTTTATTCTTAAACTTTGTCGTAGCCTGTTTTCTCGATCGAGCCATATCTTAATATTAAAATACTTACAAAAACTAACATCTCATTAATTTTTGAAAATTCGATTAACATTATATATAAAATTCAATTTTTCTAGATTATTTTTGTGTTGTAAGATTAATATAATCCGAATTGTATCTCTGAACTCGTCGTTCTATGCCCCTGTAAAACTGTTTTACCAGCAATATTCTTTCTTTTTATGCTTTCTTGCTCGGTAGCAAAGTCTTCAGACTGTTACAGTTTTAATGAATATGCTCATTTAAAGTCAAATTATTCAAAATAATTGATTTTTCATTCTAAAAAGTGTTATTAGTTGTCGTAGGCTTATAGTTATGATTACGAAAATAAAAATAGAAGTTAAGAAAGCAGTCAAAATGACAATGTCCTATAAATAAAGATGTAAAAAAATTGTAAGATTATTTCAAAAGATTCGTAATATTCAAGATGATAAAGTACTTTAATGTACTCAAAACAATTATGTCATCAATTATTAGAACTAAGATTTTAGCAATTACTTATACCATTGCAGAAAACAGTACATAATCTTTAATTCGGACGTATTATAAATGGAAAAGATTAACATCGAAACAGAATCGATAAACTAAAATATCATCTTCATTAATAATCTTCCATTAAAAACATTGATGTAATGATGTTTGTAAAGTATCATTTGTTGTATCATTAAACTTAAATTCAATCTCATTACCTAAATCATCAAAAACCTTGCTTTTAAATAATAATGATATGATATATTAGACAGTTTGTGAACAGATTTATTCTTATTCGTTACAAAAAGCATTATACCTACCTTTAAATATATAGGCCTATATATACATACTTAGTTATTTGAAATTTGTTCTGGTTCTCTCTTGCAGCTTTTGTAAAACAAGAAAATTCTATATTTTCTTTCCAATTACAGAAAGCCTTCAACTCTGATTGATGATAAATCAAAATTAAATAATTCTATATTGGAAGTTGGAGATATTTCATCTGGATTTTGATTATTTTTCTTGAATTTTAATATCTTGGCATATATTTACTTTAAATTCATAAGCCTTATATTTTTATGGAAATGAAATTAAAATCACATTCTGAATAATTATTTCCATATTTCTAAATAGATGTAGGTACTGGTAATAATTCTCAAATATCAACTTCAGCATCAATCTTATAGTCATGTTGAAATTATCATAGTGTTTGTAAAACACTGAAAAGAGCTATCATTACATAAAGGCTTGTAAAACATTGTAAATGTTTTACAAGCCTTGTTGTTAAATCAATAAGGCCCATCTTAACAAAATATGGGCCTAGGCAAAAATATTTTTTTGGTTCCAAATATTATAAAAATACATTATTAAAAAACACTACTTGTATTTATTGAATATCTTTAATCAGGTACAACTAACATCATGACACAAAAAACATTTCACAAAACAAAATAATTATGTTGTTTTAAATACACAGATAAAACCATTAAGAGCAGAAAAAACTTGTTAAAGCTTTTTTCCTGCCTTTTATTTCAAAAAATTTATCCATTATTAATCAAAATCTAACTTATCTACTAATTATGATTTAATTTCCAAGATTGACAAAGATGATTTATTCTGATCAAAAGAATTCCTTAATTAAATAATTTTTTTATTCAGTTTAAGATAGAGAAGGAGTTTTTACTACTAGCATTACTAATAGATAATGTTTTCTATATTCTCAACAGAGTTTCTAAATTTGGAAAAATAGATAAATTTTACTCCAAGAAATAAAATTCTAATAGTTTTTGCAATATTTGCTTGATTTTATGCTCTTCATACACTACAAAATTGCACCCATTCATCTTGGTCTTAACGTTTTTATTAGGGTTTCTCATTTCCTGGTCTTTTGCTTGTCCCGGGATTCCGGAATAAAAGTGAGCTGTTTCCCGGGATCCCAGGATAGAATTAATTATTTTTAAAATATACAAAGTATCTTGGAATCAAATGATATAATTATTTTTCATTTTTTAAAGTAATTTAATACGTTCCATAACTTCCAAAATCATATTAATAATGCTGTGTAAGATATATATTAAAAATTACCTTTGAATTACGTAGAAATTTTCACAAATAGAAAAAATTTATTAAAGTTTGCTGGAAACTGCATACAATAACAACAACAAAAGAATGCTTTGAATTGAGTTGAAAATTTTAAAAAAATGAACTTAGATCAAACTTTTAACTTAAAAAGTAATTTCGTTTTTTAACTAAAACATAATATTATTGTAAATTTTTATCGACTTTAAAAAACAAAGGTGATCAATACTCCAATCACTTGATCTAGTTCTTATTTAACTAATGAAAAGCCTGCTACCAAGAATGCCCTTTCCAATTAAATTCATGTGGGTAGAATCATCTTTAATGCATTTAAGAGAAGACAGATGTTGTGTTTTTTCACCTGTAGCCTGGAAGATTTCTAGTTCGTTTTCGAGATTGCAGTATTTCTTTTGCTCTCTAGTATTTTTGATATGTCTACCTCGGCTGCTTTAATGGAAACATCAAGCTTATAGCCCAATAATTTAGCAGTTTGTTTGTCTTTAATAATCAGGTTTATGAAGAAAACCTTCATACTTGCAGACTTCGTACTCATCTGTATCCTTGTCCAATTTTCACAACCTGGCATTACGCAGTTATTGAAGCTACTGGGCATGGTTAAAAATTAAGACAGCATAAGCACAATTATTCCAGATATTACAGGTTCTGACAAGTAAAGAATTTTCAGAGTCCTGCCACAAATAAGCTACATATTAATTATTGACCATTTGTGACATGCCATAACGAGCAAAAATTTAAAAAACTAATAAGTAGGTTTAAAATTAATAAATACATTTGTATTCTGACAGTTTATGACTTAATTATACTTTCTGTTTGCAAAATTTCCTCAACCTTAACACAAAAAACAAAAAAAAGTGAATTTTAAGAAATTTTCAGGATTTCCTGGGTTAAAAAAACAAGAGATCCCGTTTGAGAAATGCTAGTTTTTACATTCTTTAGGACATTTTATATCACAAAATGTGTTATGAAAAAATTAATTTACTATGCACTATTTTACATTTTCCTTCCAATTTAAATTTTTAAAATTTTACAATTTGAGAGAAATTGGCTCCTTGGATTATTTAGGCCCTAAGCAAAAAGCTTGTTTGTTTATACATAAGATTTTAACTGATATTTAGTGCCTATATTTTACAAGTAACAGTTACATTTATAAATTAACATTACATTATTTAGAGTATAGTAGTATTTAAACTTGACAATGGCATTATGAGATGAATGGAATAAAAACTACTATCTTTTTCTCTTGACAATATACAGTATATTAATAAGCCTTTGTTTTAGAAGTAATTAAGAATTGAATATGAAGATTATTGTTTAAAAATTAATTATTTGAAATTTTCAATTGGAATATTCTATATGAATTAAAATTGAACTATCCATAACCAAATAGTTCCTGATATTAAAAGTACTGAAAAAAGTAGCTAGAGACAAAATATCGATATGTTTTCCAAAAATATAATTTATAAACTTAATAACTCAACTTTAATATTACATTAACAAAAATAGCTACTAATCATTTCTATTTTTTAACAAGGCTTGCCTTAATGCAACTAAAAATATTTTTTTATTATTTCTATCTTCTGGCTCATGTTTTTTTGTTCAAACTATTAAATTTTTAAAAACTTTTTATAAGTTTTCACACTTTATCATATGAATTTTTTTTATACTAACACTTATCACATTTCTTTTGTCTATTTTTGGACCTTGTGATGTTTCTATTTTGTTCGAGATTACATTAATTAGAAGGAAAATCATTATATCTTTCTTCTACAGACTTACTGTATTATGATACATCTATTATCTTTACATTTATTATCTTATCTATTCTCCTATCAAAGTATCAAGTTATTTCTTATTTAGCATCAAATTACTATATCTGAAATAAATATCACTATTTTTGATATGAATATAAGATTTTGCTTATCACAATTTTCTTAATAAATGATAAATTGTAGCAATTATAAATTAAAATAAATTACAGAATAAAATTTTATTTTCTAATCTGTTTTAAATTAATTTTATTCAAAAATAGATATTTATAATTACAAAAACTATTTCTTTTCAACAAAAAGTTAAATTTAGATAAATAAAATTAATTATTAAAAATATTTAACTTTATATATACATGTAAAGTCAAGTTTGATCAGCCAATTAACATGCTAGTGAACAAACTAACAAATATATTTAATACTTAAATTTTAAATCTGTGCAGTAACAAGAAAATTATTTGAAAAATTAACTTGCATTCCTAAATATAAATACAATATAAAGATTTCTCAATAGTCTATTTATATTATTTGAAATTTTAGAAAAAAAAGGAGAAAAATATATAACTTATTTATTTTAGATTTTATATTTTAATAAAAGTAAAATAATCAATAATAGATCAAATATATGTGTAAGGAATTCATATATAAAAATTAAATTTGATAAATACTACCAGTATTAAAATCAAAATAACTGATGTTTATCATTTTTGACATAACACATTCAAAAATCTACGAAATTATATGAATAAATACAAATATATTACACTTCAATGATCTAGTAATACTGAACAATAATGTCAATGCAGTTCAATTTTTTTCCAATGACATCATATAAATTTTTTAAAAATATTTTCTTTCTTTTAAAAAATTATTAATTTCATAAAATAAATTATATTAATTTACTTACAACTATATAGACTTTCATTCAAAATAATAACAAAAAAAAACATAAAAGACTGTGCAAGATATATGTATATTTTGTAATTTCAGATATCTATTGACTGCTTAAATATTTTGGTGTCTATAGGATCATTACTAATTTACCATTGCTTATTTTTTGCTTATTTTTATTGCTTATCTATTATTTGATTATGTATTTGTATAATTTAATTAAACAAAATTTATTATTTTAATAAAGTTTTTTAAATTAGATCTTTTCAAACTGCAAAATTCATGACAAATTATTACATTATTAGTGAATATGTAAATATTTCTATACCCACAGGACCAACATCATTCATTCAGACTACAGAAATGTTCAGTATAGAGGAAGTGAGAAACAACAGAAACAATATCATGATAACTAAGAAACTTTAATGTATTCAATCAAAACCAAAAATTTCAGCAATTAACAATTTAAAATTGAAAAATTTTGTAATCTTAAACATTTCAAATTTTAACATAACTTATTATGTACAGTACATACTATAACTCTACTGTACTGTAAAACAATATTTATAGAAAAACAATCTTATAGAAAAAAAACATCTTATTGACATGATATTTTCATTCATTAATAAATTTTATTTTTTGTGTGTTAAAATATGTTAATTTAAATAATTTGAATGACAGACTACAGCATAAAATAAAATTACTCTTTATTTCAATTTATAATTCAGAAGCATAAAATCTATTCAAATTATAAAATTCATACACAACAAATTTTATAAAATTTAGTAGCTGTTTTAAAAATACTATGAGTGAATAAAAGTAATTGATTTTACATTGTCACATCTTTGGAATGTTAAAGCAAAATAATTAATTATTTTAATTATTTTACATATATTGTGCTTCTCTTTCCGTTACAGTTCCGTCAGCTTGTCCAAAATAAGCTTTACTTGCCATATTAACAAACAAACCTGTTTCAACAACTCCTAATAAATAAAAAAATAAATCTATAAATAAATATTTTAAATTATTTAAAACATAAATTATGATGATATTTCTGTAGGTTTCTCAATTTCATACAAATAACATTAAATTAATTAATAATAAACATGCATATAAGTATAAGCACAACATTGTATAGGTACAATAATTTTTCCATTACATTAACAGCTATTTTGTCTATTATTATAAAATAGAATAAAATGTGACATTGAACATAAACAAAATACAGTTGTAATTAAAACATCAACCCAACTAATGTTCATATAATAAAATATAATTGCAGCAATTTTAAGTTCTGAAATTTTTTTTAGCATTTTATACCAAAATTGTTAATATTCAAGTTATGCTGTATTTATAAATTTTTTGTTTTTCTTTTATATATATAAAGTGTCCAACTTAGAGATTTAATAAAGAAAAATTTATAACTTGCATTTTATTCATAGCATACTAGAAGTCAGTGTGTATTTTATGTTGACATTTGTGACCATTTGTGAAAAATACCATAGCTTGACACTGATTTACTGACACATGTACAGAATAGCAAAATAAGTGCACATTAACAAAGGACCAGATGACAGTCCACAGTGAATGGAGCGAGTTATTTGGACATGTCACAACGAGTCACAACTTATGATTTTTCAATAAGATGTGGCTCCTCCCCACTTTGAAATTTAGATAAAACAATTTCTGAATGGAGTTTCCTAGATGCTAAATTGGTTCTTACCCCATTGGACTTTTTCCATTGGGATTTTGTGAATAATCAAGTGTATTGTACATCTATGCATAGCTTGAAAGATCTGAGACACAGAATATGTCAGGCTATCGACAATGTCACACCTCGCATGCTACTGAATACATGGTTGAAGTGGAATATAAGTTGGACATCTGCTATGACACTATCGATGCATGTATTAAAGTGTATTTGAATGTAAAAAATCTGCCATAGTTTTTGTTGTATAAGACAATTTTTTCATTATAGTATGGTAAGTTTTCAATTTATACTCATTTCTTTTATTAAACCTATAAGCCAGACCATCCTTTACACATATAAGAATACACAAACATACACATAGGGTGATCTAAAAATGTGGTTGGAAACATCCATTTAAAACAAAACTAGGAATTTAAGCCTTGAGAATGAGTAAGGTCATATTAAAATTAAGCCTATCATTGGTTTTTAGTGAAATTCTCTACTAGTCTGATGTCACATGTCCCTTTTCCATTTAAAAAATTAGAGGTGAATCCAAAATGGCAATTTCAAAATGATTGCCATGTTGATGAGATGGCCTAATAAGTTTTCCCTATCTGATATCATGTGTCGAGACATTAGCGAGGTTGAGGCCAAAGTTTCAAATGTGAAAACGTGTACATCGGACGTTCAGCGCCGGTTTCCTGTAAGCCTAAAAGTTTGACAATGACGTTTCGTATGTCGAACATGATTCCACTGACTTTCCAAACACCATTGCCAAACTTCTAGGCTTACAGGAAAAGCGGCGCTGAACGTCCAACGTACACGTTTTCGCATTGAAAACTTCGGCCTCAACCTCGCTATTATATCTCTGTCTGCCAACCTCTATTTGTTTTATATGGGTGTTTCTACACTTTTTGACCACTTTATATATGTTATATGCAGGTAGTTCAAAAGTTGTCCAAGATTATATAAGTTATAAAAATATAATAAGAATACATACATTATATACAAGGTGTATCTACTTTGTCTGTGAACTAAATTTATAAAAAAGTTTTTGGCAGAAATGATTCAATTTAGTATTGGCCTTCAAATTGCACTCCCTCCCTAATCTACAAAAATTTTTGCATACTAATGGTAATTTACATATGTCCTTATAAAAGGATCTTTTGTAATTCTGTTTAATTATCTTCTTACAACTTCTTTTTTCAAAATTAATTTAAATTTTTTCCTTTTCGAAGAAAGTTTTTATTTAGGGAACGAGACCCTCCAATAGTCTGGAAAGCACAAACTGTCCACTTCCTGTTCTCCAAATTAAATTTTGCTTTGAAAGGGAGACAATTTATGAAAATTTTGGAAACCTAAAAAGTTACACAGAGGTAACTAAACAGTATTCAAAAAGATCCTTTTGAGAACATATGTAAATTACCAGAGTGTGAAAAAAAGTTGTATAGATCAGGGAAGAATATATTTGAAGACAGCTACTACACTGAATCATTTCTGAAAAAGCTTCTTTTTATAAATTTAGTGTGCAAAAACATAGTACATGACTTTGTATATGTCAATGAAAAATATTAATCATTTACTTTCTTATGAATATTGTAATATCAAATTAATAATGACAAAATATATTTTCAAATAATGACTGAGTGTGTGATAAATGAATTAAAAAATATGAGCTGGCTTTTGGAAATACAATTATTGTAAAACAAATATAATAAATCAACTTTAAATAATACAGGGGGGGTGCAGAAGTAGGTATACAGTTGAGAATCTGAGAAATACAAATGTTTGGTGTTCATTATTATTATTTTTATTATCTTTTATTAGTTTGTATACCTTATTTATTTGTGATTTAATTTGTACATGAAAATAAATGTTTTTTCTTCCTATTTTCTCCCTGTATGTTTTTTTCCATAATAACAACTGTATACCTACTTTTGCACCCCTTGTATATTAAATTATGTATTCTTTAGATAACCTATGAGAAATAAAACCCAATATATTCTTTGTTTTCTTTTTAAAATTTATGTATGTATTTCAATTAATAAACATCCAAATATCACAAAATAGTTCTTTCTATAATACTCATAATAATTTTGTAATTTCATAAATTCTAGTTATAAAATTTCAAATATTACAAAAACATTATCTAAATTTAACTGAATTTGTTTTACTATAAATTTCCTTTGAATAAACAAATAATTTATCTTTACCTGGTATGAGTTTAATATACTTATGAATCTTGTCCCAATCATGATTCTTTTCAAAATGCCAATCCAGAATAAAATTACCATTATCAGTTATTACTGGACCCTAAAAAGTAATCATCAATTTATATAATCATCTGTAGAAAAATTAATAATTAAAACAATTAATAACTTTTTCTTAATTTAAACATTTCATTCAACTTAAAGACAGAAATTTAGTTCATTTATTTTAATATACTGGTATATTTTAGACAGTTTTTAATTTGTAAAAAATAAAATAGATAAATGAAAACTGAAGCTAATTAATAAATGAATATAGCATGTAATATGTTCAGAGGATAACAAAAAATTTTTTATAGCTTTCATCTGAAAACACAACAAATTTATCAATTATTTGAAGGCAGTCCTTCCCAAAAGAGGAACCATTTATTAGCTTTGTGTTCCAGACAATACATTCTTAGCAAGTGGCCTTTCTTTTTTAAAAGTTCCTGTTTTAAAAATGTTTGTATTTTTAATTGGATGTATTCTTGTGTTTTTAAAGGACTTTTTGGCGGCCAATAGTCTAAAAAGAAAGATCAGTCACCAAGAATGTATTGTCTGGAACACAAAGCTAATAAATGGTGGTTCCTCTTTTGGGAAGGACTACGTCTTCAAATAATTAATTATAATTATTGCCATCGGATGAAAATCTACAACAAATTTATATTTAGACTTTCATTCATTCAAATTTCTTATGATAATAACTATCAACAATTATTCATATTCAATTAATCTCTTTTATTTATCTATTATTGTACTTTTATAAACTGAATATTTCTTAATGTGTACAAAAGTGTATTAAGTTTATTTAATAAAATTTCCTGAGGAAAACTAAAAAAACCAATAAAATTTCTCTTTTCTCATATTTATGTATACATATAATCATTAATTATTATGAGTGTATAAAATATCTTAAATTTGATTGATTTTTAATTGGAATGAAAATGATATCCAAAATACATTTATTTATTTATGGATAACTTTTGAAATTTTAAATACTGACTACCTCAATGAAGTGACAAAATATACAACTACAGTATATCTGGGAGAAATTTAAATTACAGTCAACTTTAATATATCAATTTATTTTAAAATATATAAGCAATATTTATCAATATGAGAAAGAATTAACATATACTTGAAATGAGTTTGACATTCAGTAACAATTTAAAATTGTAAGACTTAAAACTAAAGAAAAAAATGACATAAATTACAAAATTATGTACTTTCTACATTTTGATAAAATAAGAAAATTATCTATTTTATAAAATTTTTTCTAAAATATCAATAAAATAATTTTGAAATATTCTTTTAGGAAAGAAACATTAATCTACACCATTGCTTACTTTGTCAGACTATCTTTATTTCATCAAAGCTATAGCTGTGTTTCCAAAACTTTCTCCGAATTATTTTTCTATTCATCAATACAATTTTATAATTCGCATCGCAAAGTTTAATTCTTTGCTCACATTGTTATTTATCAACAAGACATCTCTGCAATAAGTTCACATAAAATGGTGGTAGATTTGTTAAAAATTCATTTATCTTTCTTCCAGATTATTAAATTAAAAGAATTATGCACTTGAACCTATCTGATTGTGGAATCCTTGAGTTGATTAAATTTTCCCATTTTACTTGCTTTCTGCCAAACTTATGTTTATTTTTATTTTCTTCTGCTTCTCCTTACGTGGCTAGTTTTTTTTTATATTGATGTAGAGATGACTTGTTTGCAGAATCTGTTTCCAAATCTCTTGCAGAAGTATTGTTTATTTCTTCGTCATTATTGTTACTTAGTCATTACCAGTTTTTGATATGTATATATGTATATACTTTCCTTAAAGTTTATATTGTGTATGTATTCTTCATAATCAAAAATTTTTACATTATTCTTATCTATTTTGGACAAATAGATTACATGTTTGTAAAACATTACAAACAAATGTAATCTATTTGCTTGTAATTAAAATCAGTTTCATGTTCTTTAAATGGCATTAGTAATTGTCTTTTCAGTTCACCTATGTATAATTTGAGTTTTTACAAGTGCAAGAGATGCTATATACATTGCATTTGATTTTTCCCATTTTTGTGTATTATCTATTTCTTTTAGTTTTAATATTAGTATGATAATTTTGTAATTTTTTGATATTTTTAAGCTGTATGTTTTAGAACACTAGAGGATGTTAAGTAAGAAAGAAAAGAAAAAGCAGGAAGAGAGTTTTGTCTGAAATAACAACCTTTTAAACATTAAACCTGTTTTTTTTTTTTTACTAAACTTGTGTTGTCTTATATATTCTATCAGCATTCCACAAGTTTGATCTTTTAAATTATTATTAAATATAATTAGAGTTATATGTAAATTTAACTCTAATAACATTTAATAAAAATAAACAATAGCTGGAAGAAGTTCTGTAAACAAGACATATCTATATTAACAAAAAAAACCAGTGTCATGTAAGGAGAAACAGAAGAAAATAAAAATAAACATAAGTTTGGCAGAAAGCAAGTAAAGTGGTATAATTTAATCAACTCAAAGATTACACAATCAGATAGGTTCAAGTGCATAATTCTTTTAATTTAATAATCTGGAAGAAAGATAAATGAATTTTTAACAAATTTACCACCATTTTATGTGAACTTATTGCAGATATGTCTTTGTTAATAAATAACAATATAAGTAAAGAACTAAATTTTGTTACGTGAATTATAAAATTGTATTGATGAATAGAAAAATAATTTAGAGAAAGTTTTGGAAACACAGCTATAGCATTGATGAAATAAAGATAAAAATTACAACATAGTTCCAAAGTACAATAATTTTCAAATACATAAAAATATTATTTGATTACTATTTTAAAATCAACTTCAACAATTACATACATGTTATGTATATTTTTATGTGCTATTTTATATAAATAATTGTATATTAGAAATAATCTTTTCATTTGATAAAACAACTTATGTAAACTTATTTGCTTTATTGTATACAACAAACAAAAGTGAATGCCCCCTTATATTTGTTTACTTGAACATTTAATAAAGCCTACAAAATAAAACAAACTTATTAATATCAAATTCTAATTGTCTTAACTTTATATATTCAACTATCAATAAAAAACAAATTCTTTCTAAAGACAAGATGAAATCTTATTAACTCTTTAGAAATTATAAAATGCAGAGCTGTTTACATATTGAAAGCAAAATATACATTTCTTTATTATTTAAAATTCCAATTTAATCTGTTATCCAAGGCACTAGGATGCCATTTATATGGCTAACTTTATTTTGTTTGTTGCTGTTTTGATAAGTATGGTCCAGAGTGAAATTGGAAAAATATGTAAAAATAAGGAAGAACATCAAAAATTCAAAACAGTACTATTATTTTAAATTCTTGTATTAACAGAAATTTAATATGTAGCATATGTTAAAATAATATATATAAACATAAGTGTGAACTGTATAGTAATCAAACTTTAAACACCAGATTATTTAAGATGATATCTTTACATCAAATTACTTTATATTGATAATTAATAGTTAGCCAAGATAGATCCTACAATAATCTAGTAATGAAAGATTTGATTATCTTGAAAGATATATCGTATATTATTTTACTTCTTAAAAAAGCAATTTCTTTCTTTAGATTAAAAGATTGAAGAAGTAATACTTCTTAAATCTTATAATTTACAAAAACTCTACTTACAGCTTTAGCTTTAGCCATTCTTAATATTGCTGGTCCACCAAGTTTTTCTAATTTAAGCTGAATTGGAATGTATGCCATTGGGATCACTTCAATTGGAATGCCTTTTGTCCATTTATCTCCCAAATTCTTTGAATCTTTTCTGGAATAAAGCAAATTTTCATTTCAATAAATATAAATCCTTCAGAGTTAATTTTTTTTAATATGTTATCTTTCAATATTCACAATTATAACTTTTTAAATATTCTTGATAAATAATTAATATTCCAACTTGTAAATATATTAATAATTAATTCATCATTTGGTATGATTGAATCAAATGCTTAGTACTAATATAATCTGCTAAATTTTATTAGACTAAAAATTAATTTATTATTAACAACAAGAATTTGATATTATACAGTAGACAGATTATATAAAATATAATATTGTTTTGACAAATATCATGGTTAAAATATTTAATTACATTTTTAAAAAAAAATTCTAAAAAAGTATAAATAGAATGGAATTTATGATTTGCATTTAGATTTACAATATGTAAGCAGTATATCTAAACATATACTGCTTACATATTGTAAATCTAAATGCATTTAAAACAACAACTATGTATAAATATGTATATATGTCAGTGCATTTTCTAACATGCAACTGGACACAAGATGTGTAGTGGGAATTTTAAATTGTGCAATGGATATCCCATATTTATACAATAATCAATTGTGCAATTTCTGGGTTTTATAAGTATTTCTTCCTTTTTGTTATGTTAAAGTTAAAATATTTACCTAAATTATGCAGTGTAAATATTATTCATTCAATGAAAAAGAGCTATGGAAGGAATGTTGGCAGGATTACCATTTGTATCACATATATACAGTAAGATATTTTTTATGCAGCCACATCATAATCATCATGTATCATGTAGTAAATTATATCACATGCAGGCACAGAGTGAGCACTGTGCATATCTAATGATTAAAATTGAACATTAATGGTCAAATGTATTCATACTCACTTAGAGTGTTTCTATAACTCTTGATCTGCTATGAAAACATAAGTATTTTACTACCAACACAGTTTTTTATTTATTTCATTTATTTATTAAATTCCTCATCTCATTAAATTTCAATTTTCTTGTGTGTGCAAATAGTTTTTATGATTTGTATATTTCATAAATGTTTATTAATATTTATGCATTCAATTGTCATTACAACTGACTGTGGCTGGGCATTATTATTTTCGTTATTATTTTTTCCAATAGGTTTAACTCCTTATCAATATGAATAAATAATCACAGAAAGGAGACAATGATGAGTATGAGTATTAATAATGTTAAAAAAAAAAAAAAAAAAAAGAAAACAATGGCCAAAGGGCAATGATTCTATCTCCTTATGATCATGATCTGCAAAAATGTACCAAAGTCGTTATCAATACAACCTTCTCACTACAAGTATCAAAATCAAGCATTACAGAAAAAGATAATAAACATAATAATAAAAATGACCACTGTAAAAATCAAATTCCAAGAACATTGAAGAAATGGAAGAATTGATGTGTGAGGACCTAAAAATATCCTGGAACAACGTGTAATTATAAAGTGATTACATAAGATTGTTGATATAGAGCAGTGATTCTTAACCGGTGGTCCGTGGACCACTGCTGGTCCCTGAAAGCACCTGAAGTGGTCCGTGAAGTCATCCTAAAATTATTAAATAAATGTCGACGAGTTGACGACGAATTTTGTCAGTTCAAATTTCAAATACATTTTGCTTATTTAGTGGATTTTTTTGCACAAACTAAATAAATTGAACCTTCAACTGCAACAGTCAGGAAATATGAAATTGGAAGGCACTAGCAATATATTTGCATTTGAAGGTAAAATCAGTACGTTTATCGCTAAAATCGACCTCGACCTATTGATCAGCATAGTTGAAAGAGAGAATTTTTCTGCGTTTGATACATTGAACCCAATTATTGACAGACAGTGTGCTGAGATGCCCACCAGTGGCCGAGCGGTTCTGTCGCTAAACACTGAGAGTTTGGTCGCAGGTTCCCACTGCGTTCGGACAGGCTGGCACGTGGAGTTCTCCGGGTTTTCTCCACGTTTGTAACACCTGAATAGGGGCCAGTTTCCTTTAAAAGACCTCCTGGAAGACATTATTCGGAAACTGATCCACAATCCTTTCATAGTCAACATTTCTGAGGTGCCGGATAAAATACAAGAAGAGTTAATTGAAATGTAACACGATAGTAACTGCAAGGATACTTTTGAGACAGAAATTAATCTTGAAGATTTTTGGAGCCATAAAGCTATTGCTTTCTCTAAAATTCGAGAAATTGCTTTATGGTACCTAACTTTATTTTCAACCACATATTCATGCAAGCAAGGATTCTCAGTGCTTTTGATAATTAAAAGTAAACATCGAAATCGGTTGGATGCCAGTGCTGACATGCGTTTGGCTTTGAGTAGCACTGAACAAAGAATCCAGCAGTTGGTAAACACTATGCAGTTACAAAAATTGCACTAAAATAATATAATTAATGTAACATTTTTGCAAATAATATAATACTCTTGGTTTTGAATAATTTTATACATGTTTAATTTATAGAACAACCTTATAAGAACTTATATTACTGCCAAACAGCTCATGGTCCATGACAAGAGAAAAATTTTGATAAATGGTCTGTCATCACTAAAAGGTTAAGAACCACTGATATAGAGACATGGAAATTTCATGTCCACATCCCAACTCTGAATCAAACTCATCAACTCTCTCGCTACATATTACCACCTAACACTGCCCTGGGGCAGTCCACCTAGTCAACCCCAACATCACAATCAACATTCTCAGTGAAGAGAAAAGATCAACATCAGTGGAACCCTTACCTTTAACAAAAGAAAAAGACACCTGAGGATGTATCTGCAACCAGCAACTGAAATCCTATGCAGTTGTAAGTATCCTTCTTTGTAACAATAAATTTGGATTGTAATTGTAACTATGCAGTTTGTCTCTGCCTAAATCACATCCAAATATGATCCAGAACTATCTCATAATACTCTTTTACCAATATTGGCAAAAATCTGAAGAATATAAAATTGTCTCTAATATTTTAGTGAGAATTCTCACTGCAAAACCACATTCAGCTGATGTTGAGAGACTAATAAGTGTAAGCAACATTATTAAATCAAAAAGTCGAGTATAAATATTGATACATAAAATTTCTATTTATATACTTATCACAATACATCTCCTTTGAGTCAATGGGATCCTCAATCATCCATGCAAAAACAGATTGATGGATAAAACAGATTATAAAGCACAAAGAACTGTGGTACAGAGGCATATTTCCAGAAGCAGAAGAAAACAAAGGACATAAAACTGTAAAAGAATTTCCAAAAGAAATTTTGATTCCCATATTCATGTTTACTGATTTTTGATTTATGTGATATTCTAGTGATTATTATCTTCATGCTATTTACATTCATATACATTTAAATGATAAAATGAAAAGTGTTATAGAATAGGAACAAATTAATAAATAATTATACAGACATAAGATTTGTATTATTGTCCATATTTTCCATTTATGTCTTTTTGAACACCAGAATTTATTGGCTTGGCCAAAACAAAACTAATATTTGTGAAATATATCAAATCTTATTCTAAGGAATTTTCCTAAGTATGTACCCTGGTATCCAAAACTTAAGAATGAACATAAGATTGGAAGAATATGCAGCTTAATTCAACAAAATCTCTGAAATAATGTATGATGTTAAGCACTATAGTGCAGAAATTGAATTCATACACTTTTTACTTGCAGTTGTTGACATCAAGAATAACATTTAAGAATGTAAAACAGAGGGATATGTTAAATATACTATGATTGAAAGTTATTTAATTGATACTGTATCTGTGCCATCAGCTCATCACTTTTTTCATAGATCAAAGACATCATCTAGATAATTTTACTCAAAATATAACTATTGGAAAATTAGAGGGGAATGGTCAGTGATTGATATTTCCAGAGAGAGTTTGAAGTCTCTCACAGTATGATTTCCAGGTGACTGGTCAGCATTTCAAGAAAGTAGCACTAGATGTTTACATGAAGTCATCCTCACTCTAACCACTAAACAGAAAGATCAATATATACTGATGACAAACACAATCGATGCAATATTGAAGATCAGACTGCAGCTTGACATATTAAAACACAGGTATGCAGATATTGCAGTAAATTGTAACCAGACATTTGGGAAGAAAAAGTGTATACACTAAAGTCCTACACATATCCAAAATGCATACAGTTTAAGCCAATTTTCAGTAGTGTCATGCCCTTGCCCCAGTGATCCAGTGTTCAGTTTGAAAATCAGAGTAATTTCATTTTCTCATTTGATTCTAAATGTGTGCTGATTTGACACAAAAGAGGGACCATTTACAATGCTAAAAAACATCACAGAAAGTGACAAATAAAATCATTCATTTTGCATATAGGTATGCATGTATGCATTCTCAGTATGTCCATTCTTCATATCACATCACCACAATCCTGAAATCATGGTGGTGTGATATAAAGAATGGATACACTAAGCTATAAGTGCTTGATAAACAGACAAATTGGTAAATACTATTGTGAAGACATTATCCTGTACCATGTTAGACTGCTGAAGACATGTGGTGCTATAAGCAAGAAATTCAATCAATCACAATGCCCAACCACACTGTATAGCAATGGTAGATAAAATACTGGAGTGAGGATATTCATTACATAAATTAAGTGCCCACCAATGGCTGAGTAGATAAAACAACTGAACATTGGTAGTTGGTCAGAGGTTCATGCCTGACCAACAGGCTGACCATGTGGAGTTTTCTGGGTTTTCTTCATGTTTATAACATCTAAATAGGGGATAGTCTCCCATAAAAGACCTCCCAGAAGGCATTCCCCCTCGGCAGATCACATGTGTTGCATTGCTGTAATCAACTAAAACCAAACTATTACATAACCTAACCAGAATACAGAATGCTTTCCAAATTTGAATCCTGTACAACGTGCAAGGAGGTGTTCTGAGAAAGCTCACTGCTGAAAAAAATAAGCCACCAGATTTATCTATATATTAAAAAATATATTAATTATTGAAATTTTCATTTAACTGGTAATTTTCAATAATTAATATATTTTTTAAATAAATAAGAATTCTAACTCTGATTATTCTTTATAAAAATTAATAACAATCCATATTTGAAATTTTTAATTCATTAAATCTTACCTATAATCAGCAATCACAACAAACTTCTTTGAACATGAAGCAACAATCTTTTCTTGTGTTAAACATCCTCCACCTCCTTTAATTAAAGTTAACTGAAAGTCTGCTTCATCAGCACCATCAATAACAACATCTATCTTCATACAAAATAAATGATAATTATTACTATTACCGTATTTTATGGACTATAAGACGCTACAGACTATAAGACGCACCTTCATTTTTAAGCAATTTTAAAAAAAAATATCTATAAGACGCTACAGGCTATAAGACGCACCTGAATTTTGGAGGCAATTTTTCAAAGAAAAAAGTGCATCTTATAGTCTGTAAAATACAGTATATAATTTACTCTAGGTGAAATTAATAATAAGTTTAATAATTTAGTTTGGAGACAATTGCAATTTTTTTAATCTCCACTGTTTTGCATTGAAACACATTTATAACATAGTAAAAACTCAATTATAAATTTAATTTTTCACATTTATAATAAAAATACTTTCTATACTTTACAATTAGTGTTAGTTTTATTACATAAAGAGCTAATATAATTTACATCAACCGTATTAGTGAAATGATGTTGACTTACGAAAGAAAATTTAGAATTATGAAAAGTTTAAAGATTTTTATTGGATACTTTTTTATAATATTTAATAATTATAATGATAATAATCTAAAACAAAACTTTCCAAGTGTAAACATGATAGTTATAAAAATTAATAGAGAAAACACAATTTTGTGTGTAGCAGAAGCTTCAAATTTGTGTATTCTTTATTTGCAGTTTGGTATTTGCAATCATTTATCATATCGATGAAATTAAAATTTGCTTATGAAACAATTAACAAAAATAATAAAACAATAGATAAAATCATTAAAAATTATTTAATTATTTCTATCTTAAACATGTTCTACTGTAATTGCATGTTGTTGACTTTAGACTGTGCTAGTAGTTACAATCTCAAAGTTTCTCCTATTAGTTCTTCTGTCATGTAAGTACACATGATGTCTTTACAGCATTGGTACTTATGTGGATAGTAACCATTATTTCATATCAATATACATTTTGAATGTCAGCATTATATTTTACAAGTGGATTTTAGTTTGTTTTTCCTTCATCTTTATAAATCAAAAATACCATCTAAGCAAGACACTATAAATCTATAGAAAAATAAGAAGTTGAAGAAACTGATGTTCCTCAAAGACAAAATTAAAAAGCTGGCTCATTTGTGGAAAAAGAAAATCAGTTCCTATAATTGTCTGCACTTTTTCATAAATCGATCTAGTGGAGACAAATTAGAAATGTGAAAGCAAAATTTCTTTCTGTGAAAACACATTTTATTTTCTAATTATACATAATTTTTCAATCCTTTAATCTTATTTCTTCAATATATTTCTTTTTTCTATATTTTTTTATTAATGAAATGCTAAATGATCTGAAATTGTACTTTCAGATGATTCAGCATCTTATCAACAAATAAATCATAATATAATAATATTTTACTAATGGTAAAATAATAAACAATATGATATTTGTGATGATTTAAACTTTTTTTCAAAGTTGAAATAAATCAAGAAACTACCAGGTTGTTCAATAAGTTTTGTCGTTTCATAAGAGATGGCATTATTCGTTGCTTTATTTCTCTAAAAATAATACTACTTTTTTATGAACACACATGAAGTTTCATGTAGATCTGTCAACTCATTCATATATTTACAGCTGTTCAAAGTTGATGCCTCACTGTATTTTTTTACAATGGATAAAATTGAATATCATGCAGTGATAAAATTCTTATTTTTTGAAGGTGTAGCACCAAAACAAATTCATGAATGATTGTTAAAAGTGTATAAGAACTCTTCACCTTCAATTAGAATAGTAGAAAGACGGGTTGCTGAATTTAAATGTAGTCATACAAATCTTGAAGACGATCCATGTGAAGGATGTCCAAAAAGTGCATCAACACCAGAAATCGTAGCAAAAATACAGCATATGGTTTTGGAAGATCGTCAATTAACAAAGAGAGATTTAGTAGAAGCCCTAGGGATCTCATTGAGCAGTGTGAACAATGTTTTGGCTGAAGTTTTGAGTTACAGAAAGCTGTGTGCACAATGGGTGCCGCATTCGCTAACAATGGAACAAAAAAACATTTGAATGTGACTTTCTCAGCAACATTTGCAGCATTTTAGAAAGGATAGAAAGGATTTTGTGCGTTGTTTCATCACTATGGATGAGACTTGGATCTACCACCATGATCTTGAATTAAAACAAGAGGCTAAGGAGTGGTGTGAACCCTGTACTTCGGCTCTGAAGTGAGTTAGGGTCCAGAAATCGGCCAAAAAGGTGTTAGCATCAGTTTTTTTGGGATGCAAAAGGAATTTTGTTCGTGGATTACCTCCAAACTGGGAAAACAATAAACTCAGATTATTATTGTAACCTTTTGGATGTAAAAATTTGTGAGAAAAGACCTGGTTTACAGAAGAAAAAAATCATTTTTTATCAAGACAATGCATACTCTCACACATCTCAAAAAACCATGACAAAAATCAGTAAATTAAAATACGAATTGTTGCAACATCCTCCCTATTCGCCAGATTTAGCTCCCTCTGACTTCTGGCTGTTCTCACATCTCAAAAAATTCATGCGTGGGAAATAATTTTCATCGAACAAAAAGGTAATAGCAGCCGTGGAAGCATATTTCAACAGTCTTCCAGATTCTCACTTCAGGGATGGAATCCATAAATTAGAAGAAGATCACTGGAACAAGTATATTAAAGTTCAGGGAGATTATATTGAATAATAAAATGTATTTCAAACTATAAAATTGTGTTTTTCTTATCGAAAAATGACAAAACTTATTGAACAACCTGGTATTTTCTACTTTTCGATGGACTACTTTCTAGTTACGATTCTACTTTAAAATGGAAACTTTAATTTTTATTAATTATGTTTGTTAAATAAAACTTAATTTTTAATGTTAAAAAAGTCAATTTTTTATAATTCAAATTCTGTCATCTGAAATTATTTTGATCATTAATACTTTAATTCAAAATTTAGTCATTATTTCCAATGAAGCAGCAGAATTAATAACAATCAGTCTAATGATTTTCCAATATATAAACAATAAAAATTAAAAAAAAAATTATACTTTTACCTCTGGATGCTCTTCTAAACTTGATAAATTTAGTCCATATTGTCTTATTAACATTTGGGACTGAAAAATAACAATATTGCTTACTTGAAGCATTTAAAATAATGAATGAAAAAATATATATATCATAACAGTATTAAAAATTATATTTCTGATGGCTTCAGAATTATCTGAACAGGTTAAGACAGAATAATAAGCATAAAAAGTAATCATTCTTGGAAATAGGATTATTTCTTGGGAGTTGTGAAGATAATCTACAGTTCAGTTTAACAAAGTGTGGTAAAATTTTTGTTCACTTTATTGTAAAATTAATTTTCATGCAATAACAATGTTTTGCCAGGGCAACAGTAAAATCCACTTTAACACAAGAATTTGTTAATCAGTGTTCATTTAAGATGAGTTGACTGTATACATAAAATATGGTTATTAGTTTTGCAAATTGACACATTTGTTGAACAACCATTTTAATCAAATTTTTCATTTTATCAAAATTCCAACTAAAATATTTACAAAAAAAGAAAAACATTATAAATATTAAATTACATTAAATTATCTCTTCTACCAATTTGGTTATTAATGAGGACTTATCACTCCCCAATCAAAATACAATTTTTATTAACTATTTAAAATTGTATGCTCCAACTGAAGAGAGATCAAAATGCCTGAAATGTACACTTTGTAGTTAGTTAAAAGAATAAAGAAGTTCTAATCTGGTCACATTTTTGATTGTGGTGTTATAAGTCCTCATTAATACCCAAATTGGTAGCTACATTAAAAGAAGAGAAAATATAATATTCAAAAGGACAAAGCATTTTATAACAAGTAAAAATTAAGTTCAGTGGTACCTCGTATAACATACGCCTCGAATAACGGACGCTGCGAACAACAGACTTTCTGTTTAGCCATTACGTGACTCGAACAACGGACTGGCTGCGAACAATGCACTTTCCGGCATAATTGGTGACTGCTCCATGGGTGCGTTCTTTAATAGCGGTTGCTCTGTGTCTCTGCTACTACAGGAGTGCGCTGCCATTTGTAGGCATTTAGAAATGACGGTAAAAGAAAGAAAGATGGCAGCGCCCGCACTATTGATAGTATTCGTGATGGAGGAATCTATAATTCTAAACTATGAGCTTTAAAAGGCAAAAGAAAGGTCCCAATTTAAAGGCCCCATAAAATGGATTATTTGTTGAAAGAGCATTCAAAATAGCCTCGAAAAAAAATTCGTAAAGACACTTACATCACCGCGTGCACTAACTCGTGCTTTCACAATTTCTAAATTCTCATTCATAAAACCACATAATGGACCCGGAAATGAAACTATCTGAGCCATGGAGGATGCCATGTTGCTTTCCACCGTAAACTACTGCTACAAGTGGCCGTTTTTGCCGTTTGACGGCGTGCACTCCCACCGGAATTTAGGAATGCGTTCCGCAGGAATTTTTTAACAGATGTTGCTTGTGCAGAGTTACGCAGAGGAATAAAAGAATGCACCCCATGTTCATTTTTTTTATGATACAGTATGGTTATTTTATGCTGTGGAACGAATTAGATGTTTTAACATGTATTTCTATGGGAAAATGCGTTTCGTATAACGGACGTTTTCACTTAACGGACGTGCACCTGGAACGGATTAAGTACGTTATACAAGGTACCACTGTATATTAATTCATTTAACTCAAATACAAAGTATTAGAACTTTTATTATTAAAAACATGATTTTTAAGTATTTTCAACAATAAAAAAGAAAAAAAAAATGTTATTTTCAACCAGAATTAGTTTATTTATCTTATAAAATTTGATAGCTTAAAGTTAAAAAAGTTTTACTACCTGAATGGATGTTGGAATACAAGAAATTTTTAAGCCTTCTTTTTTAATTCTTTCAGCTAGAAAAATGTAAAACATCAATAATAATTATACAAAATGCATAACTTTAAAATATGTATAAAACATTGTATAAGATTTTTTTTGTATAATTTTATATCTAAAAGATTTCAGAAAGTGTTGATTTAAAATATGACGACTAAAATAAATAAAATATTAATATAATTTCTAAATTTATTATGACTTGTATCATTTAAATTTACATAATTAATTCATTATTTTTAAACTGAAAAGTTAGCCACATTACTAGTTTGAAACAGTTTCATTAACAATTTTGTTGTAAACAGAATTGCAAATCTAAAATATATATACAGTATTACTATAAAGACCAATGAAAGTATGTTTGGAAAGTTGTCTTAAAAAGTAGTAAGTTTATTTTGCCTTCAGTCATTCTTCATTTACTTGAGGCTAACATGCTAACACTTCCATGAATGTTTTGTTTTATTTGCATTTTTCATGAACTATAGAGGGTGCTGCATTTTTACAAACTGGCTACTTTATCTAGGTTGCTTGTAACTAGTAATGAAAATTAATCATATATTACTGTCTGATATAATGATATATGCTGCTTGTAGCTGTTTATCAAGAAATTTTATAGGCAAATAATTATTGCTAGCAGGACACATCATTATGTGGTATCAAAACAAATGAATGAATTGTTTTATACATATTTGTGCCCTTTGTGTTAAAAAACATCAGATTTGACATTGTCCTATGAGGACCGGATTTACAAGTAAAAAGCTATGTAAAGTTGCTGCTTAGGGCCTCAACTTTCAAGAGGCCTCAAATGTTTGTACAAAAAAGAAAATTGAAGTCAAATTTTGTCATAAACATTTTCTTACAAACCAACAAAATATACTCGACTTTTTATTTTGTGTAGTATTTCATTAATTTTTTTCTAAGAATTAACATACCGTATTTACTCACATATAAGACGAGGTTTTTATTCATTTATCATGGCTTCAAAATCCCAGATCATCCTATATGCATGAGTGAAAGATTCTTTGCGCTTTTGCAAGTAATTTTTGTGAACCGTGTATTTACATTTTTTACTAGATGCTTACCCTCTTGTATTTAAAAACAAGTATTTTATCTGGGTCATTTGAATCTTTCTTGTATATTCTCAGGAATAAAGAGGAATAGCAATAGGAAAAGCAAAGCTTTTGAATTGAAATCCAGACTGAAATTCCAAAATCACATGGGAGCATGATATAAGTTTTAATCCATTCCCACATGAAAACAGATGATTATTCAAAAATCAGAATTTAAAGAAATTCATAAGTGTAATTGATGGAGAGTGGATTTGACTTAAGAATTGTCAAAAAAATGTTCCTGATTGTCCAGCTTTACATGAACAAATTACATTGTTGATTTTACAAGATTTTTCCTAAAAGTTTAAAATGCAAGTAATTTTTGTGGGACAATGTGTACATTTATGTTCATTTGATATTTTATTTGTGATTAAATAAGATAAAACTAAAATTGTATTAATAAAACTAATTTCTTTTATTTTGATCTTTAAAGTCACACCTTGTCTTATATGCGAGATTGTCTTACATTTGAGTAAATACGGTAAGATCTTTTTTAAAAAATTGATAAAACCAATTTAAAAAAAAAATTTTAATGAAAATTTAATTAAATTCAGTTATAAAACAGAAGACTAGTGAAACCTCACATCTTTTTCTTCCAATATCGATATTAAATCAGAGCCATAATCTGATTTAATTCTTTTCTTTTTATGATTGACTTCTAAAATTGTGAAGGGTTGGTAAGGGGCCTTACAGAGTTCAGCATAGGGCTTCGAAATGCTTAAATCCGACCCTGTGTCCCACACAAAATTACTTGCATTTTAAACTTTAAGAAAATATGTTTTAAAATTAACAACATAACTTGTTCATGTAAAGCTGGACAATTGGGGTAACTGCCAATTCTTAACAGTTTAATCCACACTTTCAGAATTCAGAGAAGCTCATAAATATAACCGACCGATTTCCGAACAATCATCTGTTTTTCATGTGGGAATAGACAAAAACTTACATTAGTCTTCCATAAGGTTTTGAATTGCAATTTGAAACGCAACAGAAAGCTTTGCTTTTTCTATTGCTTTTCATCTTTACTGCTGATAATACTCAAGAATGAATCAAACAACCCAGATAGAATAGTTTTGTTTTTAAACACCAGAGGGTGAGCATCTGGTATAAAATAATAACAACTAACAATTTCTCAAAAACAACTGGTGACAAAATCAAAACAATTATTAATCTAGGAGACAATTTTCCAAGTAAACCTACTTGATATTTATCATAACCATGATAAATATCAATGCAATTACTCTGTAATAAGTAATCTTTAACAAAGTTACGTTTTATTAATAGGCCTATATAAGGCAAATGTAGAAACATTTTCTGATTAAAAGATTAAAAAAATTTATGAAAAAAATTTTTTAACAAAGTTATTGTATAACTTGTAACTGTAAATGTAACAAATACAAGTTATACTGTAACTTTGTAATTGTAACATTTACATTATATCTTAAATTTATAACCTTTGGATAATTTTTAAGATATTTTATAAATCTAAAATATTAAAGCTATTTTTTAAAAATCAGAGTTAAATTATATCAACACATTGCATATAAATAAAATTTAGACTAATTATTATAATTTTATAAATAGTTTTCAAATACAATAAGTCAAAATTGAGTCATTTAAGAATTTAATGTTTACTAACCTAAATGTTCAACAGCGTATACTGCAGTTGTTCCACTACCAATTCCGACCACAAAATTATCCTAAAATACAAAAAGTCCCATATAAAAATCTCAAATTAAGTATTGTAATTTTCTAATTTAAATTTAAAATGTTTCATTAAATAACTGAAAATTTCAAATCATCATTTCATTTTCATTTGATCTATTTAACTTTATCAAAGAAAATCAATAAAGTATTCATATTTAGATATATATATTTTTTTTCAGTTCAATATTTTGTAATTTCAGCATTCATTTATTGGAGGCCAAATATTTAATTACTATAAATATTAAACTTAAAAGTTATAAATCAATTATATTATAAATTTAAGTTAAAATTAGTCAGTCAGAACTATTTTATTTCAAAAAAGATGATTAATAATCTTTAAGTTAAAATTCTATTTAAAAAGTTGGGAGAGTATTTTAGCTTCTTACACTATACATGAAAATAAAGATGAATTCTTGAATGAAATAAAGAATTAGTTCAAACAAATGAAAATAATTTTTTAATTAAAATGACATTTTGCAATAGAAATTCTATTTGAATTAATGTTGTGAGAAAACTGTTAATTAAAATTTTAGGGTGATAATTCTAAAACACATAGGCTAATTCACAATAATAATAAAAATAAATACAAATGTAAATATAACATTTGTATATAACATGTCTATACATAACATTTTAAAGATTAGTTATATTTTAGTAAAACAGTATATATAATGAACATAAATTATATAATTGTATACTTTGTTTAAAAAAATTCATACTCCTTATAAACTATGAATTTTCTGGCTTTATTATTTATACATTTTAATTACATATGCTGAATTCTTTTATGTGAAATATCAGTTCAACTATAATGTAGTTTAACAAAACTAAATAGTATAGATTTATACTGAACAATATCAAATTGTGTTTTTATAAAATTTCAGAGTATTAAATAAATACAATTAAGGGTCTGTGCAAAAATTATATCTGCATTTTTCTTGAAATTTTTACTCCCCATCCCATCCCAGCTTATCCAAGTTTTCATAATTCCCTTCCCTCTTTGGAAATCTGACAAAATTCAACCCCCTTAAAACCTTTATCACTGATAGATACCATAAGTAAAAATGAAATGTACAAGAAATTTTGAAATAAATATAGTAAAAGGCATAAACTGTATAAAATTTAAAGAAATAAATGAATGCCCACCAATACTTGACCCCCCTCGTTTGACTTTGTCTGATTCATCATTACCCCCTCTCTCCCTTCCAGTATAGACATCAGTTATGGACAATCTGAAGTAATGAATTTTCTTGCCTATGAATGTAAAGCCCTAAGTAATGAATAATCTGAAGGTCAAAAAGTATATATCAAACATATTCAACATATAACACACATAAGACATGACACACTAGGTGATTTCTTGCCCGGGAGACATGTCTCCAAGCAACAAAAACCTGTTGACATTTACCAACATTTGGACACGAGGAGACAAGTTGCCTGAGTCAAACAATTCACATTTCTATCTGATAATCATAAATTTTTGCTAATGGTGCAAAAGCATATATCTTTGAGTACCTTGTCATGATATTCTTTAATAGTGTTGTTATACTGTAAATTGGTTTTTACGATTGAATTAACATATTTACTCGTATATAAGACGAGGTTTTTATTCATTTTTCACTGCTTCAAAAACTTGGTTGTCCTATATATATGTGCGAAGGATTCTTTGTGTTTATGCAATAATTTTTGTAAACCATATATTCGCATTTTTTATTGGAAGCTCACCCTCTGGCATTTAAAAAACAAAAGTATTTTATCTGGGTCGTTTGAATCCTTCTTGCGTATTGTCATGAGTAAAGATGAATAGCAGTAGGAAAAGCAAAGCATTTGAATTGAATTCCAAAATCATACAAAAGCCTGATGTAAGTTTTAATAACCATTCCCACGTGAAAACACACAATTATTCAAAAATCAGAATTCGGAGAAACTCATAAGTGTAATCGACAGAGAATGGATTCAACTGTTAAAAATTGGCATGACAGGTTTCTGATCGTCCAGTCCAGCCTTACACGAAGAAATTGTGTTGTTGATATTACAAGATTTTTCATTAAAGTTTAAAATGCCAGTAGTTTCTGTGGGTCAATGTGTGCATTTATGTGAATTTCATATTTTATTTGTGATTAAACAAAATAAAACTAGAATTGTATTAATAAATCTAATTTTCTTTATTTTGATCTTTAAAAAGTCATACCTCATCCTATATGCAAGACTGTCTTATAAGCGAGTAAATACAGTAATTAAATTAAACATTGTGTCCTGTCAACCGTCGACAAGTGACTATCCTCTATTTTTATTTTTTCTTGTAAACAAGAGCTGTATTACGTGATAAATCTATGCGTACTCATTCACTATTGTTTTAGTCTCCCGAAATTAAAGTGGTTTGACTCCCCGCCGACTGCACTCCCCCTGCTCAAGAAACAGGTTTTTCTGTTGCCTGACGACATGTCTCCCATAAAAATCGCTTTGTATGTCATAGCCTATTCAAAAAAATATAAAATTATAAATTTTTTAAAGTAAAGATTACAAACATTTGTTTTCTTAGATTGCAATTTTTCCAAAATATGACATGATCTTAAATAAAAAGTCCAATAAAGCTAAAATATACAGATATCTTGAATCATGTGATAGAACCCATAACTTATGACTTTCAAGACCCAATATAATAATTAGATATTTATTATATTTAATTTATGATTTTTAGTACATCATCTGATATAAACATTTAAAATCAACACTACATTTTATAACAACTTTTAGAAATAATCAATCAAAAGTGCTATCATTGAACATCTTTCACTAGGGTATCATAGTGATTAAATTTTTCCAAGGTTACTGATGAACAAATACTTAAAAACTCTTACACGTTTTTAGTGATAACTTTTTCTCTACATGAAATCAACAAACTTCTTGTAAACAAAAATCAGAACTAAAAATTTTTAAAAGTATAACACTTTTAAAATTTCAAATTTATTAATGATTGAATTATTCAAAATTTGCAATAGAATAATTTCTATTGCAAATTATTAAACTCCCTAATGATTTATTTTTCGTTTTTAACAATTCTTACAAAATTCATAAGTAATGCAAACTTTTTACTTAACAAAATTGAGCCATTTTCTTTTTACGATGAAAATCATATTTAACTTTCTGGTAAATATAGTTGAAAACTGCTTGCAAGTAAAATCATTAGATGATGCTGTAACTATTCAAAATTGTTGGCAACAATACTTTTTTCAACGTGCATAATTTTGTCACAAAATCTTTTTCCCCTGAGGAAAATTTGGTAACATTAGTCTTAGGAGGACCACCCAGACCCCAGATTCCTCAACTATAAGAAGGATCTCTATCATTGAAAAGAATACACTGTAATAAAAGTGTAGAGATATGGATAAAAAATAATTAAATGAGAAGAATAATTTGGCAATTTTTAAAAAGATATTCCCAATAAACAGTATGGATATTTTAATGATCAGGTTCTTGGACACACAGCCTAAAGGACATATAAAAATGATTAATACTACCACTCTCCAAAAAGGTAATTTTCAATGATGTTTTTAGTTAATAACTAAACATTGTTCATATTTATTAGATTTTGATTTAAAATATTTAAACATTCTTGAAACCGTGTCGGTATTTTTTCCTTTGTAAAAAGAAAACATACTGACACGGTTTCAAGAATGATAAAATATTTAACGATAAATCGTATCTTTCTATGGGAAAGAATATGAATTGATCTATAAGGATAGGCATTTAAAAATGAAAATAAAAGATAAATTGAATCCTTTCTCATTTCAATACAGAACAAGCCTAATTAAAATAAAGGATATTTGGCAACATTTTATAAGAAACTGATAATTTTCTTTGTAGTAATTAAATAAAATCTTTATTTTCAATATGATTGCAGACAATCTTCAACTTTCAGATATAATGTATTCTTTAAAATGTATGCAAAAGTTGAATGCTTGAAAGTCAAACCATACAGTTGTGTGTTATAAAGGGCATTCTGTTCAAAGAAAGCTAAGAAGAAAAATCATAACATTCCTTATAAAGATAGGAAAGTTTTACTCTTTTTACAGTGAATATATTGTAATAATTATAAATTACTAATAAATTTGGCACCTAGAGGGAGGAGTTAGGCATCATCACGAGATGGCACCTAATGCCTTATTATCATTATTGCTAAATTATAGCAAAGGATATAAGGCAGTTGGAGGAATTTATTACTATATATTGGGTTTGTTGTGGATGTTTATATTGAGTGAATATATTGTATTGTATAAAGCAATATTTAACATATTAAAACCATAATTATAGTCAAAACTAAAACTGTTTGAAAACATCACTGCAAATAGCTTGAAATAAGTGTTTGTTAGCAGAAAATGTATACAAATGGAAATTTGATATTTAAAAGTGATTTAAGGCTATCAAAGCATCAGATACAAAAAAATAAGTTGTCCAAAAATCAAGAACTGTTTGTTTATAAAATTACATTCAAACATATATTATACAATTTACCTAAAAGGGTTATTAAATTTTTTTATACAAACTTCATTTTTATGCATATCATATATAATTTATAATTTTATAAAACAAAAGTAACTAAACAACAAAGATTTTGAAGTACTAACATGTAGTTTATCATCTTTGTTCAAACTACATCACAAAATATAAAGATTATCAGCTAAAATAACAAAGAATCTTAGTTTTTTAAGCATATAATATATTAATATGTACTGTATTGTAATTATAATTCTTAGCTTATGTAATACCTTGGACTAAGTCTAGATTGTGTATGCAATTTATACACTGAAGATCTAAATCATGGTAAATCCAAATCATACATCAACAAGAACCAATTATTAAGTTTATCCAAAAATTACATAAGCAAGAATTACATAGCAATAAGACAGTCTAGCTTTGTTTAAATCTTGTTTTCACATAAAGATCTTTCTAATAATTAACACTTATTCAATTATTTATGCTTTGTAGAGTTGCTACTGTCTTTATATATATGCATTTGAAATACTAAAACCTTACATAAAACAATAATTAAAAAAAAACACTAAGAGAAATTAAGAATGAGTTAAATTATTTCATTAAATGAACTATAATATTTTAGTGAAAAATAAAGTATAGAAGAAAAAACTACTGCAAACCATGTAAAACATGGTCATCTCAACAAAAATCATAAAATTTTTTGAAGGTCTAAACTTCTGAATTAAAAAATTCAAATATTTTGATCATTTTTGTTTTTGAAAATAAAATTAATTTAAAAACTTGTAACATTTATGAAATGTAGAATTGTCAATAGTATAGAAAATTAGTTGAACGATACAAATTTTCAAAAACAAAAATTTATTAAACTAAAAACTAATTTTTCTCATTTTAACAAAAATATTATGTCAATATCTCTACATAACAAAACTACAAAGTCCTTAACTTAAACTTTTATATATATTGCTTAAGTATCAATTTCCCTTGAAAATTTTCTTTTTCTCAATAGATTAATTGATTTAACTTCACAGTTGGTTTAACCGTAGTTATTTCGTCTGTACCGCATTTCATCAGAGACAAAGACTATTGGGTTTTATTCACATTATTCTTTATTTCACTACTTTTATGTCGAATATAAGTAAAGTTTATTTAAAACAATTAAATCCACAAAACTATGTGGATTTCAATTAAAATAAAAACCGCACGTCAATTGTAAGGTCGATATCGAAGAAAGACAACAGCAAACTCTGAAGTTTGGGCTAGAAGAGAAGGAAGGAAAAAGTATAAAATACAATTAGAAATTTTATCAAAATGTACTCTAGAAAAATCCATCTCTATTTTTAAAATACTAATAAGTAAACCATTTCAAACTTTCATTCAATAATTTTGTTTCAGTTTATGAGTATTTATCTTGTAATGTTGAAAATTCAGTTTTATAACTCCATAAAAATAACTAAAACATCTATCACTTCAAAGGATATGGTTTAAAAAATTATTCTTTTAATAACTGTAGTCATTAATACATTTTTTAAATAAAAAAAATCACTTAATATTTTAGATTTAATAATATAAATTTCCTAGCTTATAGCCTGTGTTTATACAAAGTATATGCAGTGTGTGTCCATTTATTATGATGATAAACAAAGTTTAACTTTAAAATCTTTTAAATAACCATATAATTTAAGAATTTTATTGATTGTTAAATTAATGTGTATAATAATCGATTTATGTGAATATATTTTAATTTCTTTACCTTAATATGACAATCTACCGCCTTTTGCGCCGCCAATTTCTTAGCAATTTCGACTTTATCCATGTTTGTGAAGTGTATCGAAGAGAGTCCTTGGACAGAGTGACGATAATGATTACATTTGCCCCAAACCACTGATGGACAATACGTAAATATCCGTATTGATAAGCCAATCATCTCCTCACGTGTTTTTGAAATTGAAATATTTTAACAAGTATCAAACTATTTACGATGACATATTATTTAAAATTGATATAAATGATTGATCATTTGAGTCAGGAAAAATTGGCTGTAACTAAACTCATTTTTCTATCTGTATATTTATTTTAGTTAACTAAAATGAGTGTCGATGCTAAATTTAGTCGGTGTTAATTCTTCATTTTTGAGGGAAAAAAAACGTTATTTTTATTGATGACGAATATATTACTTTATTTAACAATTCAGGATTATTTAAATTGCAAATATGAATTTTTAAGACAGAATCGAAATACGTCGAGATGGCGCTACAAATTAATGACTGTTATTAATTTCATAAACAAACACATTAAATATTCTATTTTAAGTGTTATATTTAAATATATGTATTTTTGTTTTTCTTCATTGGTTGATTTTAATGTACGTAAAACTTAAAAAAAAACTTTTAAAAAATTAAAACGAAAACTAAAATATATTACTATTAATTTAATCTCCAGAGGGCAGCACAGAAACAATATTATCAAAGCAGTGGTGCCAACTTAGGGGTTTTATTTCCTCCTAAATAGGGGTACAAATACTGTAGTTTACTGGAAAATGTAGTTTACCCATATTGTTTAGTTGAGTTTCAGCGACGAGTAGGCGTTTTCAAGTCACACGTTAATTTTGCTCAACTGTGTCCACGCCACCGCATGAAAATTTGTGTTTCTCTGGATTGCGAAAAAACTATTTTTTTATATGCATTGCTCCTGAAGCAACTGTTTAGGGGAATTTGTTTCAGTATTTAGGATTAACACTATTATTTTAGGGGATTTTCAAAACAGAAGATTGGCAACAGTCTTGGTTATCATGCATTGTAGCTTCTAACGTTCTGGAAATTACTACCGGATTGCCCACTACGCATTTAAAATATTTGTAGGCGTCCCGAAATTGGAAAAAGAATGAAGCAATTTAACCGTTGCAATTGTATATCAATTTATAAATAATTATATAGATATAATCAGACATTATTAGTTTATGAAGTCGTAAAATTATGTAGAAGGGTCCGCAATCTTCTATGACTCGCAGGTGGCTAGGATGATTGACACAGATATATTGGGTACCTCTCATCACCTGGACGTCTCATTATGACTTTATCTGAATCCATGCATGGACAAGCATGGAAAAACGCCATTTTAGTTACCACAGAGCGGAGGATCAAAAATTTAAAGTAAAATAGATGTCATATAGCTTCCATAGTCTCTCCATAAATGCGCATTTACACGGAATTTGAATGAAAAAGACGATAAGAATAATACTGAGCGAGTGGGGGTATAGCTCAGTGGTAGAGCATTCGACTGCAGATCGAGAGGTCCACGGTTCAAATCCGTGTGCCCCCTTTCGTTTTAAATTTTTAAAAAGATTTTTTTCCTTTAATTATTGAATTCTCATGTACAGTATTTAAAAATAATATCGAGCGAGTGGGGGTAGAGCTCAGTGGTAGAGCATTCGACTGCAGATCGAGAGGTCCGTGGTTCAAATCCATGTGCCCCCTTTCGTTTTAAATTTTTAAAAAGATTTTTCTTCTTTAATTATTGAATTCTCATGTACAGTATTTAAAAATAATATCGAGCGAGTGGGGGTATAGCTCAGTGGTAGAGCATTCGACTGCAGATCGAGAGGTCCGTGGTTCAAATCCGTGTGCCCCCTTTCGTTTTAAATTTTTAAAAAGATTTTTCTTCTTCAATTATTGAATTCTCATGTACAGTATTTAAAAATAATATCGAGCGTGCGGGGGTATAGCTCAGTGGTAGAGCATTCGACTGCAGATCGAGAGGTCCGTGGTTCAAATCCGTGTGCCCCCTTTCGTTTTAAATTTTTAAAAAGATTTTTTTCCTTTAATTATTGAATTCTCATGTACAGTATTTAAAAATAATATCGAGCGAGTGGGGGTATAGCTCAGTGGTAGAGCATTCGACTGCAGATCGAGAGGTCCATGGTTCAAATCCGTGTGCCCCCTTTCGTTTTAAATTTTTAAAAATATTTTTTTCCTTTAATTATTGAATTCTCATGTACAGTATTTAAAAATAATATCGAGTGAGTGGGGGTAGAGCTCAGTGGTAGAGCATTCGACTGCAGATCGAGAGGTCCGTGGTTCAAATCCGTGTGCCCCCTTTCGTTTTAAATTTTTAAAAAGATTTTTCTTCTTTAATTATTGAATTCTCATGTACAGTATTTAAAAATAATATCGAGCGTGCGGGGGTATAGCTCAGTGGTAGAGCATTCGACTGCAGATCGAGAGGTCCGTGGTTCAAATCCATGTGCCCCCTTTCGTTTTAAATTTTTAAAAGATTTTTCTTCTTCAATTATTGAATTCTCATGTACAGTATTTAAAAATAATATCGAGCGTGCGGGGGTATAGCTCAGTGGTAGAGCATTCGACTGCAGATCGAGAGGTCCGTGGTTCAAATCCGTGTGCCCCCTTTCGTTTTAAATTTTTAAAAAGATTTTTTTCCTTTAATTATTGAATTCTCATGTACAGTATTTAAAAATAATATCGAGCGAGTGGGGGTATAGCTCAGTGGTAGAGCATTCGACTGCAGATCGAGAGGTCCATGGTTCAAATCCGTGTGCCCAGGGCAGCTCCTAGGGCCGGGCTACTGGGGCAACCGCCCCGAGCCCTGCGCTTAAGAGGATGCGGAATAATGCTTTATAATTGAAATGTAACAACTAGTATTTCAACATAAAACTTAATTTTAAAGTGTAATTGTGAGGTTAGGAGCGGTCAGATGGGGACATCGGGGACGATGTCAGCTGTCAGGATAGCCGAATGTGGGGTTTAGACGAGTAACATTCCTAAATCGTTAAGACAATAAATTTACAAGGGGGTTGCGACGGAGACGAGATATAGAGAGAGGGACGAGTAACGGAAGAAGTGAGGCAAGACAACAGTTGGTGACGGCGCGAAAGGAGAAAAGGACGAAAAGACATTACGAAGACGATAACATTATCGTTCTATCAAGACGGTTAAGAACGCTGGAAGATTATTGTTACTTCTAGTTCTATATGTCTATCATTATTCCTACACATATTGTAAGCTAATAAATGTTTTAATTGAACAAATTTGTGGTACTTTTTATAATTTACTGTTAAGTTCGATATGCAATTAAACAGAATTGTATCACGTGTCAGGTGTGTTTATGTTATCTAGCGTTAATGTACAGTCCACAGCTCTGTCACACGTGTCAGGTGTGTTATGTAACTGTACACTTAGGAATTCGGGGTAAGATCTTCCCGCCTAGAGAGGGAGAAATTGTGCATTTCGTTTGGTGTTTACGGTCAGTGTTGACCAGCGTGTAGCTGTGTGGCCAATAAAGAACCGGTGTTGTGATTATTAAATTAATTGTCGGGTGCCTGAGTGTTGTTCGTTTGTGGAGTGCCGGAGTGTTACTCGCTAGTGGAGAAATTAAAGTTCAAATTTGTTGTTGTTGTGTTATAAGGAATCTGTGTACTGTTTTAGACCGTGAATACGGGAACATTTTAAAAACATTTTACATTTACTAAGGTGTTTTAATTTAAGCACCGTAAGGTGTTCAGCATTCCGTTACCGTAAAACAACAGAGAGAAGCATCGTTATAGTGTTAATAACTTTAAAACTTGGGATTGGAACTTTAATGACACAAGCAAAGCCGGATTTACATAAGGACATTTGGGGCCGGTGCCCAGGGCCCCCGCAAAACTATGTTTAAACATAATTTTTTTTTTCCTATTACTGCGATAGCCTAGTGTGGCCTAATTACGAGGGCCACATGGCAAAGAAAACCAAACCCGGGAATAAACCTATGAAACATCGGAAAATTTCGGGAAAAAATTTGACATAGGTATTTTTCAATTAAATTAAAATAATTAGTTTTACACAATAAAATATATGTATGTTTACAATAACCTTATTTTTAAAATGAAATTTACAACTTCCTAGTTGAAATCTAGTTGAAAGTACAGTATTTTGTGTAAATTTTCTAAATCATCAAATTTGCCTACTCTTAAAGGGGGGCCCCACCGAATTTGTGCCCAGGACCTCTGGATTGGTAAATCCGGCTCTAGACACAAGTAAGTTTTTCAAATTTTCCAATTATTATATTATATTTGACAAGACTATGTCTTGTTTATTATAAAATCGAACTGCCGGCCTGTGTTACCAGCTGAGAGGTATGGAGAATATATATGTCAGGAGTTGCAATTTGGCTCAGTTTGGCCTGGATCAGTTTCTCAGTTAATTTTTACCGGCAGAACAAAAACGCAGAACACGTGGTCGGAGGTCAACGTGGACATCACGGACAATGTAGGACGCAATCCAGACCAATTTCTCCTAGCAGCGAAACTTGCCGCGTACAGATTGTAGCCACGCCACTAAAGACGTTATATTAAAGTTTTCGTTACATCCGACGACGTTATAATAGGGATTAAGCTGTATATTGTTTGTGCAAAATAAAAAAATAATTTCTGACGATACAATCGAAATAGCCACAATTATTTTTTCAAAAACGGGAAATTTTCGTTAGGCATCGACAAAAATTCAACCCGGGCCAACACGCAACGGAGAGAAATTTCGACATTGGATAGGTTAATAGGTCGTGGCCGGTGAAGTTAAAACGATCGCGCTCAAAACCAGCGATACCAAAGAAGATCGGAGAATGAGAACGAGACTACCTTGAGCATCAAAGTGATTCCGCTTAGTAGTGAGTCTCCGAGACATAGTCTTGTCCCAAATACGGTTTTTCCGTTTTACTTGTTTAATTTCTATTTTTCTATTCATTTTTTATTTCAAGTTTTATTTTCTATTTTTTTTTTTTTCTATGATTTAGATCATTAGCAATGAGTACGAGTAGAGATTGTGATAAAAATAGAAATTATTTAAGTGGTAACCAGAAAAGAAAACGTGCCGAAAATAAAAAAGATTTAGAAAGTCGTCAAAAAGATAGTCTTTTAAAATATTTTAAAACTGATAACGAAGAAAACGATCTGGCTATAGCTAGCACTAGTGTACAAAATAAAGAGTTACAAACTACATACAAAGAATTACCTTCATTATTGAATGAAGATGGAGCTATAAATGATGAAGGTCAAGAAGATTTTTTTCTTAGCGCAAACAAGAAAACTAAAGAATTATCAACTATATTGGAAGACGTTCCTGGAACATTGCCATCATACCCTTCTGAGAAAATTATATTATTACAAGTAGAGCATCGATTATCCGACCCCCGATTAACCGACCGCGTTCTAGTCGGCAAATTCAAATGTCTGCTAGTGATGTGGCGCTACAATATTTGGTCATGTCTTGGCTACTTTAATATTATTTTTGTTAAATTTTTGCATGTTTTAGCTGGCAGCACTGGCTCGACCATGAAAGGGAGGCTAGTATTTAAACCAGGCCTAATACACTATACTAATAATGTATTTTTTCATACTTTTCGGTTATCCGACCAACCCCAGTCCCCAATTAAGTCGGATAAATGATGCTCTACTGTATTAATTAATAAAAGCATTGTTCAAGTAACAAATTACGATTTTCTCATAGATGAACGAGGTAGAAAATTTAATGTATCTTATTACACAAAAGTACATTTAAATGGAGAAAAATGTTACAGAAACTGGCTTCTCTATTCAAAATTCAAAAGATAAGGTATTTGTTTTTACTGCTATTTATGTCCTAACCAATTGTCAAGATCATCTTTAGCATTAGTAAATGAAGGTGTTTCTGACTGGAAGCACCTTGGAACTCGCTTAAATGAACATGAATTATCGTTGCCACACAGAAAATCACTTAAAGATTTTATGGAGCTAAAAAATAGGTTGCAAAAAGATCAAACAATTGACGATTTTCATCAAAAACAATTAAATTCAGATGCAGAACATTGGCGTGAAGTTCTTAGAAGGATTATATTTTGTGTGCAATATTTAGCTAAAAACAACGATGCACTTCGTGGAACGAATCAGACAATTTTTACAAAAAATAATGGTAAATTTTTAGGTTTAATTGAATTAATTTCAAAATTCGATGCAAGAATGGCAGAACATATAAAACGTATCAAAGATAAAGAAACAAACGATCATTGTTTAGGTTGGAAAATTCAAAATGAGATAATTAATCTGTTGGCAAACAAAGTTAAAAATGAAATAATAAAAAAATTAAAAAAAGTAAATATTATGCAGTACAGTTAGACTTTACTACCGATAAAAGTCGTATTGAACAATTGACTCTCATTGTTCGAATTGTAGAAATGACTGACGAACAAGAACGATATGAAGTTGAAATTAATGATTTTTTTATTGGTTTTTCTCCTATGCCAAAAAGTACAGGGTTTGATTTATCAGAGGAATTATGTAATCAACTTAAAACTTTTAAATATTTCTTTGAACGATTGCCGTGGACAAGCTTATGACAATGGGGCTAACATGGTAGGCAAGAGAAAAAGCGCGCAAGCAAGAATTTTGGAAAAAAATCCGACAGCATTTTTTGTGTCGTGTTCTGCGCACAATTTAAATTTATTAATAGGTGATATGGCTTCCTCGGTTCCTATGGCTATGACATTTTTTGGAACACTTTCAAGTCTGTATACACTATTTTCTACGTCTGCTCACAGGTGGGCTATTTTCATGAAACATTTAATAAATTCAACTCTAAAACCATTATCAGATACACGTTGGGAATGCCGAATAAATTCTGTGAAGACAGTTAGATTTGATTTAGACAAAATTATAACAGCATTAGAAGAATTAAATGACGTGACAGAGGATTTTAGTGTGAAAAGTGAAACAGATTCCTTACTTGAGCATGCAATTAATTTTGAATTTGTTTTATCTACAGTTATTTGGTACGAATTATTATTGACAGTCAATACAGTAAGTAAAACTGAACAAAAACCTAATTGTAATTTAAGTTTAGTAATTAAGCTTTTAAAACGGTTGATGGATTTAAAAAAAAAAATTTAGAGAGAATGGTCCGATTTCAACAGCATCGCCAGAACGAAGATTTTCTCAATTAAAACTAATTAAAAATTATATTCCGACAACAATTTCACAGGAACGATTAACAAATCGGACATTTTTATCTATTGAGCACGAAATATGTGAAAAATTAAATTACGATGATTTAATAAAAGATTTTAATGAAATAAAAGCCCGCAAAATTAATATTGCATAAAATAGTGCGAAAGGGTCATTAAAAAAATTAAGATAAAAATAAATAAAAACAAACTTATAAATTTTTGTTTTATAATTTCCGCAACTTTGATTAAATAAATTTTTGAACAGTTAACGTTAATTATTTTACTTATTAGTGCATTTTTTTTATTAATACTTAGTTTATTTTTAGAAAGGGTCCCACAATTTCAGATTTGCCCCGGGCGCCGCGTAAGCTAAGGGCGGCCCTGCGTGTGCCCCCTTTCGTTTTAAATTTTTAAAAATATTTTTTTCTTTAATTATTGAATTCTCATGTACAGTATTTAAAAATAATATCGAGCGAGTGGGGGTATAGCTCGGGTATAGCTCAGTGGTAGAGCATTTGACTGCAGATCGAGAGGTCTTCGGTTTAAATCCGTGTGCCCCCTTTCGTTTTAAATTTTTTATTTTTACGTAATTTGATGGAAAAAATGCAATTAATAAACGTAGCATATTTCAACTCGACTGTAAATTATCTCACGTTTCACTGATCGTCATCTGGTTTGTTCGTAAATAGGGAAGAAACATGACTCATTCACGTGAAGTTAGTAGAAATTTAATGCTACTGCAAAAAAATTTGTTAATAGACCTCTCGTTACCCCTACTGCGAGATACAATAAACGTTGTTTTATGACTCTATTGATAAATGCTTTTTTTCTGGGTTATAACTCGACTAATTAATAAACGTTTCATTTCGTTTTACTTAAAAGAATGTTGTCTTAAAGATTTAACAGTTGGCTTTGTTAGATTTTTAAACATAAATTTTATTTTTAATTTTTTTATGTGATTCAGTCGTGTGGTAGGCAGAATTCGATCACCTGATATTAAAAATTAACATCGCTCAAAATATTATAGAAACCATCAAAATTCTTTGTTGATAGTTTAGACATAAATATTTTCTTTGTATGAAATGAAGCAATAAAAAAAAATAATGGGTTGACCATAAAAATTTGGCAATTTACGAAGTGTTGTCAATTCTGTAATTTGTTTTCTTAACTTTTCCATATTTTTTATTTTTAGATATATAGTGCATTCATTATATACGGTATTCAACATAATGCTGGAAATTCGAGAAATTTGGTGTGGATCAACGTCCACGTGAATTCAATTACACCTGTCAATACTACTGGTTACTGTTAAAACATGAATATCTACGTTACCCAAATTATCACACGAGCAGAATACATATTCATGCGTCACTATTCATTTAATTTCATTAGATTAAGAAGTACTTCAACGCAACGTTTATTCGTATAAATTTCTGCTGTGAAGTTTGACATCAGCATTCCGAGCAGCCTTAGTTACTCACCACTTAATGGAAAATGTTTACTTAATCATACCACCATGATCTTTCTCAAATTAATACAATACATTTTATGTTTCTGTTTTTACCTAAATAAAGCAATAGATTCAACACATTTATTGCTTTGTGTTTTAGCGTAATTGACAATAAAAATGTTTGAAAAAATTGTACTTTTAAGTACAATTTTTTCAAACAACAGAAATTTTCCGACAGAAATTTGAAGTGTTTTTTAAAACACTTCAAATTTCTGTCGGGTGTTCTTAGTCTGTGGTAAAAATTTTCTTTAGAACTTCGAGAAAATTTTCACACGTTAAGCCACAAAGCCACGTCAAGGCGACACCCATTTTGTGGTAGTTTTTTGATTTCCAGAAACTGACCCCGATTGCTCGACAGAATAACAATCGAGGAATAAAACTGGACATTCGTTGCTATTCAACTCATTCGGTAAACTAAAATACACTACGAAAATTTAATTTTTATGCCATTTTCCTCAAACTTTCCTATTGAAGAACATGAAGTTTAAATACAGATTTTTCATTTACAAATAAATATAGCAACGAATAAAAAATTATGTTCAAAATATAAATAACCACAAATTATAAAAATTGCATATAAAACATATACTAAAAACTTATTATATTGTAACAAAGACGCTGTTGCTTAAGCCTTTTGCAACCAATTTTTGTGTAGTGAAACTGTTTTGATACAGAAAAATAAATCAGAACGAAAAATATTACGATATTTATTAGGTATCAATTGAATAAAAAAAAATATATTTTTAAAAAAGAAATAAGCTTGTGTATCAATCAAATGTTTCATGTAATCATAGCGCAAAATATTTAAAATACATGTTATCTACCTATTATGAGAATATTTTTAAGAGAGAAATAAGCTTGTGTATCGGTCAAATGTCTCATGTAATCATAGCGCCAAATATTTAAGATACATGTTATCTACCTATTATGAGAATATTTTAAAAAAAGAAATAAGCTTGTGTATCGGTCAAATGTCTCATGTAATCGTAGCGCCAAATATTTAAGATACATGTTATCTACCAATTATGAGAATATTTTAAAAAGAGAAATAAGCTTGTGTATCGGTCAAATGTCTCATGTAATCATAGCGCCAAATATTTAAGATACATGTTATCTACCTATTATGAGAATATTTTTAAAAGAGAAATAAGCTTGTGTATCGGTCAAATGTCTCATGTAATCATAGCGCCAAATATTTAAGATACATGTTATCTACCAATTATGAGAATATTTTAAGAAAAGAAATAAGCTTGTGTATCGGTCAAATGTCTCATGTAATCATAGCGCCAAATATTTAAGATACATGTTATCTACCTATTATGAGAATATTTTTAAAAGAGAAATAAGCTTGTGTATCGGTCAAATGTCTCATGTAATCATAGCGCCAAATATTTAAGATACATGTTATCTACCTATTATGAGAATATTTTTAAAAGAGAAATAAGCTTGTGTATCGGTCAAATGTCTCATGTAATCATAGCGCCAAATATTTAAGATACATGTTATCTACCTATTATGAGAATATTTTTAAAAGAGAAATAAGCTTGTGTATCGGTCAAATGTCTCATGTAATCATAGCGCCAAATATTTAAGATACATGTTATCTACCAATTATGAGACTATTTTTAAAAGAGAAATAAGCTTGTGTATCGGTGAAATGGTTCCTGTAATCATAGCGCCAAATATTTAAGATATATGTTATGTATTAATATAGTTGTTAAAAAGTATATCGAGTGAATGTTATATGAAATTAGAATATTAAAGATTACTAAAATTCCAGCTTATATATCAATTAGAATTAGAAAGAACCCGGTTATTACTTATTGAAATCATTAAATTAAATATTATGATATTAAATTAAAAGAAGGTGTAAAAATCATGCTACTTATCGTGATTTTACTGTCTGGTGTCGGGAAGAAAATTGTTCAAGTTAAATTTTAATTTGAAAGTCCATACCTGAAAGTAATATTTTTGTAAAAATTTGAAAAAAGTTTAATTAATAAGAGGAAAGATGAGAACTTACCTAATTGATTCTGCTTATATTATAAATCATTTGATGACACTGACCCTGGCGATAGTGTTGTTTAACTGTTTTATTCAATTTCGGCACTGAAATTAGATTTAACTGAATAAAACATTGCTTATTCATTGTTACGGAAGACGCTTTCTTTTGTTTTTTGTACTTCGTATTGTTAATCAAACACGAAATATAGCTTAGAAATCTTGGAATTAAAGTACTTTGCGTAGAAAATTATAATGTACATAAAATATATTAAAAAAACTAAGATTATTTATTGAACTGATTCCTGTTCAAACTATTGCACATTTACCGCATTTTCATTTTAATAATTTGAGAGTTATTATCAGAATTTGAACGAAAATAAGCTCGAATATAACAAAAATCTGTATATAAATCAATCTCGCTAATTCAGCAATAATTTGTATAATTATCTAAACTTGACCCGAAACATCGACCCGAATATGTTTCGGGTCGATGTTCTATTAGAATTTATACTCAATATTAATTATATAAACAAAAACAAAGGATTACTTACTTCCGTGAGACCTTCCGAAACGGAATTCAGCTGAAAAGTCTCTAAAAAGAAACAATAATAGAAATCATCTAAAAACAATATGGAAAAGAACAATTGTAAATTATTGTTCGTTGAGTATTACGTCGCATCACGCGCGTCACTTATTACCTCGAAATTTCTACGATAAACCATTTAAGTCATTACCACAAATATTTAATAAGCTTTTAATTTCGTGTAATTCAGATACCAGGGATTATCTGCGCGTGACATTTCAATCATGTTTACAGTTCGTAACGTCGTAAGGAATAGCGTAACGATAATTTTACGTCTTTTCTGTTAAAAATTTGTAGGAAATGCACCGGTCAAAGGCAAAAGCGTAATTTTGTTTCAGAATGTTACCGAAAACGAAAAAAAATTGTCGTCGTCGGACTGTTCAGAGTTCGAAAGTTTTCGGAAAATACGTCACACCGTGATTAAGGTTTGGAAATAGTAGTGTGATCGAATGTCGTTCTGCAACACACGTCGTGGTACACATATTGTCCGATAGAAAGCATAAAGAGATTGTAATTGAAAGATAGTAATAAATTTGCGAGAAAATGTCAGTGTGAGTGGTGAATTCGTGGAAAATCATGTGCTTTATAGAAAATTACAAAAATATCTATGAAATTTTGTTTCAAATATACGTTACGTAGTTATATTATTGATCAAAATTGTAAAAAGCAAGGCCGTAACAATTTTCCCCTTCAATCCAGGGGCCAGGCAGTTTTTGAGACCCACAATCGGAAGACATTTTTATGTTCGTTGCACTTGAATAACTTATGTTTATTAGAAGAAATTGCGTAGGTTACATAAAAATTAACGAACCGACTTCACTACATTGATTCAGAGTAGCAGTTCCCATACTTTCTTTATATGCATGCCCCGTGGCAGCCATTTCCTTAAGTATTTTTCCATTTCGCATTTTTCTAGTTGTATTTCGTATTATCGACAAACGGGAGTGCCTTAGTCAATTATGTAGCAGTGTACAATTAAATGTAAAAAACATTTTTGTTAAAGCGAAAATTTTTGCAGGAAAAACATAGATAAATGTGATAAAATTATAATTACATTTTATTTAAGACTGAGCACCCAATGACATAGCGTGGTCAATGTAGCACCGGAATACAATACATTAGCTACTATTTATTTATTTTTTTTTTCGCGTACTCTTAAACCATTCAATGCGTACCCCTAACTCTCACTTCCCTTCTCAACAGACGATCAATTGGCAGAAAAATAGAAATATTTTCTGATAATTTCGAATTGCCAGTTAACAGGAAACCTATTTATTGAGTATGGATGTTTGAATTTTAATTGCGTTTTATTAACTTTTTTAAGTTTACGTGATCGGCAGTTTCATGCGCAATGGCCAAAATGCCCAAATGATTATGATGATTTTGCGTGGTAGTGGAACGTAAAAAGTTTTTAATTAAATTTTTATTTATAGAAGTCTTTTCCCCCACTAGCTAGTTATTGGTATAATCGGCAATATTCTTAAGGTGACACTAAGGTTTGGGACAAAATTTAACATTGTTGCTTATCTTTCCTTTTTGCCCAAAAGCCCTCTTTTATGGTTGTTTTCTTCGGAATTAAGGAATGCAAATATTTTCTTAGCTTTCAGGCAAAAATAATAAATACGAAATGTAATTGTATCCATAGAAAAAAATCGACAAATATAAATTTCGATTAACTAAGTATTTAACTTATAAATATTTTGTCACATTCACGACCAAAATGTCGCCTTTAGATCTGCCGCCCAAAACAAATGTCGGGGTTGTCCGCGCCTAGAGTGGGCCCTGTATAGATATTTTAAAATTATATTATTTTTTTGTAAGAATTAATTTTTAAAATTTTTTGCCAATAGATGATGCTACGTGTATAGCCAGCAATTAAATGTAGACAGAAATTAATTGATATATATGTTGCAGGGATATGATAAAAGTGGGGATTTGATCAATTCACTGAAGATGTTAAAATGACAATTCTATAGTGTCATTTCCCTAAAAAAAAATAAGTGATTTGATCAAATCTCTTAACTGGTTTCGTGAAATGACAAAAAACGAATCAACAAATTAAGAAGTACTTATAAGAAAAGATAGAGATTTATTTACGCCAAGTTTATTTATTTTTATTGAAACACATTGTAGATTTGTGGCACCTGGAGTTACAGAGGACGTTATTTTTTTACAGGCACATCTATTTGTTTTGCAGTGTATCTTGGATTTTTCACAGGAACATTTCTTAAACCCTTGATCTCCGAATAAAGATAATTTTCCAGCAATTTCTCGCAAACTTAGCTTTATCGGTGTGACGGTTTCGGTAAATGTGGTTGTAGCTATTTGAAGAGCGTTTCTAGAGAGCCAATTTTTTATAATGCCAGCTGAAATATCAATTTGGTATAAACCATTTTTTATCTAATACTATCCCCGTAATATTATTTCCATCTAATGGACCTCTATCTACCTTAGGTACTGTACAGTATTTAAAAATAATATCGAGCGAGTGGGGGTATAGCTCAGTGGTAGAGCATTCGACTGCAGATCGAGAGGGCCACGGTTCAAATCCGCGTGCTCCTTTTCGTTTTAAATTTTTAAAAAAATTTTTTTCTTTTAATTATTGAATTCTCATGTGCAGTATTTAAAAATAATACAGTGGAAGTGGGGGTATTCGGCCTCAACCTCGCTAGTATCAAATCAAAATTTATATTTATTCTAGAGTATTAATTAATAAGGAAAATTGCAAAAGTGAGTACTCTTATGGGACCTTACTCTACTCATCGTGCGTTCGTCTAGATCCACAATGGAGAGACCAATTGGTGAAAAATATCCGAGACAGACTGCCCATGAAAAATATCTGGGGTTACTCTCCTGGATCAATCTCGAGTCCTCTAGTGAGGTACGCTGATAGCCTGCCGCCTCGACTATCCCACCAGCTTTGATGACCACTAGTAATATTGATTCGTTGGCACATAATATGCGCATTTAAATTGATCTTTTATTTGGGATCTTTTATTGTAATAGAAATTTGAAAGGGAGTCACGATGTATGAAACTTAGAAAGAGTTCACAAACATTTTGTAAGTAGTCAATGTCCGATCGTCATTTTATGTGCGTTATTTTTAGTTAGTTATTTTTTTTCGGGGGTCTTTTTATTTAAGGACAAACTTCTAAACCCTCATGTGAAAAAAAAATTCAAAAAGCAGATACAACTTTATCTGTGGCTGTCCCGTAACACGAACCAATGTAAATTAGCTCAGTGCAGTTCCGCACAGCTCTTCGAATAAAAGACGGATCGTCCACTACCGCGTGTGGTGAAATTCCTAACGATGACATGTCAACGAAAAGTGATTAAGCGGAAGCAACGTATACCGTGGTTGAGTATTTCTTTTGGGGTGGAGATTGGATCTTAGCTTGTACAGTAGAGATTAGTTTATCCGAATCAATTGGGGACTGGGGTTGTTCGGATAACTGATTTTTCAGATAACCGATTATGTACGAAAAAATATATCAACCTGTCCTATGTTGAAATTTTTCTCCGTTGCGTGTCGCTTCGTGTTGAATTTTTCTCAGTCGCGTGTCGCTTCGGATTGAATTTTCGTCGATTTTAAACCTAACGAAAATTTTTATAATAATAATCGAGGCTATTGTATCGTTAAAAATTATTTTTTTATTTTGTACAAACAAAATAAATATATTAAAAAATATAAAAACATAAAAATTATACTTTAGAAGTAAATCTAGTATCAAAAAAGTTTGATTCAGCACGACACAGTCCTACTGGAAAGCGATCGGATAAGGACTCTCTACTGTATTATTATAAGAAATAAGACTCATTTGTTTAATTGTTTACTCCTTGTTTTTTTTATTACTTCACTAGTTGACATTTTTGAAAATTATATTAACTTTGATATTGTGGCCGCCAGCGCCAGAGATCCCGAACACTGCCTGGCAACACTTGCCAACGAGAGTTGGCTGGCAACGTAAAAAAAAGAGGCGCGAAAGTTCGCGGGTTTTTGCCTGGATGTTGGCCGAGGATGTCGGTGACAGTTCTCACCTTTTTAATAAAGTTTTTTGTTACTGTTCGTGTTTGTCTGCTTAGTTCTAAAGATCAGTAGGATCGAATGACAAAATATAATTAATCATTTGTTGTTATTGTTTACCCTATAAAATATCTATTGTTGATTTCTTTATTTAAGTGTTTTGAATTTATATATTTCTTTTGGTTACCACAAAGTCTCGGCCTGGTACTTTTAATTAAATTTGAACCCTAACTTGTGTGACCCCGCCTTGTTGCGTCACGCGGTGAGTTACAATGTTTCTTATCAAAAAGAAAAAAAAAAAAAAGGTTTAAAAATACAGCGTTTAACGAGAAAAATAATTCTTTAAGATGGAAGAATCTTGAATATTTATATAGCGATGTGTTAAAGGTTGAAGAAATACCTTGGTGCGTTTCCGGCAGAAAGTAAACTAATTGCCCACCCTAAGTAATTACACTCATGAAAAACAGCAATATTCTAAAGGTAAGTATTGTTAATCCACGATTAATTTGTTAATAATTAAAACTCCAAAATAATAAAACAAAAACAATTTAAAGTACTGTACCTCCAATTAAGAAGGCAGAGAATATTAAATTCCCAATATAGAGACACACCTAAAATTTAACCCAAAAACAATTACATATTTATATAGCATGTGCATTAAAAAACAATAAATAAATAACACAAAAATGTGACATTGCCGTATGTATGTCTGTCTTCTACAGGTGCATTGCGATTTCGATATCCGCTCTTCCCTTCTGTACAGCATGTGTGTATCTGCCTTTATATTGTGATGGCATGCAATACTGTAAATCAAGTGATCACACCTAGTTGATTATGGTAACGTCTCCCATTCCTTCTACAGAACATGGATAAGTTCTGGGATATATACTCTGGTGACGAATTTCGTTCAATGTGTCATTCAAGTGTGTCCCCAGGAGCGGATCTTCATAGGGACTAATAGGGCTTAATCCCTGGGCCCCCAAGTGTCATTGGCCCACAGAAATTGAATTATCATAAATTTTTAATACTTTTTCATTAACAATGAGCACTTATAGTAAAAAATAGTTAATATTAATAATGATAATTTATAGTATTATTTGTATTAATAAAAAATGGAGCCCATTGGACTTCAATAAGCCCTAGACCCCGAAAAACCTAGATCTGCCTCTGAGTGTCTCATTAATGTTTATTGGGATTCAAGTGCAGGGAAGAAACAATTCAGCGTGGTCAATCCATTCGATAAAAAGCAAGTACTAGCGTACCCAATGCCTCTGTTCTGTACGTATGGGCATTATCATTTAATTAAGAAAACGAATTATTTGTCCATATCGCGGAACAATCGATCTTGGCATAGTGACGTTTTTACTATAGTATCTACCGGTTACAGTTCTTTGTCAAATACTTATAGTTCAATATATGGATTGACGGTTTTTTTTTTTTCTTTAACTCTTTCCGCCCTGTGGGCACTAAGAGGGCCTCTTTTAGTAGGCCCATTATGGGTTCGGCCAGGCCCACAATGGGGCGACCGGGTGGTGAGGGACGGGGCCCGACATATCCGAACGGACCACCCCCCGAAAAATTCTTGGGGATTATTCGACCCGTTCGGATTCGATCCCGGGTCCCCCAGAGCGGTAGGCTGCCACCTTTACCGCTCGGCCATCCGGCCGTTGGATTGACGGTTGGTGGCAGTCTACCGCTCTGGGGACCCGGAATCGAAAAAATTCAGGAATTTGTCTGGGGTGATCCGTTCAGCTATATTGAGCCCCGCCTCTTATCACTCGACCACCTCGTTGTGAGCCTGACCAAATCCACAATCGGCTTGCAAAAACGTTTCCTCGGTGCGCTCGCAGCAAAGAAAGAGAAGAAAACAAACAAATCATAAATCTAGTAATGGATTTTTGTTTGTTTAAAAATAAAAATCTCTTGGCGCTTTTCTCGTTATTTATCGCATCATATTAGTCCTAATAGCAACTTTTGTAATACGATATTTCTCTTCAAAGTTTTTCCACGTAGTAATAAGAGTGTTTCCTTTTTCTGTTGATTCTTTGTTTTACCTTTTGATTTTTTTTAAAATCTTTAAATGAAATTTCGAATAACGATACTTTAATTATTTAATTGTGCTTTAGCATATTAATATTTCTATAATTTTTTAACTAAATGAAATTAAAGTATTTGTTTCAATCACCTTATATTTAAAACCATATAATAGTAATATGGAAGGAACATTCCTACAGTGATTCGATCAAATAATAAAATAAAAGAATCCAGAATAAGGCAGTAATTTGTAATTTTCAAGCACTGTCGACGGAATTAAAATAAAAAAGAAATAAAAATCAAAGAACAATTATTTAAGCAACAACTTTGTATTCTGATAATTACAATCCTGACATTTGTCATTTTCTTTTCTTCTTTTAATACTTTTTTTTTAATATACAAAAGAATAAGTTTTCAAAAGAAAAATCAATATCGATATTTAGATCGATATCGATTGCTTACCTATAACCAAATATAGAATATTTATATCGTAACAAAGATTGTTTTAATATTAAAAAATTTTTTAAAAAATAATTCAATATCAGTTACAGAAGATACTGTATTAACAATTGTCTCGTTCGCATCCTATCGCTTTGATCGCATCGCATTCGCTGAGCAAAGCATTCAGTATGAGTATGGCGCGTTCAGTGTCGTTTTTTCTTCTATAAGTTATTTTAAATGGTTTTTTATCATCATTCTAAAAGTACTCTTTAGTGGTTTACTAATTATTTTCTATACATATAACTGTATACTATACATAAACTATTTCATGTCTCATTACAATTAGCATAAAACAACCATCCTGTAATATTCAATAACACAAATGCCAAATCTTTATTAGTCAAATCAATCCAAAATAAATAAATTAATGATCCAATTAACTTTATTCTGCGTGATACGTAATAAATAATTAATATGTTTGTGATATTTACATATTCACGCACACAGCCAAGTGCATGGACGCATGCAAACGTGTGTTTGAGTAAAATTTTATATTTCGTACTTAGTTTAAGTACTTATAAAAAAACCAATTAATTATATATAAAAGTTTAATAATCCACGAAAAATGCTACAATCAAAATGTTTATAGAATTTTATGGGCAATTTTTAGATTATTTAGAAATAAAGGATTTCTTTGTTTTATATAATTCCAACAATAAACTGAATTTTTTTCGTATTTTATAACGTAATTTCTAGAAAAGAACATTTTAAAAATATTTTATATTCTTTTAAACTTTAAAAAAGGTTTATTTTTCTATCTTGATACATAAAACAAAAGAAATGAAATGACATCATATAAAACTAAACGTTATATCAAGAAAGTAAACAGGGGAAAAAAAAAAGAATTTTAAAATACAAAATCATTTTATTTATTTAAAAAACAACAAAGTCAAAATTGTCCAGCGAAAAATCAATAAGCACATTTCACTCTTTTTAAAAATTTTACCTTTAACCTAATTTAAAATATAAATATTAATTAATAATATAACATTAAAATAGTGATGTGAATTTTATAAAATAAACGATTAAAATTTGATATTGTAATAGTTTAAAAACGAAAATAAAATACAAAATAGTATGATTTTTAGATAACAGATGGAGTGAGCAATTTCCATCCTTTGATTATCCTCCTCCATGTATCCTCAGCTTCATCTCGTTGTTATAGGTCTGCGACATGTTTCTTCTCTCTTAAATCTATTTTAGTTGTCTCATCAAGAAACAGGTCTCAGACTAAATTGAATCGCTTTCTACGATTTAATTTGGATTGTTGTAGTAAGATTGACATCAATACCAAGAAGAAGATGTCAGAGAAATATCCGTTATTCGATAATAAAGTGGATGTGTTTCGAAAGAAGTACGTCTAGTTGGTAAGTATTTTTTATTTCAAAAAAAGATTTACCATTTTCGTCGTAAAATTATAATAAAATTATTAAAAGAATGTAATTAAAATAAATTTTATTATAGAAGTTTAATCGGGTTTAATATTTTTATATAACTTTAAAGATTAATTTTTAATATCTTATATATAATTTACCTCAAACAGAAATTTTATTTTAATTATAGTCAGCTTATGAATAACATTTGATAAATCCTTCTGATAAATTTCTATTAATATTTTAATATATTCATGTTTTATTAAAAGTAATTACAGTTTGGTGAAAATTATATTATTAGCGATTAAATAACAGCTTTATTAAATTATTTATTAAAAATTTTGATGTACCGAAAAATAAATTTCATAAAACTTTCGTCAGCGATATTAAAAATTCTTAATATAAAAGCTAAATTTACAATCATTCGGTAATGATAAAACTCTATTAAGGATAGTTTATATGCGGCCTTCGAGTTTTCTGAATAGAAAATATTTTTCATGAAAATCGTCAGAAATTTATATGCAAAATATCGGTTTTTTTCTACTTATTTCTTAAAGAATAAACACTTTTTTCCTTAATACTAGATTGAAAATTTATGTTAAAAGTTGAAGACTATTTTTTTAAATAATAATGCTTAATTAAATTTTACCGTTATATATTTAACTAACAAGTATTCTACTATAGTTTCTGATCGTGAAAAATACTTATATTAACGCTATATTATATTTAAAAAAATAAGTTTACCAACAAAATTATTTATTTTTTTTATGAACTTTTATATTCAATACCCAGAAATATCCTTGTTTTATTGACATTGCATGATTATTCGTGATTATGTGTAACGTTCAATCGTGTTTTTCTTCCATTAAAATATCATTATGCAAATAAAGTTATCAGAATAAATCAATTAGAAATATAATTTTTTTTTTCTAAATCCGATTTTTAAATTTAATGCCAATAAATTTCTAAACAACATAATTTAAAAATAAACAAATATCGTTAAGAATTTGTTCACTCGAATATTAAATCTTCAGTTTGTTTTCTTCTTTGATTGGAGAATTGATGCGTTTTGCGAGATTTCTATGCACTTTCTCTTTAATTAAAATATATTTTCATCAAAATATATTGAATATTCCAAGAGATAACTCATTGACCACTGCTTTTATTGTCATCTATCGATTATTTTCTAGTCAATAAATATGGCAGAAAGAATTTATGGAGTTAATGTTCGTTCATCTATTTTATATACTCTGTAGTGTCAGTTACACAACACCAACCCTTCAGTAGGACAGAAAAATAATAGGGTTCTACTTTCATAAATTTATACGAAAAAAAATTATTTCTCTTAATATAAAATACTTACAAATAAAACTTCAAATATTATCTCGTTGTAATTATTATTTACAACGTAACTTGATTTAATTATGCTAATATTTGCAAAATAATTGATATTGTTATATGTATTCCCCCCATAATAGGGGAAAATTTCCCTTGGAAAATAAAATAATGATATATTAGATTAGATTTTACTAATATTTAATCACTTTAATTAAGCATTAATCTTAATTAAGATTTCACTAATTAAGCATCTCCATTATTTGGTATGTGATGTATTTCTAATATAATCGAATAAAATATAAATTACATATCGTAATTTATATGGAATTTAATGGAAATATCGTAAAGATTGTTGGAGTTGTCATATCAACTACATCAGAATTTTATGGAGGAAAAATAGCAAATCGTAAATCAAAATAAACTACATTGTAGATATTGTAAAAATTTTTATATAAATCTCAAAAATTTATCTGTTCTAAAAAAATTTATATTTTAAATGATTCTAAAAAAGAATTATTTAATATCATTAGAATCCTTTTCTTCCAAAAATCGATCGACATTTTAAATGTCTTAATAAAATTTAATTGATAATTAAAGCAAAAGTTTTTAGAAAAATTAATTATTTTTTACAAAATATATATATATAATAAATGTATCCATTTGTTTTACTGATTTTAGTTCTTGTTAATTATCAAATTTGTCTTATTATTAATTTAGAATTATGAAAATAAAATAAAATAAAAAATGTTAATTATTAACTTATTAATTTTAATACGAAACATTAATTTTCATGGTTTAGTATAAACATTTGTCTTTAAAGAAGTTAAATCATCACAAACTGTTGTTATTATAGTGATATCAGCTGATCCTCTTGGAATATTGATTTTAGATTTGCTTTTTTTCTATTAAAATAACATTATAGCAAAAAAACTAATAAATAATTTATTTATTTATTTGCATAGTTTAACATCTATAAATTAAAAAGTCATCAATCATTATAATTGTGAAGTATAAAGACAATCTTGCGCTCAATTGCTCCAATTGCACTAAGTTGTTACTAAAATTGGTTTTAGAATTTATGTAATTTAATTGGCAGAATAAAAAAAAACTCGAATAGCCCATTTGAAATTAATTTCGTTTAAAAAGGAAAAATACGATTGGTTATTTACAGAATTGTTTGCGATGTAATTCAATGTTTCATCAATCAACACGTGGCATTTATAAATAGGAACAATTTAAGAAACACCTTATCTCATTTTAACTTACAAAAATGGAATAAATTATAACTTTAAAAATTTTATAAGGAAACATTATGTTAATGTTATGTTAATAACCAAACAGGTCTGTTATTTTAAAATCATACGAAAGAATACAAATTATATATTATTTTAAATTATTATTATAGTCGCTTTCATTTAAATTATTTTAACGTTTAAAAAAATTATAATTAAGTCAAAATTACCTACTAATTTATATAATCTGCTGTTGATCTGAAGAATTTTTAAGTAAATTCTACACACGATTTAAAGTGTAAGACAGAAATTACTTTTTTTACTTATAAAACCTGGTTGTTTAGAATGCTATATTCATATCGAACAGGAACCGTACTAGCTCACGTTACACTCTATCCTTCTTAGAAAACGTTATTTTTATAAGATTTTTTTAATTTTTATAGCATTAAAAAGGTTTAGATAAGCTAAACCCGAAATAAGTTTGTTTCTTCAAAACTAAATTTATTTTATCTGTTTCTATGCTATGCAATTGATCTATCATATCTTTCTCTATTCAAAATCGTTTACCACCCGTTAACATTATTAAGCATATCTTTAAAATTTCTTAATCTATAACCTTTCCAAGCCTTTTTTAACGGTCTTTTCAAACGTTCTGTTAGAAATCGTTACTTGGGTGAATATCCTAGAACTTTTGGGTATAATATTGATATATAAAAACTATTATCTTAATACAAATACAGCAAGCTTACAAAACTCTATAATAAGAAGTTAAATTAGATTTTTTGTGGTTTTTTAGTATAAAATGAGTTACATCATCATTCCAACTTCATCCATTATAATGGATCTGACTCGAAATGATGCTGCAATATGGATGAGATTAGGTAAAAATACCTGACTGGTAATATCTATTGAAAATCACAAAGGAATTCAAACTCAAATATATCAGATGTCAAGGAAATTATTGAAATTAACAAAAGAGAACATTATGTGATTTTTTTTTTTTTTTTTTAGTTATCAAAATTGGCATGATTCGATTTTTTTAAATAGATAACAAAAGAAACGTGGAGGTAAAGCCATTAACATTTATCACTCCTGAGTCTTCAAGTTTGTTATTGAATATTGAAATTTCAGAAATTGGAAAATTGATTTTCTCGAAATTTGAGACGAAATCACTCTGAAAAAAATAGAGGACATTTATTTCAAAATTATAGGGCATATTACTCAAAATTACATGAAATACAGTATAGGCATGTACAGTACAGTACTACATGATGTTCTATAATGTTATATTACGTGAATTTTAATCTTGGAAACTGCATTATGCTTATTAGCAGTCCCCGGACTTTCCGGATTTATCCGATAATCCGAAGATGGTTCCGAAAATAACACATTTCGCTTCTAACCGACGAAAATGAACATTTTTTTTACATTTTTTGAACCGAAATCAGCAAAAATGCTCGATTTATTAGATTTTCTTGCAATTTTTAAAATACATTCATAATTTTCGGAGAAATACTGTCATGTATGCGGTCCTTGATGCCATTGTAGGTACTAAAAAAACCATTTCCGATTTCAGAACAAAAACAGAGATATTCTGACGTCGTTTTGTTCACGAAGTTGCCAGGTTGAATTATATTATGCCAAATTCAGGATTTTTTTATTTTTAATTGACAAAATAAAAATTATTAGCGTCTTAGGGGTCGTCCATAAATTACGTAAGGTATTTTGGGGTGGGTGGGGGATCAAAGATTTCTTACGATTTCTTACTCAGGGGTAGGGGGTAATAAATCTCGTTTTACGTAATATTCTTATTTTTATTTTTTAATCTCATTGAGTGAAGGAATTTTGAATTTAGCTTTAATTTGGCGGTTTCTATTAAGAATGCTCGTTGTACTAACGCCATCTCCTGTGACGTGATACAATAATAACACTAGCAGACTCACGCTCTACACATTTTTTATCATGGGAGAAAGGCCGTGTGGTGGTTTCTTTCTCTTGTTTTTTATTAGAATAAGTGCATCACTCCTATGGGTGTATAACACTAAGAATATGTAAACCAAAGTACATGATACAAAGTAAACATAAAATTAGTATTCGGCTTTTACTGAAAACTAAAACGTAAAACTAGAAATTATAAATTATAAATAGTCTTTTCTTCCATATATTTTGAACATAATTGTAAAAGCATCAAACAGTGGCTTCTGAACAAGTATGTCAAGTGGATACGGCCTCCTGAAACCAAGCGTAAAGATTTCTAATTTCAGAATAAATCTATCTTGATCGTAAATTGTTTTTTTTTCTATGTGTCTATGTTTTCTGCAGAGCAAAAGCAAGAGACAGTTTCTGTCCGGTTATACATCGCCAAGTAGCTTCTAAAATTACCATGATTAGTAAGAAGTTGAGCAGTAGCAAACGTTAAATCTTTAAATGGTGATGAGAACCTGCATTCAACAGTAGGAAAATAAAGTCTTGTTATTCTGCCAGTTTTACTCTCAACCATTGTTGATTTCACTTTTGCATAGCGTTGTCACGAATATAGGCTAATGTTTAAGGCTGCTACGTGAGAGAGGGATGTGAGTCTAGTCCAGTCAGTGTCCTTTGCAGCTGATATAGCCTCAAAGTCGGCTTTTTTATTTTCAAGTATGCCACTATGGCCAGGAACAAATATAAAAGTTATCTTATTTACAAGATTTTTAATATGGTGCTGGATATACGTGATTTTATTGCTATTGCAATTGGGATTTAATAGAATCACTGACTGAGAATCACTGTAAATGTTGATAGACAGAGTTTTGTTTGATATTGAAGTGGCCCACTGAACAGCTTGGTAGACCGCATCTTTAGTTTGATAGATACAGATACCCCCACATATTTCTATCTTCTAACATATTTTGGGCAAAATATGCCAGTTTGAAGGAATATACAGATACTTAAGCCGACATGAAGAGGGCTTAATATCTACACAGATATAGATATGTCTGTGTACATTTTAATGTCTGCATGGTTATCCATGGAGGATGCAGATGACACCAAATGTACCCTGGGAATAACCTTGTTTACAGAGTGATGATCAGAGATAGTAGGGTAATTGCAATGTGGTAGCATATGAACAGCCGTAGATAGGAATAGAGACCGTTGTTGAGCCTTGATGTTTGTAGTTCTGACGTAGTAGTTTAGAATCTTTCTGCGATACATTGTGGCAAAGGAAGGAGCTCTACTAATATCAGAGAGGCATTAGTAGAAACAGTTCTGTAGCACTTTGAAATTCTGATGGCAAACTGTCTTTGAAAAGTAATTTAATTAATTTACTTGCTACTGAATTTTTACTAGTTACATACATGATTCCAGCTAGAGCCGCATAAAGTAGCATTGGTTGTATTGCCCCATTATATAGAGTTTCACAAGTTTTATGATTTAGTCCCCAGGTGTACACCTAGCACATTTTATCAGCATGTAGTTTATTTTCTTGGCCTTAGCCAAGATGTAATCAATATGGTAACGGATGTGGTTTGTCTCTATTCTCTCTTGTTTTATTTTGTATGAAGTTTCTGTTTACACGTGACAGATCGACTAGCACTAGCTAGTCGATCTGTCACGTGTAAACAGAAAGTTTTTTCCGTCCTTTCGTGAAAATTAAAATTAATATAAAAATGAATATTATGACGTTGAATAATGATGATAATAATAAAAAGATTGTTAATAATTAAAAAATAAAGTTCTTAAAATAAATTGTTTATTCGAATTCATTACATATTTTTATTTTTAAATTTATTCACATAGTCTTTTATAAATAATAGTACATATTAATTAACTAATTAATAATTATATATTTTGGACCTGAACTTTGAAATAAAAAAAATTTTTGTTAAAATCTTTTTAGAAAATTATGCCTAAATATTACGTAAGATAGGGAAGGGGAGGGGGGATCAAAGATTATATTACGGTTTCTTACGCAGGGGTGGGTGAGGGTCTAGAATGATCGAAATAGCCCTTACGTAATTTATGGACGGCTCTAAAGAAATCACATTTTGAAGATCATGTGCGTTCTGCAAGACACATGCAAGCAGCACGTCGACAGGATCGAACATCCCAGATGCTGCTCACAAAAATGGAATCTCACGATCAAGAAAATATATTTTCTTAGATACTGCCAGTGGTGATATTCGGCGGGTTCGCACAGGTTCGGCCGAACCCGTTGTTAAAATTTTCAGTTTTCCGAGCGGGTTCGCCCGAACCCGTTGTTAAAGTTTTCCGAACGGGTTCGCTCGAACCCGTTGTTAAAATTTTCAGTTTCCCGAACCTTGTTAAACACACGGAACATTTCTCAGTGGGTTTGTTTTTTTTAAAAAAATATATTAAAATATGCGTATTATACTCTGTAATACTACTAAACTAGGGCCTTATACCCCGTTTGCACCGAGCATTTCAATCTAGATTGTGAGCAAGGTCAGGGAGTATGTCGTGGTGCGATCTCTCTCGACCGTTTCAATCGAGGTTTAATCGCGATCGATTCAAGAGTGTTCTTGAAAGTAGATCCAGTCATAAGAGAGATCCCAGAATGCCACGCGCGCGAGACAAGATGGCTGTGGAACACGTGTCGGGCTATGGACAGCGAAAGAAAAAGTATAATGTATCTCGAGAGATGATGACATGTGCCTATTTCTAGAAGCGCCATATTGCGGTAAAGAATTTCTCTGCCTTAAAAAAAAAAAAAAAAAAAAAAAAAAAAGGTCGACAGCCCTAAAATACTATTGTTACCTGGCCTTCTCCCATGGCTCGTTACGTTCTAAATACGCCACTGATTGTTAGATATATGGTTGCAAGAAAAGGTATTGTATTTATTTCTAGCCAAAACTTCCATTTCGTTTGTCGGTGATTGTCAGGGAAAAATTTTCTGCTAGCGAACCCCTTGTTAAATATTTCGAATATCACCACTGGATACAGCAAGAACTCTTATAGGATATAATAAAGAATTGCATAAACTGAAGTATCCCTTGTTCAGGAAGTACTTAGAAAAATAAGCAAAATCTTCCCGATGAATCAACACAGCAGAAAAATTATCTTCCACGTGTTCACCATAAAGTGCTTGAAGAAATCCGCAAAGAAATTAGTGACAATGCTACATGGTTTGCTGTAGATGAAACTACAGACTCATATGGACGATATGTTGCTTCTATGATAGCGTAATCTTTTTTGTCAACTTTTCCTATTAAAATTCATCTTTTATGCAAATTTCTGGAGAGGCGATAGCAAGATTTGTTCAGGAAGGTCTAATGTAATTCTGGCAAGATAAATTTCTTCAGAATACTGAAAAAGTTCTCGTCATGCTTACAGACTGCATAGCATACATGAAGGCTGCTGCCCACATTTTGAAGCCTTTTTTATATAATCTGATTCACGTAGCTTGCCTGAATCACGCATTACATCTTCTGGCCGTTTACATTTTAAAGATGTAAACGCCCTCATTTGTTCCAGCAAGAAACTACTTGAAAAGGCACCAATGCGAGCTTCTGTGTATCGTGAGCGTCTGCCAGCTACTCCTTTGCCACCCACTCCTATAGTTACGTGATGGGGCACATAGATAAAAGCGGCAGTATTCTACGCGGAACATTTAAGTAACTTTCAAAGTTTTATCGATGAACTAGATGAATTAGAAAGTTCTTCCATTGTAGAGGATTAAGGAAGCTTTGGAGAATCCACACATAACCGCTTCTTGGTTTACATCTGCGCCCATTTGTTAAATCTTCCGGATATCATTGACGCATTAGAAGCAAGAGAGTTGTCACTTGAAGAATCGCTAAAAATTTTCAAACAGCAGAGGATTCTATACAAAACCTTCCTGGTGTGTGTGGAGACAAACTTCGCATGAAGCTAACGGCGCTTTTAGAGAAGAATAGAGGTTTTTCTGTGCTTCGCAAAGTTAATAGCCGTCTAGTCGGAGATCCCTGAAGATGTAGGGCTTGCCAATGTACAGGACTGTACCTTTACTGAAATACTGTCCCGTGATCGGTCGAGGCCAAGAGAAGTTTTCCATTGTATAAAAACATTCTCACTGACCGTCGACACCGTCTGACAGAAGAAATATTAATAGATTTCTTGTATGTGCATGGTCATATTCAAACAGTTTATAATATTGTATACTACATTAATTAATAAACAGATAACTGAAGAAAATTTGATAGTTTTGTTTTATTTTTATCATCATCATTTCTTTGTTCCGAAACTAGATCCGAAAACACGATCTTTTCGATCCGAAAAATCCGGGGCTTAGTAATATTTTGCACGTGTTACAATGAAAACATTGCATCTTCAAAAAGAGTTAGTTTATTATTATTTATTAGCCCAAATACATTAATTTTGTAAAAAAACTATTTTTTTTTGTTTTGTTTTACATAAGCCTATTGTAAATTTCTTAAATTTTTACTCTTGGAATGATCAGTCTTCACTCCAACAGACAAATATCTTTTTGTTCAGAAATCTATCTGTGCCTTCTCCAAGTTCCATCATTTGAAACTCTTAAATCTAAAGCCTTTTTTTTTTATTTTTCACAAAATCGGCAATTCTGACATTCACATTCTTTAATTGTGTGCTGACATTATTAACAATTTTATTTACAGTTTGCGGAGAGGGACAAGCTGCAGGGGTATTCTACCCCCTGCAGCTTGTTCCTCTTTCATATTTTGAATTTCACATCCCTTCTGGAAACGTTAATTTGCTTTCTTTATAAGTTCCTGGCATTGTAACTTTTCTTGAAGATCATCTCGTTCTTTTAACAGTTTATTTTCTGCCTCCCTGGCTTCCGCCTTCCTTTTGTGCATTTATTTTCTACTCCCTTCTTTTGTTCTTTCTCATTACTTTCTTACATTAATTGCGTGCATCTCTAGCAGCTTTTAGCAAAAGTGGAACGTTGATTGAATTCTTGTTCATCGGTACCACATCGTTGATAGTACGTAGTCCATTGATTGTTTCGATTAAAATTTTTTAAAATATATCATTATTAAAAGAGACGCCTTTCAACATCTGCCAGTCCATGGTAAATTATTAATGCTGTTTTCACAAGCTTTTCTAGCTTGGATCAGTCATCTTTTTAAGTACTGTGACCAATAAACAAACTCTCTGGAGTTTCACAAAGTGTTTCTCATTTTCATTCAGCCCTCCTTCCAAAATGTGATTTTCTTCTTTTTTTTTAATACTGTTATCAATAATTTAACATTTCCATTCGAAAACAATAATATCACTTATTTCTCGAAATCACCTGTGGCAACTTTTTTGCGGGTTTTTTAGTTGTAAGAGGAATATTTTCTGTTCATACTAATAAATAGAGACACTGAAGTGTTTGCAGCAATATATTGTTGAGAGGTAAACGTTGTATAAGATATCTTATAAAGACACAAAATATTAGTATAAAATGCCAAAGCTGCAAGAGTCTGCAACAGCCCTCTTTGCTGATCTCATTCAGACACCCACCAACCAATCACTTTTTGGAACCATTCAACGGAAATAAGAATATGCTTAATCACTACGGTAGATATTTTGTGTGAAATTTCAATAAAAAATAAAGTACTCAAGAAAGTCTAATTTGTAAAAACATGTTACGATAACTAAAATGGATAGTAAAACAACCACACTTTTAGAGATGCTACAGTTTGTTTCCATGAAGACTATTCAGAAACACTGGAGCGGCAGCTTTCTGTTGTTACTAGCAGCGTACTTGAAGCTGGAGGTGGCTTCACTGTAGAACAAACTGCCACATTGTGAGGGGAAGAAAGTTTGTTTTTCTGTTGAAATCGACGTTAGATAAGAGAAGGCAAAGATAAAGAATAACATAAAAACAATGAAGAAAACATTCGGTTAGGTTTAATATTTGGATTCACGAGTTCTAACATAAAAAAAAATCTCACGATGTATAAATTTTTTGCTCGAAATCCTACAGAAGCCAAAAATTTACATCAAAAGTTGGGTTTTGATAAGTTGTGATCTCTATAGGCAGCGCTTTTCATTATTCTTCTGTTTTAACAAATAAAAATAAGGTCTCTTTCGCGATTTTTTAGAAGAAATTAAATACGTAAAATGCTTCTTTATTAATAAAAAGCCGTCTTAAAGATTTTATTTTCTGTTAGTAAAAATAACATTAATTTTCATAGGGATAGGAACCACTACAGGTTCCCACCTCTAGGCCTGGGGGGAAATCCTTAGCTCCTTGAACATCTCTCTAGAAGCGAAATTATCACGGAAGCAGACATCACATCTTTATAGGACAAACAAAATTTATAGAAATAATAGATTATAGTACACACTTCAAAAATATAGGACAGATGCACACTGTTTATATTTTCTATATTATAAGCATTATGAAAAATTTTAGGAGACAATTCCTTTCCAAATATTTAATCAAACACATAATTATTTTCCTTGACTCTAGATAACAAACTATCGAACATCATATTTTTTTTTTTTTTTTTTACCTTTTAACTTATTACTACGAACTTAAACCATTGTACTGCGTCATTAACAACGATTACCGGAAGAATGAATGTGCTTATTAGCTTATGAGATGACTTCGCTAGCAGAAATTTCATTGTCTGCTTAATAAGTATAAAGCAAAGATAACGAGTTAGGTTTTTTTTCTGTATTATTCTGCTATAATGCAATTCTTAACAAAAATTTAAAAAATTTTTAATAGTAAACCGATAAAGAAATTTTTAATTAATTTCAATTTTTAAATTAAACGAGGACTTAAAGATTGTAACTTAAAATATAATGGAAAGTAGGATTTAAACACCAGGAATTATGATTTATAACATTAATTATTTTTAAACTTTTGGGCATTACGGCCTTTTTCATGCCATAGTGCCAAATACACAGTGGGGTTATTGAATGATTATGATTTTTAGTTTAGTTTGATGAGATAAAGCAGCAACACTTGGGCGATCTGCTAAGGAAGTGGATGCTTCCCAGCAGAACTTTCTATGGGAAACTAGCCTCCTGTTTATGCGTTAATATTTTTTTTAAAAAAAAAAAAAAAAAAAAAAAAAGAGATTCTTAAAGATCGCATCGTAACGAAGTTAAATACAATGTTACTTAAGCGTTACTTTTTTAGTTTGAAATGTTATAAAAATTAAGTGAAAAGTTGGAGAAATGTATTGACGCAATGAAGTTTCTGCTTGAAAAACTGCCTAGTAATAATTTATAAAATATGTAGCCTATATTCATTTTTACATATTTGCATGATTTATTTACGTCGGTAATAACCATTGGTTATTAAGTTTGCATTATCATACAAATTTCGTTTTGTGAAGAATTATAGCAAACTTCATAGAAATACTGTGTCGAAAGGCCTAATTGTAATATAAAATAGTATACAATTTATAAATTATAGTTAACATATAAAATAATTTTTCGAGTTGATACTCTCTTATTCTGAATTGTATTAAGCAGAAACAACATGAAACGATTTCCAGTTCATAACTCCGTTGTGATGAAATTTTTAGTATAATGAGTATTTTCTATCAATAGTTAATCAATCTAGAAAACAGTTTCGTTACGAAAATTTGAAAATATATCATCATAATTATTATTTTTGGCGTAATTTTGTCGCAATGTTCAAAACCCACAGCTGCCATACGGCAAATAATGTCCTCAAAATTAGCATCAATAAACACCTGGATAAATTATCTAACAATTCTACCTGTGTATTGATTTTTCTTAAACCAAGTTTTCAAAATATATTTTAAATTCAAAACTAAAATAATAATAATAATAATTATTATTATTATAAGGGCTGTCCATAAATTACGTCCACATTGTTCTTGAAATTTTTACTCCCCCTCCCCTCTTCGGACGTCCATTGAAGTTCAACCTCTCCTCTCTCCCTTGTCTGACTTTGTCCAACTTGTCATAACTCCTCCCCCTATCAGTATTAAGGATAGCCCTAAGTCATGAACGTTTCACAATTACAAAATGCTTAGTCATAAAAAAGTTAATTTAAAACATTTTGTTAAATATTTAGATTCAATCAAATGAAAGTAAACAGTATGAAATTAGGCGAAATTTCTCTCTCTGTTTTCCGTTTAATTTTTAAAAATGAAAGATAATCAATAGAAAAATACTGTGCCAAATTTCTCTTTATTAAAAACCCATTAAAATAGTTATCCATTTCAAATTTACATTATTAATCACCAGACAATATTTTGTATTTCTAATTTGATTTAAATTTTTTATATTTAAAATTATCACTAATTATCTCCAGCAGGACATTACATAATTTCTAAATTTAGCTGAGAGATTTTTAAAGAATTTCTTCTTTGTATTAAGTTTGTTTGCTTCTTATACAATATATTTAATAAACTTACATTCTAAAAATATTTAGTTTTTATCACCCTTCACAAATGAACTTTCTCAAATTACTCCTAACTCCACTAATTTACTCTACATTCCTGGATATAAACAAAAATTTTCTACACATTTCTAATTGTTAGTTTTAAAATTCATAAAGTAATTTAACCAAATTGAAAATTATAGGCAGATAATGAAGTGTGTGTCCAAAACTTTCAATATTGTCTCATTTTTTTCAAAATTCTCAACAGTTTGTTTAAAAAAACCCTAATTAGTAATATAATTCATAAAAACAATACTTGCTCCATTTTCAGTGAATATTAATTAAGAAAATTATTATTAAGAAGTAAATATTTTCCATTTATTTATATAATGTGATAGAAATACAAAATTTCCAAAAATAATAGAATAATAAATATGACATTAACATATAATACAAACTTACAAAATTGTATAAAACACTTTTGTTATTATATTATTTATCAATGAAACTAATATTACTGATTATAATATGATTATTTTGATGTTAAAATTGTCAGATTTTCAGCTTACAAGATTACATGTCTGTAATTGATAGTACTTCAATATTGGAATGAAATTACCAACATGTTTTTATTTCTTAATATTGAAATTAAATTAAATAAGTTAAATAAAATATGTAGAAAATATAATTTTAATTATAGTAATTAATAAAACACATTATTTTGATGCAGTAAAATCAATGTATTTGAAACTTTGTGAAATGACTGCAAGAACAATTTCACAATATTAAATTAAAATAAAATCAAAATTACCGACTCTCAGATTTCTCATTCTTATTTTATTTTTTCAGATACCAATTTGAGCCATTATGGTAAAAAATAATTGAGGGGATGATTGGTGAACAAGATATAACCTGTGATTCACTGAAGGTATCTTGCATAGTAAGGTCTCCGAGCCACGAGTCGTTTGCTACAGATTTGTCACTGATGTCTTTATCAAGTTTGGGCTCAGATTTAGGTTTAGTCAAGGAAAAGAGTATAAGAAATGGAGGAGAAGGAGAAAACCTGAGAAGAAGTCCCAGAATGATGGAAGGAGGAATAGGAGGATGGGCTTCAACTAAAGGAAGTAAAATTTTTAAGGGAAACTTCCTTCAGGTACCATCAGAATATGGAGATAAAAACTGGCATAAGGGACATGAGACATTGTTTGAAGAAGAATCAGAAGTAATTAAAAATTGTGGTGCTTTATCATCTGTCCTTGGATTAATGAAGAGTTTTAGTACTAGTGATATTGTAAACTGTTCTTTAAATGAGAGTGAAAATCTTAGACTGACTGTATCAGAAATAGCTCTATGTAGTTGGAGTAGATATCAACTACCACATGGAAAATTAGAATATGCATCTAGATCTTGTTCTACATGGGTTGCTGTTGGAGACATGAATTCAATTTCCCAATTACCTTCTCCACAAACCCAACCTGGTTCCATAGGAGAATCACCAGCTATAACGGCAGCCGAATTAATCAGGTCGGTTAATAAAAAAGTCCGTCAATTGTATATAAAAAGAAGAGTTCTTTCTACATACAAAGCTCTAGAAAGACTCACTCAAAGCCAATTGAGTTTGGATTCGGCCTCACATCCGACACTTCCAAATGTTCCTCAGGTACAGATTTCCACTGAATTAGACACTAGCATCCGCAACGAAGTTGATATCGCATCAATTGGATTCAAAGGCAATGCTAAAACTTTAACATTGACTGTAAAGGATATAGAAAGACAAAGAGGAAAACCACTTTCCAAATATCAAAGAAATATGATGATTTTTAATTGGTTACAGAGTTTGGATGAAAATGCATTTGACAAATTGTCATAAATTTATTACAATACAAAGGAAGACAATTTACAATTTGATATTGTAATTGTAATGATAGCTATAATTAATAACTCTACAGATTTTATCTAACATTCTTTATTCATAAAGTGAGAATGTGACATTTCAATAATACATATTTATAGAAACTATAATATCATTGTAATGTTTTCATAAATATAAAATTTATAGTTGAATTACTTAAGCAGTAATCCGCAGAATATATGAATTGACAGTGACCAATAAAATGTCCAAATTTTAAATTGGACTTATTCATATATCATATTCAATTTGATACATAATTAATGGTGGATTTTAAGAGATTGACTGAATATAATTATCTAAGGTTATTGTTTAAGTATGTCATGTATCTAAGAATATTGTTTAAGTAATCAGACTATGAAGTAAGTACAGTATTTGAAATTATTAAAGTCAATTGTTGATTATTCAAGGCTAGAGTTATGTCAAAGTATGTTAATTATCCCAAATTTCAAATTCAAATCATCAAAAGTACCAAATACAAACATGCTCAAAACACATGAATCAGATATATTAAATAATTAAGTAAATTATTTTCTGATAATGTAAGTCATTACTGCTTTCATCAAGCATTTAATATAGAAAAAATGACATTTAAGTCCATGAATCCATAAAATGCCCATAACTGATAAGGAGTTAGTTCAATCATAATTATACATTAAGCATTTATTGATATTATAAAACAATATTTTAATAAAATTTTGAATTAAAAAAATTTTAAACTAGTATTAATAAAGCAAAATTTATAAAAAATGAAATTCAGTTTTTATGAAAAGTTTTATTAATAAATTATAAAAAATTAATTATGTCGGAAAATTAAGTTTTGTTTGTTAAATTTTTATGACTATATATAAAAAACTTTTTTAAGAGTTATATTGGTTTTTTATCATGATTTGGGCAAGTCTGTAATTAGTTTTCTAAGAGTTCTTTATAAAAAGTATTAAAATTTTAATAAAATAAATATTTTAATCAAAGTTATTGCAAAATTGTTTTATTATTTTTAGTAAATGAATTTAATATTGAAGAATAATGACATTTAGTGCAAGAGTAATCAATTTAATAGAATTTTGTAGTTTTGGGAATTAGTTCATTTTTATACATTTTGGTACAAACAGGATTTTAAGAAGTTAGATATTACTTTTAGAAGTTACGTGCTCATAATATCAAATTATAAGCACATATTGTAAAATTAGAATGAATACTGAAGAGGCAATACTCACAAAAATATATCAATAATTTATATATTTAAGTTGAAACATTTTAACAACAACAATTGTAAAAATTTGCAATTAAAATCTGTAATACAGACTTTGATAAACTTTTCTTATATAATTTTATTTTCTCAAACATTATTTTTCTTTTAATTCTATACACAAGAAAAATTTAGTCTTTCATTGTAAATTGAATCACAATATCATCAATTTATTCATATTATTTCCAGAGAAAAATAAGTTTTGATATATAAAGTTATTTGCAATTAGTTACATGATAGCAATATTGTCATAAAAAATTACTTATTGAAGATGTCCTGCTAATGTCTTTTTGCATTATTTATGTAAAAAAACTTCATCAGATACAACAAAGTAACCATTTGTAAACAAAATTCATTTACAGAACATTTTCAAAATTAATATTATTTTCTGAAGTAAATAATATGAAATTTGTAAATTTTCTATTTAAAAACTCTCTCTTAAGTTAATTAATTTGTTGTATCTGATAAAAGTTTCTATGTCAATAACAAAAAAATTACAAAAAATCATTTCATTTTGTGGTGAATAATTTTATTTTAAAGATATTACTGAAATAGAAATAACTGATTATTTTTTATATTATGTCAATATTTATTAATAAAATATTGTAAAATTTAAAAAAAATCAAAAATGTATTAATTTTTTAAATATCTAGACTTTATACAGAAAAAAAAAAACATTTTGAATTCCCAAAATATGTCTAATGATTCCAAAATGGACATTTTAATTAGTAAATGCTAATTTGCTGTTGAATATTTAAATTATAAGAATTTATTTTCATTAATAATTTAAATATTGCTTAGTTAAAAATTTATTTATTGAAAACTTTTACCAGAGTTTGATACTTCAATACTTTTTAGGTAATTTTAATTATATACATTTTTTTATTGTTATAAGAAATAAAAATTTATTAAATTCAAATTTAAATCTGTATGATATTTATAAATTGTTTTAGAAAAATTTTAATATTGAAAAAATTTGTATTTTATTTAAATATTTAATTTTAATATGTTTTGCTATTACATATCTAGTACATTTTAATAAAATATTGTAAATGAAATAATCAATTGTACTTAATACATGATTTCAATGTTTTTCAGAGTTGTTATAAATGTTGTTATAATGTGTTGTTTTTCTGAATGCTAAATTAAACCATGATTATATTATACTTTTGGTTTTATAATTTTTAATATCTGACATGCTTAACTGCAGTTATATTCTATTTAGTATCATGAAAGCAAACTACTGTATAATAATTTAGAAAATATAAAAATTTAATTAATAATTCAGTGATTTGTTAGATTTAAAACAAAAGAAGGTAAAAGAAAGTTAAAAATAACTTCAGTAAAAATGATCTAAACTGTAGATATTGACAGATCCAAGTGATCTGTCAGATGATCTGCATATGCTAAAGCAGCGATTCCCACCCAGGGTATGCCAGAGATTGTTTAGGGGTACAGAACAAACAGTTACGTTTTTCAGCCTGCTTCACAGGCCATCTTCAGGCTTGGAATACATTTGAAATTAAAATATATTTTTAATTTCAAATGTATTCCAAGCCTGAAGATGGCCTGTGAAGCAGGCTGAAAACGTTTGTTTGTTTGTTGCAAATAAATATATTTTTTATAAACAAAAGAAGGTAAAAGAAAGTTAAAAATAACTTCAGTAAAAATGATCTAAACTGTAGATATTGACAGATCCAAGTGATCTGTCAGATGATCTGCATATGCTAAAGCAGCGATTCCCACCCAGGGTATGCCAGAGGTTGTTTAGGGGTACAGAAAAAAGTTAGTTATTATGGCAGAAAAAATAATATATTATGTATCACAAATTAATAGTATTAAAAAATTATTAGGTAAAAAATGTTCCTTGTAACAATCACAAACTTTATTATACATTTCAAAATGCAAAAATATAAATAAAAACTTATGCTGCCGATTGTACAATGCAACAGATCAATAAATGTTGCGTAGTCGGTCAATGTAGTGGGGACACCATTATGCGTGATTAGTGATTATGCTACAAACTTTTGATGGTGGAGTCTGTTATTATTATTATTATTATCTCTCAACAACATCCCCACGTGTTGTTTCAAAAAAGTATTTTTTATTGTTAGCAAGGAAAAAGAATAGCTAGTTTCTCCAGATTTTCTCTACAAGCAGTAATTTTTTTCATTATTTATTCAGTATTTTTATTAATATTTTATTGACAAGACCGTGTCTTGTTTATAAAATCATTCTGCCTGCTGTGTTACCAGCATAGAGGTATGAAGGACTACATGTCAGAAGTTGCAATTTGGCACAGAGTATTAAGTGTCCAAATCATGCATGCATAAAAAAGCTAGAGTTGTAGGTACTCAGGGAACCAAGAACCGAGTCAAAATAAAATTGAAAATGGCAACACACTCTACAAATAGGAAGTGCGCAAGATTTGCACATGCGTTGCTCGTTGGAAAGTTGGAAATGCCATGGGGATACACTAATGAAAAAAGATTGGAAACCGCTATGCTAAAGACTTACTATTTAGTTTCAGTAAATATTATGAAATTGAGTGATCTAATTTAATCACTACACATATTATGCATTTCTTTTTTAATAAAAATTAAGATATAACACTGCTAATTATGATTACTTTAAAAATAAATACTTATTTTTAATCAATAACTTAAATAAAAAAATTACTCTACATGAAAGAAACAGATTTGAGGTTTTCTTAAAACACAAAATACCATTGTTTCATAAAATTTAATAATTTTTTTTTTCATTTACTTAATAACTATGCTTATTAAATTCATTTATTTTAAAATTATCCTACATTTTATTTTAATTAAATCAAATAATGAGAAATATTATTTAAATGTTTATTCTTAATAGTTACTAAAAATAAGAATTTAAAGAAATACAAAATTAAGCATAATTGTATACATTACATTTAAAAAATAATAATACAGTATACTAAATATGGAATAATAAAATTCTATTTATTAATTTATAAAAATACTTAACAGAATATTTGGCAGTTTATGACAATTAATTGTACAATCTTTGGATAAATAAATAAATAAAATTATCTAATACAATTTTAATTTTAGTTATTCTTATATGTGCGTAAAAGACTAGAAAACTTCAGGAAAAGCTATACTTATTTACTGTAAAGTATATACAAGTTTAAATCTATCATTTAAATTTTATTTTATGAAAATGAAACACTTATAGTAACAGAAATTTTATAATTAAATCAGAAAAATTTAAAAATTTAAATGGATAATAAAGTTCACATTTTCAAAGAATATATCTTAAAAATATGTTATAACATCTAATACAGTATTTGTATTCAAGTGTATTATTCAAAAATCTCATTACTATGAGCAAAATAGAACATTAAAATGTTTAGATGCTCTTATTCACTTTCTCAGATTGAAAATAAGCTGCTTTAATATTAGACAATTTATTTTTATGGAGCATTATTTCATTAATTACTATATATTATTTACACTTAATTATATATACTAAATAATGTTTTTATTTTAATAAATATATAATTAGTTTCAATATTTATTTTAAGAAAAGAAAAATAATCAAGTTATATTATTTTTTCAATGTATAATAAAGTCATTTGCTTCTTATTATGATGTTCTGTACTCTATGCAATGCAGTGTTCTTCTATCAGTTAATCATCAATGTTCATTTAAGATTTTCCTGATTATTCTAAGAAAGAAATAATGGTTATTAAATTATTTTTAAAAATTTCAAATTTTCTTTAGATAATATTGATTTCATATGGATATTTTAAATTAAATGATGGTTTTAGTTAAATAAATTAAATTGAACAATTTCAAAACTGACACTAAAATATTAAAAATTATCTTCATTACTCTCATAAATTTTTATACATAAATAAAAAATGTATTTATAATTTCATCTATTTTTTATATATATAAAAAGAAATAGTTAATTTGCATTTTTATAACATGTATAATACAATTTTTAATATTCAAGTGTAATATAAAAATTCTTTGCCAATTTTTTTATAGTTTTTTCAAAAATCAATAATTTTATTTCAAAATATTTTTTTTATTCTTATCATCTTAACTTTCCAAACTATCAATATTTAATATTAAAATTAGTTATAAAAATTTTAAAATAGTTCTAAACTGTTTTCATTAAAATCAATAAACTTATCTCAGAAACAAAAAATTTATATATACACATAAAACTAATCCAATTATTTGATGATAGTGTAATTTAAACAATTTAACTACATTTGAAATAATAGATTAAAATGTGAAAAAAATATGAGAGCAAGAAAGAAAGAAAATCAACAAAATAAAACACAGGTATCCCTCTGATAACATGGTTTTGAGAATTGGGGAAATCTCAGATATAACACTGTGTTCTTACAACATAGTTTCACTCTAACACAGTTTGAGAATTGGTGACATCCCTGTACAAAATGTCATAATTTTTAACTGCAAATACCATCATTCAATATTTTTTTACTCAAGCAAGTATGCATGTTGTTTCATATTTGCCCATGGATTTTAAAATGTTGAAATTTTTAATGTTGTTTTGCATCTTTTGTCCTCTTTCCTGAGAACTGATTGTTGTAGCCAAGTAATAAATAACAGAATCCAGAGAATCGCTTGGTGTTGATAAAAATTTAATGGTTTCAAAAGTTATTCCAAATCCTGAACATACAAATATTCATGCTTACAAATTAACTGGGACCGGTCGTTACAGTACAATTGACGGGTTCCCAAGTACCGACAACAAAGAGCTTACTATAGCTTAGGTTTAACTTAATTATACTAATATCGGGCTCAAAATTTAGAGTAAAATATAAGTCATAGAATTATACAGGAATTATACAGAATGAAAAGTTTAAAGGGGTGACTGGCAATAATAAAAAAAAAATCTTTGAATCCGTTCCTTAATAATTGTCTTCTTTATGTACTCATCCTCACATATCCTCCGTCCTGCTTTCCTCTCTCCCCGAAAATGTTTTTCTTTGTTCCGTTCGAATCTACATCCCTCTTCTGCCAGTAACCCCTTGACCAATCAGGTGTCACCCCCTTTTGTTTTATAACAGATCAGACCACATGGGTCAACAAACTACAGTGGGGTTAGGGAAACAGAAGCCGGAAGTACAGTTTTACCGCAGGAAGATGGTATAAGGAAAATAAAGAAAAGAAAAATAAATAACAAGGCTTAATAAAGCCAAATTGTACAGTTTTTCTTCTTCCTTGTCCTAGCTTCTTATTCTAGCTTTCCTTTAAACTAGGTATCACTGTTGTTGGGAATAGTGTTCTAAATAAACCCAAAAGACTGTCACTGTCACTGTGTTTTGTTTTTATAGATTAAATTAAAAGTTACTACTAAAAAATATTAAATTTTTAAAAATCTCTTAAGGCAAACACATACAAATGAAAATGAAAAAAGTAGAGAAAAATTAAGATGTTGCAGATACTTCGTGTTAAGGTCAACATGAAAACTCAGATGACGATATTTTGCCAAAAAGAAAATGTCCTCGTTTAACAGTTTTTTTAGCAGAAGGAAAAATTAATATATACATGCAATAATTTTGATTGTGATTGATTGTTAGTTAATCAGTGATTGCTTTAATAAACATATTTCTCTTAATAATGAAGAAGAATAGTATACTTTTGATATAAGGAAGAAAGTGTATAGGCTTTCTTCCTTATAATATATTTGGCATCTTACGTGAGCTAATAAAGTATTACAATTTATACTTTTGATAACTTTTGAAACTTAACCCTATGTTTTGTACTAGTCCTTTGTTTCATATAGCATGGATTCACATAACACAATACTTTTTCAGAACCTAACTACCTTGTAAGATAGAGAATACATAAATTGGTTTTATAAGTTTTATAAGTTAAAAATGAAATCTACTAAAGTTATTATAACATGTATCTTCATTAAAGTTTGTTCTACATCTTATTAAAATTCTTTATATTCAATCAATAATACATTTGTAAAATTACTATAATTAATACAAAATTTAGTTTCTTTCACTTCCATAGTAATAAAACTGTGATCTGATGATGAACAGTTTTAAGTTCAAAACTCTAGAATGTTAATTTTTGTAAGTTATTACTCATAAAAAGCATTTTCTACTTATAATTAATGTAAAAGCAGTTGATTAAAATAAAAATACATAACATTTATTTTTTTACAAATATATAATATTAAATTTTAACATTTATTATTAATTGTAATGATACAATAATTTATAGTTTAATTCAGCTTACCTTAAATTTACTACCAAACAATTTTTTCTTCAAAATCTTTTTCAGAGATTGTGATGGAGAATTTATTCCATTAATAACTGAATTATGATTGTTAAACTAATTAAAAAAAAACAATAATTTAGTAACTCAAACCAATAAGAAATTAATAAATTTTAAAGATTTTAATTTCATTTTTTTACATAGAAATTTTGAATTCACAATGCTTGTTTAAAAAATTTATTTAATTTTAATATAGTAAATTTTATATAAAGTTTAAATTTATTATTGTCTATATATTTATTGTATTTGAAAATATTAAAAATTAGTAGTTTATATTTACATGAACTTTGAATAAAACAATATTCCTGAATAAATAAACACAATATTCAATATCTAATAATATACAATATGTAAAAAATCAAAATATCCTTATAATTTTAATGCATTAAATATTAAAGAAAATTGGTACATTTTGAAGCATTTAATATTAATTTACATTTATCTAAGCAACTATAACTATCAAACTAAAGTAAAATAAGAATGTTTTTTATATAATTTTTTTAATTTTAAAATATTTAAAATTGAAAAATTCATAAATTTTAATATATTATTTTTAAACACTAAAAAAATAATGAAAACAATTGAGTAACCTACCAACCTGGTTAATATAAATTTTAAACAATGTAAAGAAAAAGAGGCTAGCATACATAAAAATAAATACATATTTTATTTTCATTTTTGACTCTCTGCTCTGTAGGTGGAGAGTCTTTTCTCCCTGTCTGTAATGGGTTTGACAAAGCCCACAATGGAGTGACCAGGTGGTGAGAGAAAGCCCCATATATCTGAAAGAGATCCATAAAAAATCCTTGGGACTGCACATCAGATTCAACCTGGATTCCCAGAACTGTAGACTACTGCTGGTAACTGTCATCTGGCCATCCAACATAAGAATAAATATTTGAACTGTCAAGTTACATACGTACAAAAATATTTGATAGAAATCACATAATAATTTATTAAATTCTGAATTTCCTTATATATCTGATTTTTATCAAATCATTTTATAACCTGATTTGAAAATTTAGGTTACAAAATAATTTGATAAAATTTTATATTTGGAAAGAATTTAATTTCCTCAGATTGAACCAACTATTATCTACTTTAAAAGTGGAAAATTTATATTTGAACTCAAGCTAACAGAAATTAAAGAAACATAAATAACTGTTAAAGTGCATAATGCATTCTTTAAAAGAAGCAGTAATAATTGGTGTGTAAAATATTAAATGAAAATATAAAAGTTTCAAGTAAAATATTTAAACTATATTAATGGAAACTGCATGTAGATTAAAGATTTAATTTAAGACTAATTTAATTAAACTGATACAATAAACTGAAAATTAAATCATTTACAAAAACATTGTACAACTGTAGTTTGGCTAAATATGATATTTCATTGCACTACATTTCAAAAAGTAATAGCATATACCATAAATAGATCTTAAATAATTGATTTTTGATTATATCATTGTCTACTTTGGACTTTTATGTAGTATGGGTGCTGTATAATACTGATGTATATAAAAAAATCACTTCAATCTAAATTGGTTGATTTTTCTCACAGCTATTAAACACCAAGCTAGATGACTCAAGACTTTATTGTAGCATATTTAAAATGTACTATACATCATATGCATTTTGGGCTGTTGTGACTAGAAACAAGGGTATGATTATAAGACTTGACATTGTTGTAATTATTTATTAAGATTTTTATAATATGATTTGTATATTTACTTATATGTATTGGAAAGAGAAAAACAGTTTGAAACTCTGTTATACATTCAATGTTTTCCACATAAATACAATTATAAAACCATAAAAAATATTTTAAAAAATGGGTTAAAAAACCATTACATCTATAACACACATCAAAAAACAAAAATACTCCAATCTTCAAATACAATAATCAATAAATCTTACTTTATACTTATTACATCCAGTTTAAGTTACTGTAATTTTAGCTTTTATTCACAGACTGCAAAGATGATGGTGACTACAGATCAGCTTTCTCACATGGCTGGAGTACTGTACAGTTGTATAATAAAAATTTAAATTATATTGAATAAAAAAATAGAACATACAATATTTACATTGTAACACCTACTCATATAGGTTTACAAAATATATTAAAAGTTTTTTGTAATGTTCACACAAGTACATAGATAATAAAAAATGATGATGTATAATACATTTTAAATATGCTACAATAAAGTCTTGAGTCACCTAGCTTGGTGTTTAATGGCGGTGAGAAAAATCAACTGATTCGGATTGAAGTGATTTTTTTTATATACATCAATATACTTTGGACTATGTTTATTAATAGAACTTATTACACTGGTGTAGTTTCCATTTAGCAAATAGAGGAGATTCTAGTCAGAAATAATAAGTCCTATTAGTAAGCAAAGTCCAAAGTAGATTTAATTTGTATTGATTTTGCTGCCACTGTTAGTGATTAAAGGAAATGGGCCAAGATTTGTTAGAAAAAATTGGTTTTGTAAAATGTTTTTAAATGTTCCCGTTTACACGGTCTAAAACAGTTCACGGATTATTTATAACACAACAACAACAAAACTATTTGAAATTTATTTTCAACACTAGCGAGTAACACTCTGGCACTCCACAAGCGAGTAACACTCAGGCACCCAACAATTAATTAATAAAAACACAACACTGGTTCTTTGCCAGCCACACAGCCACACACTCTGGTCAGCACAGACCGGACACACCAAAGGGAAAGCACAATTTCTCCCGCTCTGGACAGGAAGATCTCTCCTTGCATTCCCAAGTCTATAGTTACACAACACACCTGACACGTGTGATAGAGCTGTGGACTACATCAACACTACATAACATAAACACACACGTTACAATTTTGTTGAATTGAATATCGAACTTAACAGGTTTGAACCATTGGGAATCAGAATAGAGGGACTATATCACCAACATGATGCAGATGATCTGATGCAAGAATTCCAGCATTTATTCAATAATTCAGAAATGGATCTATTTAGAGGCAACGCAGTCAGTTTAGCGATAAATAAAGAAACAAAGCCTATTTTTATGTGAGCAAGACAGGTTCCTTTTGCATTGAGAACAAAGGTAGAACAAGAGTTGAATCGACTTCATCAGTTAGGAGTTATAGAATCAGTTAGAACTTCCAAGTGGGCCACTCCTGTGGTACCTGTTGCCCCAATTTGGTTTCTTCTCTGGTTTGGAATTTTTCTTCTTCCACTCTTTTGTTTCGTGATACATACTTTTTCTATGTGCCCTTTGTTCCGCAGAATTTACATATTACCTGAGCAAATTGGCAATTATTCAGGTTATGATTCCCGGTGCACTGAAAACAGTGTAATATGGCTGGCTCATTATTTCTCTTGTAATCCACCTTTAAGTTATACACTTGGGTGTTGTTTCCATCTGACCCAAGCTAGTTAACATCTTTAGATGCTGCCTCTGCTGCATCCAAATGGCCTTATAAGTAGTGTTCGTTTTTGCCAATAACATGTGTTGTATTCCTTTATCCCTTAAACCAGCCAGTAACCTATCTCTTAACATATGCTCTAGTGAGGCACCAAAGTTGCAATTCATTGCAATTTTTCGTAGTTCCATGACATAGTCGTTGATACTCTCTCCTGGTTTTTGTGATTTCTAGTTAAATTTGAACAATTCAAATGATTTCACTAGGTTTCAGGTCAAAATGGCTATCAAGATCATTAAGTACTTCATCGAAGTTAACTTGTGTTGTTTCTTTCGGGGCTATGAGTATTACTACAAGTTCATATAGAGTTTCACTGCACACAGTAAAAAATAAAGCACACTTGTCTTGGTCATTTTCAATCTGGTTTGCCTTCAAGCAAAAATTAAAGCGATCCTTGTGTTTTCCACTGGCTGTCCATCTTGAATGGTTAAAAACAAACTGCACTGGTTGATGTTCCTGGGATCAACATTTCTGGCTTTTGATCTCAAATTGTAATTTCCACTGGTAAGTCTCTATTTTAATCCTCATCGCCACTTTTGTATTGATTTTGTTTTTGACACTGTTTCACATAAAAACAAGTAGTTAATTAACAATTAACTTTATTCACTCTCAGATATGACTGACTGGGGTGATGACAACACAAGGACTTTCTCAGACAAACAAAAGTATGTTGGAATTTCCACCTTTGACTTGATGCCCAGATCAAGTTACAACAGTAGACATGGATATAATCAAACATCAATAAAAGTAAGGATATAGAGGCAAAAAATAATTAAGATCTTAAATAAATTTATTGCTATTTGAAGCAACAGTGCATCCAATCATTTGAAATTATTTCATTTAATTTATTTATATAAAATCAAAAAAATAATTTTGTTTCAATTTTTAATGTACTCATGATGTGGTTCTGCTTGAATTCAACAAAAATTTAAAATTACTGTTATTTGCAAAATTCTGTCTACTCTACCTATTTCTGTCTACTCTTCATATATATTTACATTGCACAGTTTTTTCATTTAATATGTTCATTATTTAACATACTTTTTACAATTTAAAATATGAAAGAGACTAAGTCATCTTCACTCCCATCCTGTCTCATTTACATATATATTTTAAAATGTTTTGGCTTATCATCAATGCATTTCAAAACTGTTTTACATAATTTTGCAGAGGCATAGCCTTAATAAAAAGTTTGTCTTCAAGGAAAGATTGTTTTTCGTTGATGATTGGACAGGATGAGAGTGAAGATAACTTAGTTTCTTCCATTTTTAAATTGTGAAATATACCGTCTGCCATTTTATTTTGAAATTATAAACATACTTTTTATTGGTTTTATTATAACTTGAAATATAATAAGAGCCATTTTGATATAATGTAAATATTTTCTTTTTTTACAAATAATAACAAAATGATATTATTTTAAAATACGTGAAATATGAGGATCTTGATGTAAGATTCTTATGAAACAGTATTAAAAAAGTACAAAATAAATTACAATTTTAAATTTATTAATTTGAATTTTATATAAAAAGTTATACTGTTTCAGAGTTTCGGTGAGAAGAAAGTTTTACTGAAAATGTGAAAATAAAATTTCAATAAAAATAAAAAATTATTGTTACAGAATTAAACTTGAATTGTCATTATATTTATTTATTGAATCTCAAACAGAGAAGCTAGATGGCCTGTCAGGCTAGAACGTTGCAAATTAATTATACAAATATTAGAAAAATAATCTGGACTAAAGATAGGTGTTGGTTAAGCCCCCATCCTTTAGCCAAGTTTTTATCCAATATCTTTGTCTTCAGCAGTTGATTATAACTATAAATTGGGCTTAGGTTCCTATGTAATTTTATATAAGTTATATACACCATGCCAAGGTGCTTAGAAAAACATAAACAACTGTTAATTGAATGTTCTTAGTGCATTCTTTAAAAGAAGTAGTAGTAATTGGTGTGTAATTTCTTAATACTATAGAGACCATCATTCTCAACTGGCTTACTGAGTGACTATATATCTCATAAATTAATTGGCCAGAAGCAAAGATCAGATAGAGATCTAGCTAGTATAATTGGCAACAATCTGCATGGTAAACAGAAGTTGCAGGTTAAAGTCCTGTTTTGGATCAATCTTTTCTTCTAAAATATTCTAAGTGAAATTTATTTATTTTTAATTATAAAATTAAATACAAGATGGCAGCTTAACTGCCTACCTTTAGTCCAAATTACACACATCTGTGTCAAGTTCTAGCCAGACAGGTCATCTAGCTTCATTGTTTAAAGTACACATTTCATTACATTTATATGACTTTCATAATACATAGAAACTATTGGAAAAATTTCATCATCTACACAAACAAGAACATGCTAATGAAATTTTATTACAAGTAAAAAGCTGTCAGGGATGAAGAAAACTATTAAACAGTGTAGAGTAAATATTTGTTTACAAATATTTATATATTTATATATATTATATATAAATTACACTTTCTACATTTCACATTATTGTCAATTTTTTTTATTGAAAATATTTTATTTTAGTTTAAGTATATTTATTTTTTAAAAGTAACAATGTATTCAGTGATAATTCCACTCTGTTTATTTTCAAATAAAAGTATCAGTCTAAACCAAAGATGGACAACCTTTTTCTATGTAAGGGCTGCATTTTAAGACTTTTGAACTGATGCGGGCCGCATACAAGAGAAAGAGGAAAAAAATGTTGGTAAATCAGAATTATTTATTCATATATATTTATAAATTAGCATAGGTATACTTAATTTAGCTTCTGGAACTGATGTAAACGTAATATATTGGAAATATTTGGTTAAATATTCATCACTGCTAGTTTTAAATTAGTTTCGATGTGTCTGTTAGCCGGTTTCTTGTTTTAATTTTTACTAAATTCATTGCGGGAAAAACTATTCACATACATAAGTTGTAAAAATAATGTTTGAATTTTGTTGCATACTTCCTTAAGCTGGAAATTGATATATTTATTCACATTTTATGCATCGCGGGCTGCAAAATATATGAATGCGGGCCGCATTCAGCCCGAGGGCCACAGGTTGCCCATCCCGGGTCTAAACAAACTTCTGTATTTCAAAATATTTAAAAAAATTAAATTCCTGTTTGGTCTATTGTAATCAATTTTATTGATGTATTAACAAATAATATAAATTTATTATAAAGGACAGCTAATATTCAAGATTGTTTTTTGTTCATTTTAATATTAAAGACTGAAATAATAATTTAAAACTTTATGGAATTAAAATAGTAACATATAATTACTTGTGTTCAAGAATATTTACAGCATCTGTTGAACATTAGAATTAACTCATGCAAAAAAATTATAAATACAGCACTTTGGGATTAATATATATATATGTGATATCTTTCCGTCCCATTTGTTATTAAAATAAAATCAGTAAATTATTTTTAATACAAATAAAATATTAAACTATTTCAACTAGAATGTGAAAAGACTAATATAAGTAAATTTATTAGAATAAACATACAGTAAACCTGTTTAATGATCAGATAACAAAATTAATGTAATTGTAAAACATTAGATAAATAAATTGTTGTATTATAAAACATCATAAAAAATAAATATGCTAAACTTACTGATTTAAATAAAAATTATGTTTATATAACACTAAATAACTCCATAATAAAATATATCATTTATATTGTAATTAATATGATTTTTTTATTCAGTCAACTATAAAATTTAATTTCTTATGAACCCTGCAACTTGAACACAAACTATATGGTGTATTTTCTCGGACACATGGCAAATTTCATCACTAATTTTCTTCAGTTGATTAGTGATGAAATTTGCCATGTGTCCGAGAAAATACACCATATAGTTTGTGTTCAAGTTGCAGAATAAGCACCGGCACGGTTTCATAAACACTTCTTATGAACCCCTTAATATATTACCTGTTTTAAAAATTTCTTTTTCTTTGCAGAATCAGGCATACTTTGTACATAAGCATATAAGTCTGCCACAGCATATTTAGTATATTCAGCAGAATCACTTTCTGTTGATGTCTTTCTGTTACAGAAAACAACTTCTGTTTGTACAGATGTAGGCTGTAATATTATTATTAGATAATTAATTTTATAATTCACTTTTTTAAAAAATGTATAATATATATAGAAAGAAAGAGAATATGGAAACCTAAAATTTTAAGCTGATAAGCTTTTAGTGATTAAATGTAGCAATTTTTATATATATTTATATCCGCTAGATAGCTTCTTCTCCCCTTGCCCAAAATTCCTCTCTCCCCACAAAAACATTGTCTTTCAGCACCTCCTGTGCCGATTTGTTTTCTCCTGTTCCAGGAAACTTTTTTTTTAAATAAGAGTGAAGGTGTTGGAATTTGACAAAAGTGAAGCCATTTTGTTTTATATTCTTGTTATTTCAAACTAACTCTTCAAACTAGAAGACAATGACAATTTCTATTATAAATATTTAACATTAAATCCAAAATATACGCATGATATATATTTTGGATTTTCTCAAAGAAATTATTTTGTTTAATTTCCATAATTTGTAGAAATGGTTTCTAATCATGAAATTGAAAGAAAATTCCAGATTGCATTCAATATACAAGAAAAATATTTGAACTTTATACAATATGATGACATAAAAATTCATTTATATATCAAATGCAAAATTATTTTTACAAATATATATCATAGTCAATAATTCATAATTCAATGGAAATGCTTTGAATTTTATTTAAATTCTTCTTTGAAACTAATTTCACTTGACTTTTTCAAAATTAAGAAAGTTTACAAGTGATTGAAAGAAAGCAAATGATGAAAGGGAAAACTAAAAAAACAAAATAGAAATATATTCAGAAGAATTGTCAATAGAATTATAGAATCAACAGTATGTTGTGGAAAGAATATCATTAATATAGAAAAATTAATCATAAATTATAAGTACTGAGAATTTTTTCAATATAATTCAGCTAATAATAAGTCATCATACAGAATTGTTCAACTAATGATAAGGAAGTGAACTGAAGGACACTTTTTCCTTAAAATTTTAATTATATTTATTTTATACACATTGTTATTGCATATCTATATGTCCTATTTATTATCATTGTATAATTTTTTAATGTAATTCACTAATCATGTATTTCCTAATAATTAATAAAATGGAAAGGAAAAGGCAACAACAAAGGTTTTATCTTTTGTGAATGCTCTGTATTTTACATTTTTTTAAAATTAATAAAATGTTCATAAGAAATATGAAAATTTTATTAATTATTATATCGATATACAGTAAGACCCCGCTTAACGCTGCCTCACTTAACGCTGATTCAATATAACGCGATCTGCTCGAAGCATAAAAATAGCTCAAAATTTACACTGATTTTAATTTTCACAGAATTTCATTGATTCGTACATTATACGATTATTTACGAACACAAACCAATCAGCAAAAGGTGGCAAAAAAGTGTACTGTACTTCCCTTAAATCTATGTTTGTTTGGTGCAATTTTGGAAAAAATATAACATTATGGATGCCATAGGAAATATCGACTTGGCTTGGCAAGAATTAACTGATAAATGCGTGAACAGAGTATGGAAGAAGTTATGGCTGAAAGTATCCAAGAATTCTCAACGAGAAGAGCCTATCGCTGTATCGTCAGGTTGACCAAATTGTCAACCTAACCGATACAGTATGACTAGGAGATGTGTATGAGCAGAATATTGAGGAGTTACTGCAGGTTTCTGGTGAGAGCCTTATGAACGACGACCATCAAGAACTGGCAGAAGAAGGAATTTGTGTAGAACTGGAAAATAGAGATTTTGAAAACAAAGAACCCAAAGAATTTCTCCACAGATTTCCTTAGTAAAATTTGGTAACAATAACCAAAATTGTTGAGCAAATGATCCAGATTTTGAAAGGAGTGCAAAAGAAAAACGAGACGTTTTGGATGAGATCTTAAGAATTTCAGAAGAGCCAGGACCTTCGTCACAAAAAATGTACTTTATATTTCTGTGTGCATATGTTAATGTGTTATTTAACATATATTATTATGCAAATTAATATAAAAATAACTTAAAATTAAAGTAAAATCTGTTTATTTTTGGTTGCATGTTAACCTATCCCTATTTACTCAATGTTAAAATAACCTCATTTAACGCTGTTTCGCTTAGCTCTTTGTCGTCTAGGAACGCATCCCCCACGTTAAGCGGGGTCTTACTGTATGTCAATATTCTGCATCATTGTGCTATATATAGTATAAATCAGATAAGTACATAAAATATAAGTTCCTCAAAATTTTATGTATAGTACTTATCTGTGTACCCACTTAACTGTACACCTTATAGCAGCACAAACCACATAAATGCATGTATTTTTTAAAGCCAACTGGTGTTTTACCATCGAATTTCAACTTGATATGTGCATTAAAAAATTCCAACAAGCAACAACTATTAACAGACAGCTGGTTTCTTACCCCAAGACTGTACATTGCAAATCTGTCCAACTTTTGCAATTTTAATAGGTTCATGACTATTCTTATTACTATCATACTTTTGTTGTCTCTCACACTTTCCTACTGTTGCATTCATTTGAGGAGTTTTTAACCAGGAAACATCCTTGGTTGTTAAGCTAAGTTTAGGTCCATTGCATATCCACTTTAGTCACGGCAGAGAGGAAGAGAAAACTTACCTATTTAAATTTTGATCAAAAATTGAAGATTTTGAATTATTTAAAATCAAGCTGTAAAACAAGTAAAGAAATAGCTAAAGAATACAGTTATGATTTGTTAACTATTTCTTATATTGTAACAAGAGGCAAAAATTAACAAAATGGCTGTACAAAATGGAAACACCTCAAGGAAATAAGTCTGAAAAGAAAAGCATGATAAAATTGATTAAGCTGTTTGTATGATTAAACAGATGAGAAGCATGGAGAATCCATAATGGGTATGGAAAAAAAGACTCTTTTGGTGATTACAGGGCAAAAAAGAACAAAAAATAAAATAAAAAGTAAAAAAAAATCTCCATTGCTGTGTGAAAAACTGAAAATTTTTTGACATTGAAATTTGTAAAAGTAAAAATTATAATCAATTTGTTCAAAATTATTGAGAAAAATCTTATCAATTTCCTTCAACTAATTTGTATTGTAAATATTTTTAAATTCTGTGATTATCTTTTTTTTAATTTTCAAATGATTCAATTTAATACTATTTTTATCTACAGTAAGTGCTAGATATATTATTTTTTAAATACATATTATTTCCTTAAAATCATGGACATTGATTTTATAAATATACAGTCTGAAAGCATTCAGCAAAATATTTTTCTAAATCTTACATCAAAGTAATAAAATTTTAATATTGAGCAACTTGTTATGTTTACCTATATTTTATAACATTTATTTTCAATTACAAAAAAAAAAAAAAAAAAAAAAAATTATTTTCAACAAATATAAAAACTGCTTCATTAAATTGCTTAAAAATATTGCTTAATTCATCTAGAAACTAATTCAGAAAAAAATTAAAATTTATAGTACCATGCCCAATTATTAGACCTACTGACTAAAATGATACTTCTTTATACTATTTTCTTTTGTTTTCTTCATAATATTGCTGAAGGAATGAGTATATTTTTTATTTTATTCTTACTCTATTATAATTACCAAATATTACTAATACATTTTTTAATGGTGACACTAAATGTAAAAATATCAACTTTTCCTAAAAAAGGAAACTGATAGAGGTTTTTATTAAGGTATGGCACCAGAGCCCATTGATGAGAACAAAAATAAAAATATACATAATGAGTATTCCTCATCATATATATGCACTATTGGCTGTTAAGGTACTGGTCATACAAAATACTAATTTTAATTTTTAATTTTTTTAAATTTTATCATATTACAATTTTTATATACAAAAACTTACTTTTTATTTCATAAGACATAATAAATATAAATATTTAAATAATCCTATCAGCAATTATATTATTATTATTACATCAAAAATTGTATGGATCTAATAATTTGGCAAGGCGCTGTGTTTATTTTTTAAGTTTTTGATAAATGACATCAAATACCATTTAAAATGGTTTAGAAATTTACTGCTTTTGAACATGTAGTAAATTTAGTATACATTTTGTCATTATTTATAGACAAATAAATTTTTAGTAATTTATGATTGATAATCTGTATTTTATATAATTAATTAATTAATCAACTTTACCATAATTTAAAAAAATACTATTGTACAGTAATAATTAATTTCCTAAAAATTTTCTTACCTCTGGTAATTTTGTATCATTATTTGAAAGATACAACTGAGCATCCTTTATTAGTTCAGGTGGATGACAAAATAATTCTGGAGCATTTTCAATCATAAATGTCATAGCCAAAATTACAGAATTTAATTTTTCTTGCATGGTTTCAGGAGATGTCTAATGTTTAAAATGTATAATTATTTAAGAAGTCTTATAAATAGAATCAGACATAATGATAATTTTATATCAAAACAAATTCATAAATATATTTAAAATCATTTAAAATACAATTTAAAAATTTTATATTCAAACCATTTTTGGATACAAAATATGAGGTCCAAAGATCATTGCCAGATTAGAAGCATCCATGCAGTTATCTTCACTAGCTTGATTTACACGATAAAGCAACATCAGCAAATCATTTAATAAACTTTTATTTTGTGGTGGCAATAAGAGAAATAATAATTGAATGGCTTTTATTCTTTTTTTAAAAAATTCTTGATGATTTGTATCTTTATACATTTCTAAAATAAATAATTAAAAATTAATAATTCATTACTTATTTAATGAAAATAAACAAAAATTAAAAAGTTAAAATTAGTATCTGAACTGAAATAAAAATTTCCCTGATGATTCCATATCATTTGAATAAATAAGACATGTAAAAAAATGTGTTAGTATTTATCTATAATTAATAAAAATAAAACTGCTTTTTTAGATAGCCAAAATTATTTATTTCACAAGAAATTATACATAAACACACTTATATCATCTTTTATTAATTTTATTTAATAGTTTAAATGTACAAATTTACCCAATTTTAATATGTGTGTGTTTTTTTCTTAACTCTTTCCACTCTATGGGCACTAAGAGAACTTTTTCAAGCCATTGAGAATTTGGCCAGGCCCACAATGGGATAGTTAGTTGGCAATAGATGGACCCAACAAATCTAGGACAGACCACCTCCGAAATACTCCTGGAATATTTCAATTTGCTTGGATTCAATTCCAGGTTTCCAGAGCTGTAAGTTGGTGTCTTAACTGCCTCAGCAATCATGTGTTTATTACTGTAATCAAAAATTATTGGAATGGTTCATTTAAACTATGCACTTGCAAGAGGGCACTGTTGTCATTTAGTATGACTTTCATTGACATATAGCAGCAATCCATATGTCATTTGTCTGTTTTTGTTTACAAATAATTGTAAATATTTTAATTGCAAATAAGTGTGTAAAGAATTTTTGCACCAGCAATTTTTCAAAATGTTTAGTATAATTAAGCAAAGAACATGCATTAGATTTTGTTTTCACAGCAGAATTACTGCTATAAAAACATTGGAAATGTTGCAAAAAGACTTTGGTGATAATAGTCTATCAAAAACAAGAGTTTTCAAGTGATCATATGTCATATATATATATATATATATATATATATATATATGCTAAGAAATAAAACTAAGTAAAACATTTTAACAATTTCCTATGTGAAGAATAAAGATATTGCCAACTCTTTTTTGCAATAACATCCAATTTATTTATTTTAAGAAATAATTATCTCAAAATTAGTATTTATTTTATTTTAAATTTCATTTTCTCAGCAGGAAAATATTAATAAATTGTTTTTACCTGTAATTTGACAATGAGCATGGAAATGTGCTTCAGTTAATAATGGCTCGGGTAAATCTGACAAAAAATACTTTAAAACACTTGCACAATCGTGAACACCATATTCCGAAGAATCTAAGTCAATTTCAGTTCCATTATATATCACACTTTTTAATAACTGTTGTTTGTTAACATTTCCTGTTTTGCGAAATATTCCTATTTGACGAATATCTGAAATTTTAATATTTATAGAAATATATTAGTATAAAGGAAAAAAAATAAAATTTTAGACTTCAATACTATCTACAAGAAAGCAACTGCTATAAGTTTTTATGCATTCTACTGTAAAAAAAAAAAATGTATTTTTATAAACAATTCATTTATTGAATTCCTATAATCACAGATATGAGGAAGAACCAATTTTTACAGTAATTTAAATGTTATTATTTCTTTAAATCGATTTGTTGAGACAAGAACTATATTACTACAATAAAAAGAAATACTAGTTTTTAATTTTTTTCTGTACAAACTCGAGTATAACAATTTCAAACAAAACATTTTCAAAATAAAATTTATAATAAAAAGCAGTTTGATATTATAAAATTAGAAATCAAATAATCTAACATTTAATACAAAATAAAGCCATTAATATATTTTTTTGAAACAAAAACATACATATATAAAAAAAATGACATTTAATTAAATCCCAATCTATTGCAATTTATTGAATATCAATTAGTATTTCAGTTTTATATATGAACAGTAGAATTTCACTAATCTGGCACTATTAAAATTCATCTATTACAAAATTACTGGATTTTCTGGATTATTGGATTGTAGGTAAATAAAACATGTATCTAATACATGCAAGTTATCATAACTTGTATTATTAAACTCTTTAATACAGTCAACTCCTTGTTTAATAGGGGCAGATTTTCTGAGTTTCAGTGGTTGGTAATGACAGGAATGCATGTGCAAAACAATTGCCAATTTGTTCCTGATAGTGCATGTCTAGTTGTTAAATTCAGTAGTGTTGATTTTTTAGGTTAATGTACTGTACCATTTATAATTATCATAGTTATGTAGCATAATTAATGCACAATTAATTATTTATTCATATTATTTATTTAAAAATGCTATTGTTTAGTTTTTAAATGAGTAAAGTCTTTGTGACTGGTAATGAGCTATATTTTTCATATTGTACTATGCATTTTATTTTGTTTAGTTCCCTTATGACATTAAAATATACTAAAGAGTCTATTATTGTGCACATATTTATTTTCAAATTATTTGTGAATTTATTGTGGAATTCAAATTACTATGGTCTACGTACCCTCCATTAACCTGCTAAATTGGGAGTTGACTGTATACAGTAATTAGTTACAGAAAAGAAAACTATATATAGTCTTCTAATATTACATTGTATCTCTGTAGGCTATTATGTATTTGATATCAAAAAAGTTATTGCTTAGAAAAAGTGTTCAACATATGTTTGTCTTTTTGCAACAACCATTTTAACCTTAAATACTTTTTCTAGTTATTTGCAAAAAACATGGCTTATTTAATAAGAATTTCACACCATAATGCAGATACAAATGTCTCCTGCTGGACCTTGCACTGTAATAAGATGTAGTGCCAGAATACTGGATTGCCACAGAAGCTAAGTGCCAGCTTAGTGAGATTCTACTGTATTTCAAACTTGTTAACAAAAAGATCATTGAAAGATTATTACTAACTTTTCAAAAATAAACTGAATTTATAGTTTCAAAAGTTAAAATTGCATTGCTTGATTATTCATTGCATCTAATTATGAAAAGTTTTTGAAATTAAAATCAATATTCAACATTTTTTAGAAATTCAAATAAAACATTTATGCAGTATTTAATACAAGCAAAATAATCTAGGCTACATACTTTTTGAAACTTTTTAAACTGATAATTTTATTAAAATATTGTATTGAAATAAAGATAATGAAAATTGTTTTCAAAATTATTTAATTTTTAATAAATTATTATTAAAAAATAAATAATTATTATAAAAATTAAATAAGTTATTATAAAAAATCTTTTACTTATTCTATATCATAAATTAATCATATTTTTTTAAATATGAAACTCACTATAATCTTTTCCCAAATATGCAATCAGTTGATACACTCTACATACTCCTTCATGAGTTAACGGAGATCCACAAATATTTTCTTTATCTAATCACAGAAAAATATATAATTTGAATTTTAAAATTTAAATTTTAAAATATTCATTTTATATCAAAATTAAACAAAATACCTTTTTTAGATTTACAATCATTAGCTTCATTTGTTATGTTTCTGTTTTTGCTTTCTAATATTATCTCTAATTCTTCATTACTTAAATCTAATAAAAATGATAAATGCATAATACATAGTGTAGAATATGTTTCAGGATCTTTCATTTCTAACTTCATAGCAGCATTCATATCTTCAACTTTGTTTATGTTATTCATTTTGTTATTCAATTCAAAACTTCTAAAAATGATAAAGTTTATATGGATACAATTCTTTTTATTAAAAAAATTTCTAATTTTTTCATAAAGTTTTAGTATTTATAGATCATATATTAAATTCAAAATAAAACTATTATACAGCCTTTAACAAACTATCTTTATAAAATATTTTGAAAACAGTACATCCCTTTCAATCAGACAAATACTGCAGTACATTGCATATTTAACTAGAAGATGGATATGACAAGTTGGAATATATTTTTTAGAAGAAAAATAAGGTGCCTGTTATATAACAATTTTATGAACAAATTATCTCATAATACTTATTTATTTTAATGTTTTCTTTTAAAGAAATACAAATAATTACATATTTTTCATACAACTCATTAATAGATTAATAAAAATTAAAAATTTTTATTGTAAGTAGCCAATAGAAAAAAATGAGGTAAAAGATAACAAGATTATAAATATTTACAACTTTCAAATTATAAGTAAATTAAAGGAAATTTTTTAATGGGTAAAGACAATTTTTTGGCTTTTTCAGATGAAATAAAGAAAACATTTAATGATCTTAAATGTTATACTGATGTGAATTTTCTTCCAAAAAATAGAAACTACAGCAATTGTTTTGCCAGAATACTGTATTTCTATGCTGCCACTCTACAAAATACAATCTGAACTCTAAAATGTTTAAACGAGTCTCTCGTCAGTTGACAGCGAGAGCTTACAATAATCTTAAATGTTTTTAAAGCATATATAACTTCACTTTTAGAGGTTTTTTTTTTTTATCATCATTCATTCAATTGTATGTAACATGAATTTATCCAATATCATATTTTTTCAAACCACAATTGGCAATATTGTTTTTTCATTTCATATTTTAAGATAAATTCATAATTGATCTTCTAATGATGATGATTGTTATAACCAATTGCCAGTAAATGAAATTGTATATATTTAAATTATTTACAAAGAATTAAAATAATATTATTAAAATGTTTAATCTGTTTATATAAACTTTTAAATAACTTTAACAATCAAAATTAAGATAATTAATATTTCATAAATAAAAATGAAGCATTTATAAATTAAAAATGTGATCAAAATAAATAATGTATATTTTACTTTTGTAAACAATCGATTACTTACAAGATTAACGAAATTCAAAATTTGAACCAACCGCCATTCAATTAAACTGTAACAAACCAATCCAGACTCTGATTGGTCCGTAGCGTAAACGTGATATATGGACCAATCAAACTATTTCTTTCTTTTATTTGATATACCAGAAATTAATACGATATTAAAATGTATAATATTTTTTACTTTCTATAATTTATTATTATTTATTTTTTATCAAATTCAAAAAAGTTATATATAAGAAATGTGATTTTACACAATTAGTTTTCGACAAATATTCTATTTAATAAACTATGCTTTTTTTTTTTTTTTTTTTTAGCTTTTTCCGCCCTGTGGGCACTAAGATGGCCTCTTTTAGTAAGCCCATTATGGGTTCGGCCAGGCCCACAATGGGGCGACCGGGTGGTGAGGGACGGGGCCCGACATATCCGAACGGACCACCCCCCGAAAAATTCCTGGGGATTTCTCGACCCGTTCGGATTCGATCCCGGGTCCCCCAGAGCGGGGGTCTGCCACCTCTACCTCTCGGCCATCCGGCCGCTTAATAAACTATGCTAGAATTTTGATTCTGATATTATAGTTTTGGCATTTTAATTGATAATATAGAACAGGGTATTTAAAATATAATATATATAAAATACTGTATATAAATTGGATATAATTTTTTACTCGATATAGTAGTTTACAAAGGAATATTTGGCGGCTTACATTTTACTTTCTCAGCTGTTATGTATGTATATGTATAGGGAAAGTATTGGAATCGTGTCAAATTTGACCCTCCGAGAATTTTCTCCGCGTTTTGAGATGTCTTGAACCAATAAAAATTAAATTTAAAAAAACGGAAAAGATTCCGTATATGTGTGTGTTGACGTCTATTTTGTTTAAACTTTAACTAAACAAATGCAATCCAAAGTATATTAAAATTTTTAAAAAGAATGTGCAAATATCAATTTTTTTAACAATTTAAGTATGGCCTAAGAAGAGGGTCATATTAAAGCAGCCGAGGTAGACAAATCAAGAATACTTGAGAACAAAAGAGTACTCAAACGCATCTCAAAAATGAACTAGAAATCTTCGACGCTACGGGTGAAAAAACAGGTTTGATCTATGTTTATTTTTTCTTTAAATTTTCAACTCAATTTAAAGGTATTTATTATTATTTTTTTTTTGTATGCAGTTTCCAACAAACTTTAATAATTTTTTTTCCATTTGTGAAAATTTCTACGTAATTCAAAGGTAATTATAATATATATTTTACACAGCATTATTATTATGATTTGGACGTTGCGGAACGTATTAAATTTCTTTTAAAAAATCGAAAATAATTATATCATTCAAGATATTTTTTATATTTTAAAAATAATTAATTACATCCCGGGATTTTCCGGAATACCGGAGAAACAGTGTTTTTTCCCCCGAAATCCCGGGACAAGCAAAAGACCTGGAAATGAGAAACCGTAGTAAATACCATGGTGACATCATAATATCTAATCTGATAGCTGCTTGATGCTCTTTTACTCTTTTCTGAGAATTTTTTTTCGTTTCTCCTATATACAGAGTAATATTTAGATTGATTTTCACAAGTACAAAATATCCCGTAAACCCTTCCAGCTCTTTAAAGGTTCTTTGCTTTTTTTCCTTTTTCATATAGTAATCTTGATACTCTATTCTTTTGAGGAACCAATGCTATGGAAAATTTATTAAATTCACTTTTATATCTTCCAAATAAACCTTTTATATATGGAAATTGGAAATATTGAAAAGTGTGGTTTTTATTTTAACTTTAAATCTTTATTAAAGATAAATATGTTTTATTTAGTATGTACTGTATGTCTACAGTATTTATACTGATAAAGTTTAGGTTTAAAATTTATAGTATTAATTATAATTTTAGTATTATTTTAATATTAGTGATATCAAAAAGGTGTATCTAAGCAATTATAAGAATTATACTAAATCTATAAAATTTTAATATAATTCTTATAATTGCTTCGATACATCTTTTTGATTTCAAAATTATTCCAAACTTTATTAATACTAACAAACAATTGTGAAATCCATTAATACTCACAGAAAACGAATTTAGAAGCAGCACAACGTATAGCAAATAGAGAAAGAAGAAGAAACGAAACAGATGAACAAAGAGAAAGAAGAGTCCAGTTAATAGTGAGAAGGCACGGGCTAGAGGAATGCAAGATAGATAACATCAGGAGAGACAACACCCCACTAATACATAATTCCTAGAATATTTTGAATGTTTTCGATCCACAGTTGGAGAGAGGATCCGATTAAGGCTGCAGAGATGGATTGTACTATATGGCTCCTTATCGCTTGATATTTTTATTTTTTTTTAAAACTCTTTCTGCCCTGTGAACACTAAGAAGGCCTCTTTTTTTAGCAAGCCTATTATGGATTCGGCTAAGCCCACAATGGGGCGGCTGGGTCGTGAGGGATGGGCCCGACATATCTGGACGGACCATCCCCGAAAAATTTCTGGAATTTTTTGACTCGTTCGGATGCGATTCCGGGTCCTCCAGAGCGGTAGGCTGCCACCTGACCGTTTGGCCATCCAGCCGTCCAAACCTATCTAGCAACCTGGGGTGAGAACAAAACACATATAGGTTGCTAGATAGGTTTTATAAAAAGTAAAACAGAATTCCTTAAAATATAAGTCCAAATTATTAGTAGCCTCAAAAAGTAGTAGCCTAGAGCCTTACAATATCTTAATCTGCTACTCGTAGCCCAATTTTGCAATCCTGAAAACTAGTTGTATTTTATGAGATAAGAGAAAAAAAGGCATTCATGTACTGTACCCCATTTACCCAGGAACTAACCTTTTTTTCTCTTCGTGACACCCGAAAATGTGTTAATGTAAAAGCAAAATCATATTGATCAGGTTGTTCTTGGTCTATTGTTCTTTTATTGGAAGCAATTCGATCTAAACGAACGACTTACACATATCACAGTTTGGACAGAATTTTCACTTCAAATTTCGATGTAGCCGTATTTCGAACTAGCTTAATTTTTTAACATGTAAATCTCTATACAACCAGCTGGGACAAAAGTACAGTTACGAACTAACGTGATTTCGAACTATCCCAGTTCAAAGTAACGAAGATTTCTTGTAGATCAATGTCAATCCGGAGAGTTCGAACTTTGACTCTGACGCTCGTATACGAATGATCGAAGTTAAACCGAATCGAGAAACTGGGAAGTTTAACAAAAGAAAAAGTCAGGACTAAAACCATAACGATCTAAAATACGAGTGCAGGTTTCGAAGTTCCATCAACATCTCCCGGTCAGAATCGAGAAACGATGCCGAGTTAAATACTGAAGATCGATCTTTCTTATGACACGATCCAATCTTATTTCCACCTGGAGAAAAGGAAAAAACCCAAACGGGAGACGACGAGACGGAACCGGAACCAGTCGGAATAATGAATTCAAGGATGAAATCCTTTAAATACCCCGAATTTCAAGGACAAAGCGCGGATTTCTGTCATTTTACCATTTCAAAGTGACTTGTGCACTCCTCTGTCTGTTTTCTGTGCCAACGTCCTCGTCGAAGTTCTGTCGTTTCAGTAAGGACCCAGACGAGGTTCGAAATCGCAAAAATGCAGAATTCTGTTGTGGAAAAAATAACGATAAATTGTATGAGAGAGAGAGAAACACTTGATCAAAATAACGTAACGAAAAATGTAAACAACGAGTCTCGGGACGACGCCAACGCGTGTTAAACGACCTGTTAATGTTCAACTCAAAGATAGAACTCTGACACACGCGCTCATAAATAGGTATAAGTTTGACACAAGTACTCAAAGAAAAAATTTCAACTTAGGAAAACAATTTCAGAAAAAGGGAAAAATTGGAGGGGTAGAAAAATATCGCGTGATCGTTAGAATTCCAAAATGACATCAATTATAAACAACGGATTAAATTATGAGTGCAGGTGTTGTGGTTCTATCAACAATCTCCGAGCATAGTCGACAAAGGGTGTCAAATAGACACCTCGAACCGGACCTCTCCCGCGACCCGACATGGTCTCGTTTTGCGCTTGAAAACAAAGGGGAGACCAATCGGGAAGCGAGGAAAGGGACGAGGTACCAATCCGAAAGGTGGATAATATACGAGAAAAATGTATAAAAACTGGGACTTCAAGGTCGAACAGGAATATCTCTTCCGAATTAAAAACTGTCTCTTATGGATTAAGCCGACGGTGTGTAGTGCCATCGCCCGGACATCTCAGTGTATCTCCGCTCGTCCCCATCGCTCGAGACATCTCAAGGTATCTACGATCATCCCCATCTCCCAACGGCCCTTCTCGTCCGCCCGGGACTGGATTACGATCAACCAACCGAACTCTCACGTTTCGGAGATCGCCGAGATTTGGAATAGTCTACTCGATGTAAGCATGAATTTGTCCAAATAAACGGTTTTTCTCATGTAAACACTTGTTTTCATTTGCCTCTCTTCGCAACCGCCCACATACGCGGGTTCCCTTAGGCTCATTCTGACGCGGGATTAATTGTAACCCCCTTGAAAGTCGGCCAATCTTACATTTCTGTCTGCGTTCTTCCGTCTCCAGCATCCTCCATCCACCGGACCCGTTAGTGACACAACCCCGGATCCGTCTACACCTCAAGAACTTCACTGGAACCAGCGGAATTCTCTCAAACTTCGTTAAAGTGATATCCGACTATAAGAAACTGTAAGCTTTTATCAAAATAAACGGAAGTCATTTGTGAAGGTGCTTGTGTCAGTGTGTCCAACACCACCACTCACATACCGTTCTAAACCCCTTGTAGTCCCGGATCCAATAGGTGCAAGGCCCGATTGAATTTTTTTGCGGGGCCCCTCAAACTTTAATTAACAAAATTAATTAACTGTTAATTTACATATTGAAATATGTTGTTTTATTTTTAATAATAATATACCTAGATATTTATTTTTGTAACATGTACTATTTTTAAATATATAAATTTTGACGTGATGCGGGGCCCCTTCAAGCGCGGGACCCGATTGGCACCAATCGCTCCAATCGCCTAAAATCCGGCCCTGTGTAGTTCTATAGTACATCTTGACTTGAATCTAATTGACTCCTCCTTTCCTTGTCGGCAATCCTTACATTTAGAACATATGCGCTTGCGCTTATAAAATAAAACTCCAATAACATAAAATATTAAAAATTAAAACAATCAAAAATAATTAAGAATTACAACCAATAGTAATAAAACAAAAGATGAAAAAAGACCAATCGTAATGCTCTTTAAGGAGGATCTTTCAGAGATTAGAATTAATTTAGAATACAGTTCACATGAGGTGGATTTGTTATGTAAAAATTGTATAAAGAATTGTTTATGTTTCATTATCAGAATGCCTATAAACTACAAGGGAAGCATGTCTTTCCATGTATTCTTTCCATCTTCCCATGCATGTCTTCCCATCTTCCCCAAAAACATTATTAGGATGCCTGTGAACTACATGGGAAGCATATTCTCGTAAATAGAAATTTTTTAGAAAAATTATTAGACTTTGTTTGGTTTATTTTATTACGGCAACACCACACGTAGGCCATGTTCAGGGGGTGTCTCCCGAGAGGACTTTATGGGAAACTGACCCTTATTTAGGTGTTATTAACGTGAATAAAACCAAGCAAATTCTATGGGTCCGGCTCGTTGGGGAGGCTCAAACGCTCGACCAACTACCAGTGTTCGGTGATTTTATTCACCGAACACTTATGGGTGCTTTTTAGAATTAAGAAAGTACCATTCAGAAATGAAAAAAAAACCCGAATTGTTACATGCAGAAAATGAGAAGCCGCAGAGAAAAAGAAGTTCTAGAGAAATATATTCGGGTAATACAGGAATGTATAGAGACGTGAAAGGGAACAGAACCTGTAGAATTAGAAAACTTTGAGGTGAAAGTTGAATCCCATCATGGATCGGCACTGAGTTCATAACTATTTAACAAAGTAAATTAATATGTTAAATAGTACCGTAACATCGCATAGGTACATGATGTACGCAGATTATGTCGTGTTGTGTCCAGAGTCAAGAGATGTGGTGATACAGAAGCTGGATTATGATGGATATGTGGAATAAGCAGAATGGACAAAGTGAGAAATGAACATATCAGGGGTACAGTGAAAATAGTTGGTATAGATAAAATACAGGAAGCAAAATTACGTTTGTTTGGCCATGTGATAAGGAGGGGAGATAGTTAGGTAGGAAAGAGAGTGATGAGGATGGCGGAGGATGGAAAGAAGAAAGAGGAAAACCCAAGCAAAGATGAAAGGAGTTGATCATGGAGGGCCTCAGGGTGAAAAACTTGTAAAATGATATAGCGCAGGATAGAAAAAATTGGAAGAAGCTCATAAGAACAATCCCGTATAAAAATGGAACAAGCTACAGGAAGAAGAATGAGAGTGTTAATTCTGCCTTCTCAAATGATATCTTGATTATAGCTATAAAATTTGAATATCGATGTCTTCACGCAGAGCGCTACGTAAATTGTCATTTACATATACTAAATAGGGCATGGTATGAAAAGTAGGTTATGCACCGGAAAGTATCCATCCTACTGATCACATTCCATATAAAATGCATTGTTTTCTTAAAAATAAACTTTATTTTTGAGTCATATTCGTAAAAACTTTTATAATTAAATACTACATTAATTATGTGATAAACAAAGCATCATTAATCGAAATTCAATTGTTTTTATAACGAAATAATGATGAGATACTTATAACGTGACAGTCGTAAGTCTGCATTGTAGGGATTGAACGTATGACAAAAACAAGAAAAGAAAAGTCGAACAAAAATAGGAAGTGGAGGAGGTTACAACACAATGGTCCTTGTTTAGAACCTTCGTATTCCAGACTTCCAAATTCAATCCCCTTCATCTACAACGGCCGGACTATGAAACTGAGCGAAGCTGCAGAAGAAGCAGCCAGTTACTACGCCAAATTGTTTAATCACAGATATTCCAGGAAGAAACGTTTTGTTAACAACTTCTTCGATGATTGGAGACAAATTATGACAAGTAGAGAGAGAGAAGAGATTACTAATTTCGAACTGTGTGACTTCCAAAACATCTCTGAATTCTACCGGAATCAATGGGAGGAAAGGAAGAAACTTTCTAGAGAAGAAAAAATAAGACAAAGAAACGAGCTTTTAGAAAAATATGGCTATTGTATCGTAGACGGAAAGAGACAAAAAATAGGAAATTTTAAAGTAGAACCGGGAGGATTATTTATGGGAAGGGGAAACCATCCAAAAATGGGACGAATAAAGAAAAGGGTTCGAGCCGAAGACGTGACTATAAATATAGGAGAACTTGACAATGTACCTAATCCTCCCGTCGGTCACCAATGGAAGGAAGTAAAACACGACGACACAGTCATATGGCTGTCGTCTTGGACTGAAAACCTTTTTAACAAAACTAAATATATTTTTCCGGATTCCTGTTCGAAATTCAAGATGCGCAGCGACCTCGATAAGTACGAAACTGCTCGAAAATTGAACGGATGTATCGAAAATATTCGCGAGACGTATAAAAATATGTGGCAATCGGGTTACATCAGAGAACGACAAGAAGCAGTGGCTCTGTACTTCATCGACAGGTTAGCGCTACGAGCGGGAAACGAGAAAAAGGGGGACACATTAGACACCGTTGGTTGCTGTTCTCTTAAAGCTAAACACGTCAAGCTGAGAAGAGAGGGAAATAATTACAAAGTATTCTTAGATTTTCGTGGGAAGGATAATGTTAGATACATGAATAACGTTTCGGTGGAGAGAGAGGTATATCAGAATTTAATCGATTTCCTTTCGGATAAGAGACCAGGGGATAAACTTTTCGACCAACTGAACGCTACACTACTGAATGGACTCTTAAATCAGATGATGGAGGGTCTCACGGCAAAGGTATTTCGAACGTATAACGCGTCAAAATGTTTCCAGAACGAGTTAAATATATTAACGGCAAGGATCACTAATCTTGAACAGAAAATGTTGGCTTACAATAGAGCCGCGAGAAAAGCAGCCGCTCTGTGTAATCATCGACGAAGCGTGCCGAAAAATTTTGCAAAACAGATGAAAAAACTGCAAGATAAAATACAGAAAAAAAGAAAATTAGTCGAAATTTTCGAAAAGGAAGCGATCCTGGCGAAAAAAGAATTCGAAAGGTCCGGATCGGATAAGGCTAGAATGACAAATTTCAGAATACAAAACAATTTACTCAAGACTAAAGAGCAATTGAAAAAATTAGAATTATCCATCATTAATAAAACGGAGAGCAAAAGTATTGCTATAAGTACTTCCAAATTAAATTATTTAGATCCTAGAATTTCGGTGGCTTGGTGCAAGAAGTGGAACGTGCCCATAGAGAAAGTGTTTAATAAAACGGAAAGAAATAGATTTGAGTGGGCGATACAAACAACCGATGCAAATTTTGTATTTTGAAAATGAAAAATAATAATAATAATTTATTCTTATACATTTTTCTAAAAATTATAAATAAACGAACATTTATATCTCTTTTGTATTCCTTCATTACATTGAAGCAGCTAGCCAGTAGATGAAATCAGCAAATGTTTAGAATAAAATATAGATATTATAATCTGAGAACTTCATAATGTACAGTACATACAGTATGTATAGGAATAAATAATACAGTACGTACAGAACTGCTCACGGAAAACACAAGAAATGTGTGTCATCGTGTAAGAATTGGGTGGGGAGATTCATGTCACGACATCCTTCTGTGCAAGCAGACACGTAACGGGACGGGGACCAGGGTGACCTTAACGGGAGGTGCGTCGGACTACTGAGCATGTCGGATTACAAAAGCGTCGGATTATCAAGGGTCAGCTGTAGTTAGAAACTTCTTCAGCCCAGTTTTCGGTGGTGGACAAGGATTTCAGATTACTTAAATGGGAAATTTTCTTAAAAGCGAACAATTTATATGGAAAAATTTTACACATTCCTTAATTAAGGAAAACAATTTAGAACTCGAATTGAACTGCTTTCAGAGGAAAACTGCTAATACGGGAACTTCTTAATCGAGTTCTACTATATTACCAAATTGTTTATGTTAATTTACATCAGATTATCTTAAAAACACTTTTAAAAATTTAGGATTTTTAAATGAGTTCTGACGTCGTTTGAAAAAATCCAGGATCTTTGGGGGCCTGGCAACACTGATTTGAAGAAAAATCCACGATCAAACGACTTTCGGGATTTGGCAACATTGATTGAAAGTATTTGTTGATCAGATGCGAAAATGAATGCGAATTTCTTATAGATTTTATTTTTGTAGGCTGAAGGTATAATTAACCTTAATTATCATAATTTTATAATTACTTGTAAACTATAAAACTTTGCACTAAGTTAATATATGATTAACAATACAATTAAGTTAATAGAATGACCATAATATTTCCTGATGACGTAGAAATGTAATGAATTAGTGTATTAAAATGCTTAGTGTTAAGTGTTTATAAGTGTCAAATAATGCTAATTTATTTATCAAACATATTAACAGTGACATCAATTGTAATGGTAAAAATTAATGATGGAACTAATTAATATGTAAAATTAATCAAAAACTTTTAAATGATATAAAAATTTATTGTAATAATTTTTCAAGTATGATTCAAGTTTAGATATTTTCATTTTGTGTGGAATCTCAATCTGGATTTAACTGATTTGCTCACTAGTGCTGAAGTGGATAACCCTGAACACTAGTAATTGGTTATGGATTTGTACCCGACCGATCGGTTTATCATGCTTCGGGTTTCTTTCACGTGTCTGATGTGCAAATAGATGCCGATATTCCACAGAAATTCTGGCTGTACTATAGATTACCACCTATGGAATTTTGGGACTTTGAGTATATATTTGAACTCGGGGGACCAAGACGAGTTCAACAGTACCCTACTTTTGGATCGGAGACAAAAAATAAGAAAGTCATCATAGTTTGTAAGTTATCATACTTTTTTAATGCTATCATGCAGATGACAACGTAGTTGCTAGTACTGCCATCTTGCAGTAAAGTCTGCAAACCATCTCCCGGAGGGATAGGTTAGGTTTGTTGGACAAGCCACGATAACGGTGTGTAGAACTAGCCGACTACGAGCGATAGCAAGTGTGTCGGCGGCTGAGGGGCAGTATGCCCCGAGGTCAAGGAGCACAAGCGTGTTCGAAAAGGACTTAACTCTAACTGCAGATGATCGGTGTGCTCATGGATCAACATCTGCCTCTGTTGAAGATATATGTGACCGACTTGCCAGACTGCCTGTTAAACACATGATAGGCTTAGCGGAGAGAGTGACGCAACTCCCGATCATCGCGCAATTGCTGAAAAAAGTGTGATAACTTTTTTATTTTTCGTCTCCAGTCCAAAAGTAGAGTATCATTGAACTCGTCTCGATCTCCTCAGTTCAGATATATACTCAGTCCTGAAATTCCGTAGGTGGTAATGTATAGTATCCCTGAAATTTTTCCTAGATGGCACTCTCTTGCAGATTGCCTGTGCATTGTGTTGCATATTTCGTCAATCTGGTCCACTCCCATCCTTTAACTGATTTGTTTTGATGGAAATTTACCATTTCTAATAAATAGTAATATTTTATTTCTACTGGATTTCATTAACTGTCTGTAAAGATTGTGGCTATCCCTATTTGTATAGAATAAACAAAAGAAACTGTTGGGGAGATATTCTGCTTCGACATTTTTATATTCTCTCCGATTAAGAAGAAATACCGTATCTTTAGGGTTGCTGACTATCTCGCATTGTGTGGGACTGTCGTATATTTTCAAATGCAATCTCACAATACGTGAAGACATGAAAATCCTGCAAAATATTTTTAAATGATACTATTAAAGAAATTTATAACAGCATATTTATTGAAAATGAAATAAATGTAAGTGTAGTGTGGACCGTGGACGTGTGATAGATCGACAGGCAAAGTTAGCTTATTATTGTTTTTGTGACCACCAAAAAGAGGTTTGTAGGCAAATAAAAAAATCTGTTATGTCCTTCTAAACCAATGTATGCCAGGGGTTGAGGATTGTAACTTTGATTGATGTAAGGTTACTAAGAAAAATCAAAATTGTCACAGAGTACATCTATACTAAGGAGGGATCGATACAAACTCTAGTCTGAAATGCAATTAAATAAAGACCTGTGAATTAAAATTGTCCTCTTAGTGGTTTTTGACCTCTGGTGAACATCTTATTGGAAGGACATAATAAATTTGTTTAGTTACCTACAAACCCCTTTTTTGTGGTTACAAAAATAAGAGATTTTGCTGATATTAGCTTTATATTAATCAAAGTTACCATCATCAATCACTGATCACATAAGGATTAATGCTGCTACTTGTATACAAAATCGGACTTACTTTCAAGAAGCCTTTGGCATTGCCAGATGCTTTTAGCTCTTCTAAACAAAAGTTTTTAAAAAAGCAGCTCAAAAGTAGCCAATTCAGAAAACAGATTCTTTATTGATTAATAACTTGTGATTTAACAATAAAATCAAAAAGTTACATTCTGTACTTTTCCAGCAATAACTTTAATCACAGAACAAATGTTTTTGGTCAATTTACAGGCTTGAAGCAGATTTGTAAATTGCCAAAAATAAGAATTGCAAGACTCAAAATACATACATAAACTGTAATTTATTGATAGGTCAAGAACACTCATTTTAAATGCAAAGTAGAATGCAATGAATTATACAACAAATGATCTCATTATAACAGACTATAAAGTTAATTTTCCAACATAATTTTGAATTGTAGTAAATCACTGCCAACCAATTGTAATAAACTTAGTCGAATTATTGTCGTTTTGCCTGATTATTCCAGCTGCTAATGCTTTTGTAGAAAGAGTTTTCTCTCTTATGAACCTGTTTTGGATGAAAATCTGAATTAGGTGTTCTGTGAAATTAATAAATAGTGAATCGATAATTAAGTTAAATTTGAAAGAATCCTGTTGAGATGTATACAACTGTCTGTGAAGTGCTAAAAGAAACTTCTTTCTGAAACATGTTCTCAATGTAAATATATGTTTAAGAAATAAATTGTTTCATATGAAAGTCTTGCATTTTCATAGGAAATGTCCCACTTTTTCTAGTATGTCCCCTGAAGAGATTTTCTCCAGTTCACAACCCCCTGTATATCTCACAAAAGATTGTAGTTTGATTCAAGATTCATTTTACTGTTTTCTTATAAATGTGATCTAAATTCTAAGTTGGTGTTAGTTTCATTTATTGTTGTACAGTAGAACCCCGGTTAATGAACTTAATCCATTCCGCGACTCCATTCATTAACTGAATTGTTCGTTAACCGAATTGTTCGTTAACCGAAGCAATTTTTTCTGTAGAAATTAATGCAAATACAATTTTTCCTTTCTAGCCTCCGAAGTTTTTGTGATTTTATTTGTAAAATATAGTAGGTTTTCTTTGATGAAATTGTAAGAAAATGTAGTATCTATCATTACAGCAACAAACACGTAAACTTTATTTAATAAAATAGCATTGTACATACCTTCGTTTGTTGTAGTTGGTGGCAGAGGAGTGGAGATATACGGAGCTTCATGCTTAGAAGGGAAATCCCCCTCCAAAAAAATAACTGGTGGCACTTCGTCGGGAGATTCTTCTAGTCGAAGTCTCTTTTGGTAAGGAACAAGAAATTGATCTAAAGTTGATTGTCTTACTCTTTTAATCAAAATTTTTCTCAAATGCAATAGTGCATTGTCTTCGTATTGCATTGTCATTTCTATTGCCACTGTCACTTTTCTCTTCCTTGAATGCCATATTGATTAAATATATAAATCACAAAACTGAAAAAAGAAGTTTAGCACAAACACTTGGAAAAGCAATGCTTAACTCGCACATGCTTAACAGCAACTAAAATTTGACACAAAAACCCATTATGTTTGTTATCCGAATTTCATCCATTGTCTGAGACAAAATTTTTTGCAAAATAAAAGTTTGTTAACCGATTTGGTCGTTAACCAGGGCATTCATTAACTGGGGTTCCACTGTACAGTACTTGCACCAAATATGTATTATATTAAAAATACATATAAATTGTATTGGTAATTTTAATATGTAATGACTGATTCTCAGTATAAATGTTGAGAAATTAAAATATTTCTATATCTCTCAATGTAATCTTTGTGTTTTAATTTGGAATCACATTATAACATATTATACTTTTAATTATGTATGTATATATTATATATTAGTATTAATTTTTCTTCTTGGACAAAAGGAAAACCTTAGATTTAAGCGTTGTTCAATACTACAGTTTTGCTTTTTTTGTTCCCTGTAAGTTTAATTTTCATTAATCAGTCTTGACAAATATAACTCTACATTTGAAATTCTTTATTAGTCAATCAGAAATGTATTATTAATTTTTTCTTCATGTTTTCATCTATTTGAAAAAAAATTTTCTTAAAAATAGGTTAGAAGTATTCAATTCAGAAATTATGGTTATAAAATTGTTAGAAATGTTTTGTACAATAATGAAAATATAAAATAACTTGCTGAAAAATAGCGATTTTACTTAGCTTTTTAGTATTAATTATAGTTATAAAATATTGTGTTATAATGTAAATTTCTTACATTAAAATTTGAAAATTTTTATGATAAAACTTTCTACACTAAAATTTTATTTTTCTTTCGAAGGTTTATCAACCATTATATAATAATATAGTAATTAATAGTTGTTATTATTTAAAATCTTTTGTTGTATTACTCTCTATTGTATTTTTTAAATCACAGATTGAAATAGTTAATTTTTCAGTTGTAAAAATAAATAAATTGTAGTTGGCAACTGCTTTTTAACTCACTGCAATGTGATTCATGATTTTTGGATTATCTAAGACCTAGTGAACAGAAATTACTATTTCAGGAATGAAGTTATTGAATATATGACACTGATATCCAAAATGATATATTAATGATCAAAACTTTCATAAAAATTAAATTTTGTGTAATAAAAAATATATATTCTATTCTTAATATTTGAACTGTTACCTTTCTCACCTGGTCCATAAGGAAATTGCAAACCACATTAGTCTTACCTGGATCAAAGGGCAATCAGGTCTTCCAGGTAATGAAGCAGTGGACAAACATGCCAAACTGGGAGCCATCTCTTCTTCTGTGGAATACAATGATATTCCCGTATGCAGCAATCAAGAACACAGTCTCTCAGACTGCTGTCTACTGTGGCAAAAATACTGAAGGAATTGCACAACCTTTTCCTTTTATCCAGACATTGAGAAAAGGCTTGCCATGAATTATATCAATACTGGCTTCACTATCATGCAAGCTCCAACCAGGCACGGTATCTTTGAGGCTTATCTGCATAGGTTCAATCACAGGAATAGTGCAACAAGACATCATTCCAAGACACAAAACATCTCATTTTTGATTGTAACACCTTTCAAAATCAGAAAAAATCTCTTATTAGGACAGTTCTCCTACAGAACTACAACTGGCCCTGTCCTCCGGATGCATTCATCAGTTGCAAGAAATCTCCCAGAATCTTGCCAACTTCATATACTCAATGCAAGCACTGTTATTGGACTTTCAGTGAGTGTTATATTGTTCTCTGTTGGTTATTTTGGACCACTGATATTGTAATGTATTTTGTTTGATTGGCCACTTCACACTAGTGGGCATTGCTATGCACCTTATGTATATTTCACTAAATTGTACAGTATCTTTTTTGTCCTTTTATAAATGTAATGCATATGCCCATGTCTCCCCTTTTCAACCCCTTTTTTATCGTCCTTAAACTTTCTTCTTACTTTACCCCAGACAATACCAATGAGTAGTTCTAGTTTTTTCCCCCTTTCTGAATAAACAAGTATTCTTAATATTATTATTAAGAATACTATTGTTTTCGATTTCAGGCATAAAGCATAACAATAGTACACTTTATTAAAATATTTCGTAAGTTAGTGAACTGATGATAGAATTTTCTTAAAAGCAAACATTTTATATGGGAAAACTTACACATCTTTTCAGGGAAAAAATTTAGGACTTGAATTGAACTTCTTTCAGAGTAAAATTGAACTTCTTAACCAAGTTCTATTGTATTACTAAATTGTTTATATTAAATTAGATTACCTTAAAAACACATTAAAGAGTCTAGGTATCCAAAATTATGATTATTTAAGTACAAATCATATATGAGTTGGTCAAAAAGTTCTTGGAAATGCTGAGGACAATGCAGAACACCAACTGAATACAAAAAAATAGAAATTGTAGGATATAGCAGCACTCTTTGGGAGGTATTGTTACACAGTCTCAATACTGTGCATGTGCTGGTTGACAGGTGGTAAAACAATCTGCAGCAGGGTTCATTATTTCTTGTTATAAGTGCAGTTTAGCAGCAGAATGTTGCTTCAGGAATAGTGCATTAACATCAAATTTTGTGTTTTATTGAATAAGACACCAGCAGAAACATCAAATACAGTCAAACTTGTTTTTATGCGGGGGATAGGGACCGCATAAAAGAAAATGCATAAAAAAAAATTGTGGGAAACTTCACCAGTGGCTATAAAAAATAGTTTTCGCAACACAATTAAAAAAATATTTTTTTTTTATGCGGTGAATAAGGACCGCATAAAAAAAGTCTCACGTAGAAAAATAACTCGAAACCATACGAAATAACTAGGAATTGCTTTTTTAACTCCTTGGGCCTTTTTCTGCAACACCTAATGGGGAAAAAATCCTCTAAGAATTTTAATTTTTATATTAATTAATTATTTCCACTTAAATACGAATCTAACATTAAAAAGTTAAAAATAATCCTTAAATAATGATTTTATTTGATAAATATAGCTGCAGGAAGTGTTATTTCATTTAACAAGGCCTGAAATTTCACACCTGCAGTCTAAAACTGGAGTGGAGCTAACTTACCGCATCTGTTCAAATATAACATAATATTTATGGTTTTTATGCTATTAAAATAAGAAGGGACCGAAATAAACGTATGAGAAAAAAATTTTACTGAATAAAAAATGAAAAAAACCTGCTGATGTCATAGAAAACAACCAATAGAGTTTTTAAAAATTTTACAGGAGTCAATTATGTTCCAATTTGATTGAAATTTTCATATACCGCGCACAAAAAAAAATCGCACAAATAAAAATCGCACAGAAAAAGACTGCACAAAAACAGGTTTGACTGTATGTTGAATAATGCTTTAGTGAGTTAGCAATGAAAAAACTGAAGTGTACAAGTGGCATAAGTGAAGGGTGGAGAAAATGTCAACAATCTATGTACTGGTTTTCCAAGAGTTTGTTGACTGATGACAACATTGTGAGACATCACACAAACCACACCCAAACAACTGTTGAAAAAAATTGACAGATGAGCAACTAGAAACACAGATGACTTTAGGGGTAACTTTATTGATATGGCTCACACAGGTGTCAACTTTTCGGATAACATTTTTTTGAGATGAAAATTAGTGTTTCATCATTCAGTTCATAGTGGGTATCTTACGCCTCTGAGAAAGATGGCTTTCAGAGGTGCTTTGAAATGTATGCTTGTTGGCAAAAATGTGTTGCTACTTAAGGTCCGTTCTTTGAAGGACATGTTTAATCCTCCTTATATGTAACCAATTCAAGACTTTCTTTTCACTTTCAGAAATGTGTTTGAATATGAAAATTGAAATTATATTTTGTGTTTATTAGATATATTTTATAAAACCAATTTTTTTTAAATGTGCCTTTATTTTGTAAGTTACTTATTTTTTTCTCAAAAAATGTTTTATATTTACAAGCAATTATTTATACTGATATCATCACAATGTCAGGCTGCAATTTTTAATCATATTTTTAATTTATTTAATTTAAAATATATGCTCTCCATCTCAAATTAGTAGTGGTTTGCCCCTGTACATTATACTTTTCCTTTAACAATAGTCATGCTGGTCATCTGTGTTTATCTTTCAGGAGAAAATTTTTGAATTAAAATAACGATTTTCGGTTTGCATTGGAAGCTTGAATATATTTAATTGGGGCCTTGTGCCCCTATGGTTTCCATATTTGGTCTTTTCTTTCATCTATCTAACTCCATTCTCAAGATTAAGGAAAGACAGATGGACAGCAGTGGAAATTTATGTCTACAATTTTTTCAAATTGCAGTCCAATAAACAGACCTCTTTATTGGAATAGCATTTAGGCCTACTTTTTTATGTAAAATTATCTAGATTAAACAATTTAAATAATTTAATTCTTTGATTAGGGTAGTAGTTGAAACATTAACATATACTTTCAGCTTGACTTAGAGTTATCTATTTGAATCAGTTTAAAATTAGAAAATTAATTTTTTGGCACCTAACATCTACCTCTAGTTGTTCTTATCATGTCATTTATAATTTAAGATTTGTAGGATAATTTCTGCCTGATTAATACAGCTGTTGATTGGTGTATTGTAAATTAAACATAACAATAAAAATTTTAGTTAATATTTGTAATAATACCAATAAAAACTTTGGTTTTTTCTTGAGGAATTGTTTTTCTTACTAACAAATAAAAGATGCTAGCAATAAAATGTAGATTGAATTACATGTAAATATATTATGATTGATTTTACATATCTGATATAATTAGAGAGAATCAATTAAGATTTAATTCAAACCTTCAACTTTCTCATTCAATGTATTCTCATAATCATGTCATTCATTGTTTTTTTTTATTGCAAATTAAGTACAGTAGAGTGTCGTTTATCTGAAAGCCAGTCAACCTAAATATCTGTTAACCGAAAGCTTTCCAGTCGGACTATGTCATGCTGAATTGAACGTTTTTGATACTAGATTAACTTCTAAAGCACTGGTTCTCAAACTTATTTCGACCACCGCCCACTTTGAGATTAAAAAAATTCCTAGTGCCCCATATTTTTTAACTTGCCTTTTTACATTACCATCTGTTGCGTATCTTAAAAACAGTTGCAAATATAATGTTTAAACATGCATTATTATATGGATAGGATAGATAGGGTGTGATCTATATCCTATTTCTGAGATCAAAGAATGTTTCAATGAGAGGAAATAAAACTCATACTTAATTATATTTAGAAGTATTTTTATTAACATTAAAAGAAGGCTTTGAATTTAAAACTTATCTAATGTGAAGGATGAATCTGATGTATTTTGACCAGTTTGTTAATATCAGGGTCGAATTCACTTAAAATCAGCCGTAAGTCGCTGCGTTCAGTAACTTGCAGCCGATTTCTGTTTTTAGTTAGCAACGTTGCTACAGCACTAAATCCACGTTCACACAAATACGACGATGGGAATGCTATCAGAAATCGTTGAACAACTGACCATAACTTGGTACAGTTGAGAGATTTGCTTCTGCAGCCAAAATTTTTGGTAGCCATTCTTGAACTTTCATTTTTATGCAATAATGTTACTATAATAAGTTCATTCATGCTATAATATAAGTCAACGTGTTAGAAATATTCAGGTTGTGATCTTCAATAAAAATTAAAACATATATAGATTGTCAGCATTTTATATATATTATAGTCAGATTTTTATAGATAGAATTTGTCTGCCATCGCCCCTCTAGATTTCCTTAATGCCCCCTAATTTCCTTTGAGCCTTCTACTGCCCCCTGAAAGCCTCCAGTACCACACAAGGGGGCGTTATTGCCCACTTTGAGAAACACTGTTCTAAAGCATAATTTTTTTGTTTTTATTATATTTTTCAATATATTTATTTTGTTTGTACAAAATAAAGAAATAATTTTTAACAATACAATAGCCACGATTATTATTATAAAAATTTTCGTTACGCTTAAAATCCACGAAAATTCAACACAAAGCAACACTTGACAGAGAAAAATTTCAACATCGGATAGATTAATATATTTTTTCGTACATAATTGGTTATCCAAAAAATCAGTTATCTGAACAACCCCAATTACCTTACCTAGTTATCTGAACAACCCCAATCCGTTGATTCGGATAAACAACACTCTACTGTATTTAAAAATAATTTTAAATTGTTTTTGTAAGTTTGTAAAAAGTATTTAAGTTGTTGTGAATTTTTATTGAATATTTCATTTTTTGTGTTTAGTTTTAATATGTATTGAACTACCAAGTTTCTGACAGTATCAACTGTTACTGATTATTAAATATTTTAGTTTATTGATTAGTAGAGGAGATGATGAATTCTACTGATATTCTTTTCTATCCATATTCTATCGCTGTTGGTAACAAATGAAAGCTTGAAAGCTCTGGTTTAGAGAATATTCACTTAGTTCAGTAACTGCTTAAATTCAAATATAAGAAATAAAAGTTTGATTTATGGGCACCTTTCAGATTTGGACCCTAAACAACTGTAATTATCTAGTTTGCATAGGCTGATTCCAGCCCTATTTTAGGAAGAGTTCAAACACTCCTGAGTAAATTTTTAATAGGATAGAAAAATTGTCAAGCTACCAGTGCTTGAAATATTGCTAGATCTGCCAACAATGCTCATATGGTGCCCATTCATCACTATGCAACACTTACAAAATTTGATTTTGATGACAAATCACATGTAGAAAAGATGCTCTGTCTACTTGGGTTAGTTTTACAGTGCAATAAAATGATGTAACATATGCATATTGAAAAAAATAAAAATGGATTATTGGTTTGTAAAATGAACTGATTTCAATATGCAGGTATATTGGTATCAGTTAAATCTCTATTGATTAGTGCCGATTAAATTTTCACTAATTGGTAATCAGTGCAAATTCAATTACTATTTCTTACAAATTTTAAAAATATTTTATATGTATAAAATATTAAAATTTGATGTTTCAGATTAAATATTAATGTATTATGCAAATAAAATACAGTCTCAGTTTAATTTTCTGCATTATAAATGCAAAGTTGATACTATCAATTTTGATATGTCAAACGAGATATTTCTAGATACTTGGCTGTTTTCCTTGATGATTGTATGATATAATACATACTTTGTAAAAGCTATACTTAAAAAGTGAAAATATAAAATCGAGGTTATGGTAAAAAAAAAAATACAAGAGGATAAATAAATACACAAATAACCAAATAATTCTAAGCTAAATATAAAAAATCAAGCAGTACTGATTATGTAGTTTTAAAATTTCTTTGCTGATTTGGTTTTGAAAAGTTAAATTATTTTAATTATTTTAAGAATAAAATTTACATTTTTATACCAATTAATGAACAAAGATGTAGTTTTTTATTAATTGATATAACAAATTAAGCTTATAGCAGTAAACTTACATACAATATAAAATATTAAAATTATCATTAGTACTTTTCAACTTGTGGATATTAATTTCTCTTCCTCCTTTCTACTAATTTTAAATTTATGAAGTAATAGATTTATTCTGGATTGAAATATCATTTTTGAATTAAATTTTATTTCTCTTTCTTGATAATTCAGTATAATATACTTTTCAACGATAAATTTCAAAGTACATAAGTATAATTATCGGCTTAGCTAATCTAAATTATAAGGATAGTATTATTCAGTACATAATACTATTAATTATTCAGTATTAATTATTCATGTTTTTTTGCAGAATTATTTGCTACAACAAAATGGATAATAAAGATTCTACTGAACATATTGAGAATGAAAGTAAATCAAAACATGCAGATGAAATTTCCTCTTCTTTCCAAGAGAAAAGTGATTCCAGTAAAATATCAGCAGATGTGGTTAATAATTGTGAAACAGTAACAGATACTAATGATAAAAACAAAGATAATGAAACTGTTTTCAATGATGAATCTGATGATGATGATGATGATGTATATGAAGATGTTATTGATGCTGATGAAGAATATCTTTGTGAAAAAATGAAGAATATGTCAGACACAGAAAAATTGGTAAGTTTAGAAATATGAAGAAATATTCAACCAAATAATCACCCTGATTAATTGGGGCTATAAAGGCCAATTAATTAATGCAATTGTTTGGAGTTGAATATGAATGTATTGGGCTTTTAGGATGTTTATTATATGTGAAGAAATATGTCACTAGAAATATCTAAGTTTTAGGGGATTAAAATATTCTAAAGCTATTTTAAAATTCAAATTTCAAAAGTTTTTTTAATCAAAATTTGTTATACATTACAGCTGAATATTACTAAATCTAATTTCATGGTTTTTAGATTATTTTGAAAAAATTGTTTACAAAAAATGTTTTCCTTTTTTCTACAATCTTATAACAAACATTAATTCATATTTTAAAATATTTAAAATTAATTCATAGTAATTTATATGATATAATTAATATTTATTTAAAAATTCATATTTAAAATTAAAAACTTCAAAATTTTTTTTTTGATTTTAGCATATACAAGAATACAAAAAAATGTTGAAAATTTTGTATTCCTATATTTGAATATGTGAATACAATAAAATTAAAAATTTCTTACTTTTGTGTATTTTGGAACAATAATTAAAAAAATTGAAACTGCTTACATTTTGTTGTTAAAAGAACACACACAGTTTATGAAATAAAGTCAATATTATTTACTTTTTATGTTTAATGATATAAAACTAAAACAGATTACTTGAAAAAATTGATAATAGACTGTAACTGATTGTAACTGTTGCTATTAAAAATTATTACATAATATTATTTTTAGTGCATTAAAATTGCAATTGAAAAAATTTCGGTTAATGTTACCCTAGTTATCGAAGATGGTGGCGCTTCTGGTTGCCATCTTGTTTGCGCATGCACATATGCAAACAATATGGCAACCGTCGACAATAACCAAAGTGTGCTTATATTTAAACTTTTTTTTAAACTAAAATATTTTTAAAACGTAAATTTGCTACTTACTTTTTCCTGAGTCTTTGATTTCATATCCTTATTTTGGATCAAAAACGAAAAATAAAAATTTCATCATTCTACCTCAAGTCCATCGATAACTGGACGTAGTGATTTACAATATTTTACACATCAGTGGTTCGAACAGAATTTGCCTGGAGTGTACATAAAGGTTTAGGCCTCTAAGTTATCGCAGCCTTCCAATTCACATCTCTCACCATTTCAGCTGCCAGAGGCTGTCTCTCCAAAGAGGGTGGCACATGCAATCCATGCCCACCTCATCTTCAATGTGTTGGTCGCATTGTCTCATGGCATTGGAAATCAGGAGTTGCATATCCATGATTATGACAGATTTAACACATTTAACACACAATTAACACACATTTAACACATTTAATACACATTTAACATGGTAATTACATTCCCCAAATTTTCCTACTTGTTAAACTTTAAAAAAAATAGAGATAATTGTACAAAACTTTAAATAAACACGGCAACCTTTAAAAAACTTAACAACAAGCACCATCCATCTACATTGTAACAAAAATCAAAAGTCACATTATTCCTCATGTTTCCAGAACAAACTTTTGATGAAAATTTGCATACAAAACCATTAGTATAATCAGCACCATCTACATTTCATTTCTAAACATGATTGCCATCAAGATTACCGGAAGCGCCACCATCTTCGATACCTAGGGTAACATTAAACAAAATTTCATTCAAAATTTTGTCAACAGTATTTGAAAACAAATACGCTATAGATTAATATATCTATATTATTAATTTTAAATATGGTTTGACTCTTTATTCACAAGTATTTGATAGATTTTGATACAAGCTATTTTCTTTTATCTTTTTCCTCATTTATAAGACAAAATATTTATTGCAATGATCATAATTTACAACAGCAAAATAACCATGATTTGATTTGATTGAATGTCTGGATATTTTCTGATTGGATGGTTTGTACTTTTGGTCTACACTTTGCTTCATTTATGTTGTGTAAACAGAATAACAGGTACTATCACTCCCTCAGACAAAAAGACTTGTAACAACTGATTCACTTTTCCAAACAATTTTTTTCTCATTTTCATTGATTATTATAATTTCATTAATTAAAAAATAATTTTATTGCACTCTAATATTACTTCTTTTAGAAGTAAAAGTTAGTTACTTTTATTTTCTTACAGTTAAATAAAGAAATGTCTTGTTTATCTAAAGTACCTTCAGAAGTAAATGTTTCATTACTCTAATGCAAATGGACTATTTTTTTCCTTTCTTCACCAGAAGTTTGTACTTGGATTGTCAAATTCGCAGGAGAAATTAATTATATTTGCTTTTTTCGTCAACAAAGATGCTACTATAATCAATACAATCAATTCCAGTTATAGAGTATTTAAAGAAAAGGCTAATAATTTGTATATTTCTCTCACATTGTATTAACATTTTCTTTATATCTTTATGCATTCTCTTATATCAGTGAATAACCTAATCAACACTTTCATTTTATTTCATTTAGAATCATTGATTGATAGTTAAATATATGTTTTGTAGTGTTATAATGTTACTTGGGAATGGGGGTGGTGTGACAATGAGATACAGATTTTGATCATAACAAATAGTAGAAAAGATTATCTTTATTTATGGTATTTTTGTTTACAAGTGATTTCAAGAATGAAACAGATTTGTAAATTGGAGTTACACTGCATATATTTAATAATCAGTTTAACTATGTATTTTAATATATAATTTTAATGATTTATTTTTAGAAAGCCAAAGAAGAAGCATTAGATTTGAAAAAGAGTGGGAATACTTATTTTAAGGATGAGAAAAATATACAGAAGCAGTAAAAGAGTATACTAAAGCTCTAAATATATGCCCATTATCGTTTTCTAATGAAAGATCTATACTTTATGCTAATAGAGCAGCCTGTAGAGCACGATTGGTAAGTTTTATAATGTTAACTTTATTCTATTTAATATTAACTTTTTAATTTTTTTTAAACATTAATATTTTTTTAAATGTTTACTTTAAAAAAAAATATTTTTACAAAAATTTTATGTTTGGATAAAATTATTTTTATGTAATTTTTATACACTGTTGTACAATTTGATTTTGTTTAATTCAATTATAATTTAATATAATTGAACAGTGTAAGTCTGCTGACCTGGTGGAGATTGGGGACTTAAAATCCCACTTCTCAGACACTAATGTATGTTCTCCGACTTCTAGGAGGAATCATTAATCCCGTGAAGGATGGTCTAGGGTTATTCGCGTTGTAGGTGTGGCGGAGAGTCACGGATGACAAGTATCTCACAAAAACCCGTTTATTTTAACATGGAAGAACTTACACTATGAAAAAAAAATGTTCTTAAACATAATCGGCTGTTCGGTAGTCTTGAGCATTGATGTTTCGTGGGTTTGTCGATCGAAGGTGGCCAAGGGGAAGTGGAGTTAATCAGTTCTTAAGGCAGGTGGGGAGACAGTTGGTGTAGTCGCACGGCCCTCAGAAAAGACAGATAAAATGTTCTTTTGTGCGTTGAACATGTCGTCTTCGTGATTTGGAACTTCACCAACCAAGTTCAGGTGCACAGTTGCACTGTTTTCGGAAAAGTCAATCTGTCATTGAAGATCAGGGATTATATTAATCTCCGTTCTTCTTTTTGTCTACCTGATTGGTTCTACATCCCTCTTTCCCGCTCCTCGATTGGTCCCACATCTGTTCCTAAGTGAAAATGACTTCTGTTTGAGTCACAAGAAAGATCCGCTTTGAAGAATCTACCCGACACCATCTACCAACTCTGGATGGAAAGTTTTGATGGAACTTTGAAACTTGCGCTCATATTTTTCCCCATTGTTGTCTAGTCTGTGATTTTTTTGAAATTTTAATGATTCGAAGCGATGTTCTTTTTCGTCATTAACCTTTCCCCTTTTCAAAATTTCTATGTTCTAATTATTTGTATATGAGCACCTTGTCAAAGGTCCATCTCTACCGGAGGACGCTTGTTTACAATTATTAATCATTTACAATTATTGCGTTCTCTTTTACATTAATAACATCTTTCTCATCACAGTTTCATATGACTAGCACAACTAATCTGAACTTTGATCGGTTTTTAACAATGGAGGTTTTTTCTAGTTTTGTTTTAACAATTTTCTAATATAAATGTTTAATGTTAACCTGTTTTTGGGACCTGACAACAGATTTTTTTATTTTTAAGTAGTTGTATGTGAGATTCTGAAGGTTTTGAGATAAAATATTCTAGAAATTAATAGAAAATCTTTTAAAATTAAATGTAATAATTCAAAATTTTTATCAAAGCTACAAATCAAAGAGAACAAAGAACAAATGTTTCCTGTGTTGACAGTCAGAAGATGATGCTGTGCGTTTGGTGGGATCAGCAGGGTATTGTCTACTATGAGCTGTTGAAACCTGTTGGCTCTTTTGGACGAGGACGATACCCAATTGCAAAAAATGCTTGCCGAGCGACTGGGTGTTACTCAACCAGCCATTTCCATGCGTCTACGTGCCATGGGAAAGATTCAAAAGATCAGAAAATGGGTGCCACATGAATTGAACGATAGGCAGATGGAGCAATGCCAAAACACATGCAAAATCTTACTCGCCAGACAAAAAAGAAAGTCGTTTCTTCATTGACTGTCAACACCAGGTTTTCAACCTGTGTTGATGATCAGTTCCTGAGAGAGATCTTTATCTCGCATGACAAAAGGTCTGACTAAACCAAAAAGACTCATCATGACACCCAGTCAAATGATCTTAATTCTTAATCTCTATTGGAGGAGAAAAATGGTATAAATAGAGGATACGCACCAAACTCCGGGCACAGCACAGCACAACACATCATAAATGTCAGTTATAAAATTGTCAGTTATAATAGGGAATAGAGAGTAATAAAATATGAAGTGAATATGGGAGAAGCATAGCTTGGAAGTGTGGCCAACCATAACAGAATTAATTTTAAACTAGGCTGTAATGAAGGAAGTTGGCACTACAATGACCAATTACATAAAATGGATCAGAGAAAACTTAGACAATAAGTAGAGCAAAAAGAATGAATTGAGAAAGTAATATAAAAAAGAGCAGTAACAAAATGATATAAATTTCATCACAGTAGACAACTAATGGTAACATAAACTCTTTTCCAACTGTGCCACTAATGTTTTAATCTTGGAAAAGATAATATTTATTTATTTTATTTACAAAACTACTACATTTTTTACTCAATGATGTATTATTTTAAGTATTTTTCTCGATTTTGTACCATAACATGTATTCTTGATTAACAGAATGTGTATTATGTTTACCTCTTAAAAAATTTGTCATTGTAATTTATAAATTCTGTAAAATATCACATGGATGATCAATTTAATATTAACTGATTAAAAATTGAATGATTATTGTATACTATGTATTGGATTTTGTATCTATGAATTTGGACTTTGTACAGAGATTATATTATATTTACTATATTTGTGTTTTTTATTGGACAATATGTTTGTTCAGTATTTTCTTTTTATTTTGTTCCCTGTACACCCTGTACAAAGGGTACAAATGTAACTTTTACTAAGTAAATAAATAAATAAAAATAAATAACTGATTAAAAATTGAAGAAAAAGTCTGAAGTTGAAACAGTCACCTTTTATTTACTTTCAAGTTCTGGAATACGTTCCACGATGTCCTGACCTTTCCCTTGAAGCTACTTTGGTGTCAGTTTCAATCAGTTAATATGAAATTGACCATCTGTGTGAAATTTTACAAGAATTCACTGCCAGAGGTCAGCTTGAAAACTACATGTTACCCTCACTCCTTTCAATGAATAAAAGATCAAGCACTAGTACAATTCCAATGCCATATGGATGGAAATATGTCTGTTTGTCTCCATTCTGTTTTTATTAAAAAAATGTTTTATTTTTTAATCGGATATATATATTTTTCTTGTTTTAAGGGAATTTTTAGTTTTGATGACTGAGTAGCCTCAAAGGTAAGGTCAGGTCAGGTTGCCATGGAATGTATTCCAGAACATGAAAGTGAACTAGGACACTATGCAACTTTGTCATATCATGATGGAATTGAAGCAGAGCATTGCATTTTTGTAATTAAAAATTTTTTAATTAGAATTAGTACTTATAAATTAGCTTTTATTCCATCTGACCTGAGCACTGACACATGTTTGAATGTAAGGGCATTGTGTGTGATCAGAAGGAAATGGTTGCTGGTCTCATGAGAAGACAATCTTTATAATTGTTGGCCACGGAAAGGTGATCCTTGTGCTTTCTAGAAAGAAGTAGCAATCCATACACCTTTTTGCACAGATAGGCAACCTTTACATTCTCAGCATTTGCTTTGTTCTTGTGTTTTGTTTTTGTCACCCATTTTCTATAAGCTACATGCAATGCTTTTCCTCCTTAAATTCCATTTCATCTTATTTGTAACATGATTTTTAAATTAAATTTTTATTATATCAATAGATATATTAAAGCAAATATTACATTAATGTTTTTGATACTTAAATATCAAAATACAAACATTTTTAATTTTATTATATTAATTTAAATTTAAATTTGCAGGATGAAAAGGAAGAAGCTATTTTAGATTGTAATAAAGGTAAGATGATTATTTAGAATTCTATCAATTGATTTTTATTATATATATATTTCTACAGGGAAAATTAAAGATTAAAATTTTACCTAATCTGCTATTATTTATTTTTTTACATCAGTTTTTTTCTATTTATATTGCATCTTGTTATTATCTTTATCTAACATAGCTTAGGTCTTGATTTAGGTGGGATGCTCCCATATTTAAATTTCATATATTGCTGTCCTCAAAATGCTTGGTGGGTGCAAAAAGTTCCACTTTAGAAATACAACACAGAATTTTCCTTGTAAATGTAAGAGACTTTTTGATGTCGTCAATTTGCTGAATAGATGATTATAGTATATTGTATAGACTGCATTGACAGCTGATTGAACAGTCTCTTGCAAAATGGAATTCCTCTTGCATAGTATACATTATAACTATAAGTGAACCTATACTCCAATACAATACTACCTATAGTTCAATACAATCCAATATAGCTTGAATGATATTGCTGAAGCTGACATATGGCAGCTTCCTGTCTCCCTGGCACTTAAACATCTACTGAAAGGATCTTTCACATGGATACTATACTGACATGTGAGAAAACTTATTATTGCGACATTGAAGATGATGCCTCTGGTTCTCGGAAGTTGTGTGAGAAAGTGTACAAAGTAATCACCAGTAAAATATGCAACAAATATGTTTCAGCAGAAGATTCAGTTCTGAGCACATCATGTTACGTGCAGCAGTTGCATTGTGGTGAATCAAGAGACAATTTGAATTTACAATTGTTACAATTCAGTTTTTGAAGTAGCCTGGTGTCCTGTGTATCCTGAAACATATGCTGTTCAGTGTCCACTCTAGTTAATTGTAAATATAAACTTGCACATATTAGGGTTACTGGGTCAAAAGTGATATCTTAATAAAGATTTAAGCAGATGCTGATCTGAAAGAGTTGGTCTCCATGTATTTCTTGTGTAGACCATCTTACTCTTGTTGAAGATTGTTGCTGGTGTAGATTGTAGTTGTAAAATAGAGTAGGGTAAAGCTGTTGAAGGCATGTAGGTAGTCAAATATACAATATCTGAAATCAACAAAATATGAAAAGCATCCCACTTCAGCTTGGCCACTTCATAATTAAATATGAAGGATCAAAGAATGGTATCATACTTAATTTAAATGTAATTATGAACAAACATCTTCAGTGAGTACTTACATTTCAATATTTAAAATACCAGTATAGTTACTTTTTCTACATAAATAATATGAATTTTGTATATACCGTATTTTCTGGCATATAAGATGACCCACGACTTTTACAGTTAAAATATAGAGTTTGGGATGTACTCACCCTATAAGATGACCCCTGACTTTTGAGAAGATTTTCCTGGGTTAAAAAGTTGTCTTATACACCGGAAAATACAGTAATAATCAATACTATTAAATCTTATTATTTGTAATTATCATGAATTAAAAAAATTTGCTGTTTTTTGTTGCTAGAAGCATTGTATTAATTTAAAAGAAAATCTATTAGTTATTGAAAGTAGCTACTGTATTTATAACAATCAAACCTAAATTATAATTATCAAATATCTAAGTCCCAGACCCAGCATTTAGATAATTGTTTGTTGAATATTCACTAAAATTCTTAAACTAAATCTTAAAATTTTAAATTCAAAAAACAATAACTAAATCATAAATTTGTTTAAAGGTCAAGATTAAATCAATCTTTTTAAATGAGTCACAAGCTGAGAACAACAATTACAAAATGTTGACATTTTATAAAATTTTGTTGTTGTGATTTTAATATAATTGTAATTCAAAACAGTGGGTTTGTTTCATAATAATGTTTTATTTATATATATTTTTATTGAATTCATATTAATTATGAATTGAATAATAAAATAACATTAAGCTGTATGAAGAAATTTTATTTGGTTTTAAATATAAACTACAAATTTAATAATCAGTTTTATAATTTAGCCTTAACTTATAATAATCAGTGTTTAAAGTTCTTGTATTAAGATAACATATTTTCATGTTGATAAATATTCCATTGATAAGTTGAACTGTTGACAAGTTAAAATAAAATTTTTTCACTAAGACAGGGATGGTGAACCTATGGCACATGTACCCAAAGTGGCACGTATAGAGAAATCATCTGTCATGTAACGTATCATATGATTTCGATTGATCATCTGTCTTTTTCAATCGTCCTTTTTTCAATAAGCTTTTTGTACCTTTTTTCTAATTAAAGCATATTCATTTAATTTCTTTAGATATCGTTATTCGAAGTCTAAAATTTTGGCACACACAAACATCTTTAAAGCTAAGTGTACTTACTATATGGCACATGGGCTCAGAAAGGTTTGCCATCCCTGCACTAAGACATGAAATATGAAATATAAAAAATTAATTTAATTTATATAAAGTAATTTAAAATCATTCAATATATGATGAGTTTGATATATGTGTTATTGAATGAACGTTGTCTCAGTTTATTTTCTGGTTAAAATCAGTTTTAAAAAAAATTTTAATGTAAATCAGTATGCCTTATCTTCAATTTACATGGTACTCAAATTATACAATTTGATTTAACACAGAAGAAAATATTAGGCAGAAGAATGCAATAAATTTTATTTTGCACAATAGAGTTTCAAATTATGTATTTTGGTAATGGTATTTTGAAATATTTTTCAGTATTTTGAAGTAATTATTAAAAATTAATGATTCCTCATCATTTATTTTTCAATGATATTACATAGTGTCTATATAATTATGATGATGATTCAATTACGTTGCCACTACTATTAATTCATACATTTAAAGCGTTGTAATTCTTGTTCATTTCATAACGATTAATAAAAAATATATAAATTTGGAACCTATCCTCTGCTTCACATTATACAGTAATTGACTTTTACAAAAAGTCAATTACTGTATAAATTTAAGATTTGGTGTATTATTTTCTTTCTTGAAATAACAAATGCTTCTGTTTAATTTTGCTATAGTTAAAATTTAATGTGATTTAAAATAAAAATAATTTTGAGAGAGGACTGTTGTTTGAAAATTTAATTTTTATTTGATATAAAAATATTTCAGCTCTTGAATTAAATCCTAATTACATGAAAGCTTTGTTAAGAAGAGCTCAACTGTACAGAAATACTGAAAAATTAGATGAAGCATTGAATGATTATCAAAGGGTTCTCCAGCTTGATCCAAATGTATTAGAAGCTCGTCAAGCATGCATGGTATGAAAAAATTTATAATCTAAATTATTACTAATAAATTTCTAAATAATTAAATCATTTTGTAGGATCTTCCAGAAGAAATTAAAGAACGAAATGAAAAATTAAAAACAGAAATGTTAGGTTTGTATTCTTTTAACATTTAATAAATTACCGTATATTTCCGCAGATAAGACGATAGTTGAATCATAAAAAAAGGCCCCCAAAATCCAGGGTCGTCTTATAGGACAGATACAAAAAAAATTTAGATTGAAATTTATATAAATTAAAACCATTAAAAAAACGGAGAAACCTTAATTATTTACTAGTAGAGAGTAAGGTATGTCCACAAAATAGAATAGCCCATAGGATGTTTTTGTGAATAGTGAAGGTCATTACCCGAATGCCTGAATCAGTGCGAATGTTTGCAACAATTGCAAGGGAGTGCTGCCAGATGCAAGAAAATAAAAGTTGTTCATTCGAAAAATTACAAATAGGACATAATTCCATATATGCTATACAGTATTATTTTCCAGATGATGATCGCTGATCTAAACTAAATTCATAGGCCGTTGATAGTTTGGGGGTTGTTTTATAGGACAGATATATGCTAAGACTATAAAACTTTGACAAAAATTTATTCTTCGTCTTATCTGAAGGTCGTCTTATCTGTGGAAATATATGGTACTTATTTTACAATTAATCAAAATATGTTTTATCATTGTGTATAGAGATTTTAAACAAAACTTCAATTATATTATTTTAGAATATTTAATCAGATATTTTTAGAATTAATTAAAAATTAAGCCTTTTAGTAATAGAAAATTAATCTGTGTTTATATAAGAAGAGATAAGTATATTTAATAAATTTGAGTAGTGAGAAGTGGGTGGTAAGGATTTAAAATTAAATTTCATCTATGGATGTGCAGAAAAATACAAAATTTTAATAATTAAATTAATGAAGCTGTAATTATTGTAAAATACAATTTTAATTATTATTTGTTTGAATATTCATTTGTACAACATTGTTCAGTTACAAAAAAAATAAATGAAGTAAAATCTAAACAGCATTATTCAAAATTTCCATTTTCTGTTTATAAATTTAATTGATTATTACTAATATAAAAGCCATCATCTGTGTGCCTGTGTGTGAATTCCTTATAATTCCTGCAATTTTTGTCGAATCCAGATGAAATTTTGGTTACACGTTGACTGACACGGTATTTTTCAGGATTCCGGTGTAAAAAGCCAATTTAATTTAATCATATTATATTATTAAAAACTCTAATTATAGTACACAGTAATCGTCAAAAAGCATATATATGTTTTTAAAAAAAAAAATCTTGCGAATTACCTTGTTGGCTTATGTAATGCTAAAGTCAACTATGAGTTAATTTGTGCACAGACACGATTTGACCTGTCGTTTTGCTACAGCTGAGTCAGAGATATGCATCTAAAATTGTTAGTAATAAATCAGATATAGAATTGAGCACATCACATTTACGTCTTTCTTGAGTGTGTTGTTTTATAATTATTTTTATAATCAATATATAATCAAATTATAAATACCCCAATATGCATAAGAAAAGATCACTGACTGAAAAACAACTTGAGTACTATGGTAATCTAAGTGATTCAGAATCTTACGAGATTTTTGTTGATGATGGTAATGACAGTAGCGATTATGTACCTTCTGAGGATTCAAGTGAGGACAGTGATGTCGTCTCCAAATCTGAAGATGAGACTATTCTCGACCCTGAAGGTAATCACAATGATTCTCAAGCAACCATCAAATTCAAACGATAATTTGTGGACAAAATCAACAAAATCCTGAAGTATTTATTTTCCAAGAAAATATTGGTTTGAAATTGGATACAACAAATCTTACAGTGCAAATGCTGGTGGACTTATTTTTTAGAAAGAATTTTTTGCATTACTGGTCAAACAAATGATTTATATGCTGCACAAGATATTGCAAAACATAAACAAATAAAAAATCTAAAAGGATATCACAGTGGAAAGACGTCAGCACTGCAGAAATGAAAGTTTTTATTGGACTTGTTTTACAAATGGGCCCTTGTTCTTTTTCTTCAATAGAACATTACTGGAGTACAAACAAACTTTATAATGTAATGTTTTGGCAATTGCGTGTGAGTCAAAATAAATTCCAATTGTTACTGCGTTATTTTCACCTAGTTGATAATTCAATACCATCTTCCGACAGATTATATAAGGTACGACCTACACTCAATCATTTCAATAATATTATGCGCCAAAACTATGTGCCAGATAAAAATATTTATATCAACAAATCAATGATGATGTGGCATGGAAGATTGCATTTCCACCAGTACGTAAAAAATAAAAAACACAAATATGATGTCAAACTGTATGAACTTATGTGAATCCAATGGTGTTGTTATGAAAATAACAATTTGCAGCAGAAAACCTGAGGAAATTGACAGTAATTTAGGTCACACTACTGATGTTGTCTTACACTTACTTGAGGACTATCTCGATAAGAGATATACAGTATACATGGATAAATTTTATAATTCTGTTGCTATTATGAATTATTGACTACACAAAAAAACTTGTGTGTGGAACTCTACAAAATAACAGAAAGGGGAATCTCAGAGATGTAAATCAAAAACTGAAAATGGGGGAGTTTATTTGGCAGCGAAATGGTCCTGTTACTGTATGTAAATGGAAAGGCAAATGAGAAGTCCTTACCATTTCAAATATGCATCTTGTTGAAATGGTAGGTGTTCAATCACAATGGAAAACTTATGATGAAACTGAATATAATTTGAGATTACAATCAAGGAATGTCTGGAATTGACCAATCAGATCAAATGCTATCATACTACACAGCTCTAAGAAAGACTATTAGATGGCCCAAAAAGCTTGCATTACATATTATAATGATATATATACACAATGCACACAAACTTTTCAAAAAGAAAATTCTTATAAAATAAAACTTATAAAGTTTAGAGAAGCATTTGTTGAGGCATTGATTGGAGAAGAGATTCAACTTTTTCAAAAATTAGACTGAGCTTAATTATTTACAGAGTATCCCACTCACTGAAAAAAAAACAGCATCCGACAAAGCCATACCAAAGCTAAAAACACCGAGAAATGCGTTATTTCTGTCCAATCTGTCCAGAGAAGCCAGTCCTTTGCATGGAAGATTGTTTTAAAAATTATCAACAATAAAAATATTCTTTTGGTTTTGAATAAACTTTTTATGATTATATTTTCTGTTCATTTGTTAATAAATATTCAGTTCATGTAAGCAAACCTTGATTTTTTGTTCTCGCCTCTGAGGCTATCTATTCATATTTACACTGATATACTGCGGATTTCATCGTAGCTGCACAAGTATGGCAAGTAAACAAATAAAAAGATAACTCATAGTTGGCATCCTAGGCAATAACACAAACTACGAGTTATCTCGTAGTTGGCAGTCAATGTTTTAACCATTACTTTATCCATTTGAAATTTGCAGTGTTACCATATTTCTGTATACCCATGTGTCTACTTTCATCCCTTGGCAGAATTCTAGGATTTTAATTTTTTGCAAATATATTGTTTCATAAACAGGTGCAGTTTATACATGCATGTGGCCTATACACATGTAAATACAGTATTTTATGAATTTGGATAACTAGTTGATATAGTTATTCTATATCAGTTAATTATCCAACTTATTCTTCTCTGCTCATTTTGACAGATTTTAAAATCTTTCGATGCCAGATTAAATATTAGACAAATATTATTAATGTAGGATATAATGATTATCAATTGGCTCAAATATGCAAATTTTTGCAGTGGAAAAATTAAAAGTAATAAATTATATAATTTTCTCAATAATTAAATTTAAAGTATTTTCTAACAATATTTTGTAATTATTTTTGCTAAAATGAGTAATGTTTTTTGTTACTTACAGGTAAACTAAAAGATTTAGGAAATTTGGTTCTACGACCATTTGGTTTATCTACAGAAAACTTTAAACTTGTTCAAGATCCAAAAACTGGTGGTTATTCTGTGAATTTTCAAAAATAATGAAGGACATTAATTTATAAACTGTATATTAATTTTTATAACAATTAAAATATTAATTAGTTCAAAATATGTACTGTACATAAGAGTTAAAGTTATATACAGTTACATTAAACTAACTTTGATTTAAAATAGACAAATTTGCAGTTATAATGAATTCTTAATGATCTTATTTTGAAGATCAAAGAAATAAATGAAAAATATGAAATTTGAATTGTAAGGAATGAATTTAAATTTTAAGAAGTTTTGAATGATTAATGAAATAGCATCAGAATGTGATCAATTCTCTGCATTATTTATTAAATGATTTTAAAAGATTATTTATTGTCTTTTGTTATAAGTACCTATACATTCATCTTTATCTTGCATCCAATTTTTCATCTATTATGCTGAAAATGTAGGAATTAGAATACGAATAATCAATATAGGTCTGTAGAATATGTTAAGGCAAAGTCAGTTCATTAGTATTCTTGCACATGAATTACATTCATGTTTTACATCAATGTAATTATTTTGGAGCTTATGTGTTGTCGGCTTTTTCTTATAAGTGTGAGAGGCTTGATGAAAAAAATAGCCTATCTCACAGGAAGTTTTTGAGAAAAAGCAGAATTTCTATTTCTCCTTGTTGTTCACATTCAAATGGTTTTGAATGTGATCAACATAGTATCCTCCGATCCAAACAGTGCTGACAAAGAAGAGTCATTCATTAATTACACTTCTTTGTCAATGCTGTTTGGGTTGGAGGATTTGGTATTGTGATGGAAATCTTTACTTTCCAAATGACCTTCTTTGTTCTAGGTTTGGTCATCTTTTCCTTTGAACTGATTGGTTTTCTTTGTGTGATTCTGACATTTAAAATATTAAGATTGTACCTTAATAATAATAATAAGTGAAGGGGAAGAGGCCTTACTCGGGGGTATAGCCCTACAAGAAGAGAGGAGGGAAGGAGGAGCCAGAAGGTGGGAAAGGAGAGGTGGGGGGATTAGGAAAGGAAATAGAGGAGGGAAGAGGAGGATGAGGGTGCCTGCTGGGAACCGCCTGTTAAGACGTAGAAAGGCAAAATTACAAAATACAATTACAGTACCTAAGAATTAATAGGTGGGATAACTGAACAATAAAAAGGCACCTTGGTATGGCTTACAATACAATTGCAAACATAGGATGGTGCCGGTGAGAGTAACGAGGAGGGAGAAGCACCCTATTGGAGATACCAAATAAGTCCTTGAAGTGTGGCCCTTTGAAGGTTGCCAACCATGTGTCCTGATGCTATGGAGTCTGGCTGTGGTTATCCGATGAGATAGCTGGCATGTTGGATTGAGTAGCAGTTGGGAGATGATAGTCTGATAAATTTAGGTTGTTAACGAATTTGACGAAATTGGTGTATATGTCCTTGTCCTCGAGGAATACACTAAGGTGGCAAGGCCAGTTGTGCCCTTTATGGGTTGTCAGGTCTCTGAGTTGTTGGCGATGCTGAATGAACTTGGTGCAGGTAAAAATTAGATGGAAAGGGTCGTCCCTCTCCTTTACAAGACAGTCACAAAGTCCATTTCCCTTCTTAAGGAAACGATGAAGGTAGCACTTAAAATTGCCATGGGCGGTGAGAATCTGCGTAATAGAATGAGTCGTTCTCAGGAAAGTGAGGCGGGAGCTACTGTTGACGTCCGGGAGGAAGTTGTGGGTATTCCGTCCAGTGTGGCTACTGTCCCAGTCATTTTGCCACCTTGACATAGTGATGGCGGTGAGTTCCTTCCTGAGGAAGGAGATGGGAACGGAGGTGTAGGAGTACTTGGAGGCTACTTTATGAGCCTTCTTTGCCAAATTGTCCACAGTTTCGTTGCCGATGTTGCCGGAGTGACCCTTGACCCAGTAAAAGGTAATGAGAGTCACACCAGCAAGGGCACATAATGTGTCCAGACAATTACTTATGATTGGGAGTTTACGGTTTCCTTTTTTAATCTGATGCAGTGCAGTTTTGCTGTCACTTATTATGTTGATCCTTTTCCCAGTGAACTGCCGGATATTATTGTGGATATATTGGAGAGACTTCCAAATTGCTAAAGACTCTGCTTGATTCACAGAGCAATTCTCGTACAGTTTGTAAGCAGCATTCCAAAAAAGTTTCCCTTGGGGATCCACCAGGTGAGCAGCTGCACCGACAGCACCTGGGGCCTTGGAGCCATCCGTGTAGATACTGAGTCCCTTCAAGGGCAGTGGTGGATATTGGACAAAGTCGTAGGTAATGGTGTTTGCCGGGTGGACGGAAGTTTGGTCCTTTTTGATGTCAAGGCCACAGTTTGCTATTTCGTCGATCAGGGGGTGTATTGTGTCCAGAAGATTGTGATGTTTGATCATCTTGTGGATGGTATCAGGGTTAACGTTGGATGAGAGCTTGCCCATTAAGGGGTTCATTATATATTTTTGGATAATCACAAGGTTGACTGGGGTTAAACCTGCGATCACTAGGAGAGCGTCAGTGGGAGTGGTGTTGTAGGACTTAGTGATCGCGATTGCCGCTTTCCGCTGAGCCGAGAGCAATTTCTTTCGGTTGTGGACTTTATTTACGGCGTACCCCCATACCTCACAGCAGTAGGTGAGGATGGGTTTGTACCTTTATAAATGCTAATGTCCTCAAAAAGTTTCTGCTGGATTTGGCTGTATGACAATGGAAGTTTCGAAAGGGTTCAGTTGTTCAGATTACCAACTGCTGTTCAGTGGTCACAACATGTTAGAACAAAGAATATTCAAACATTATTGATTCTGGAATTATTGTAAAATGTCACACGCACAGTAGTAACTGGAAGTGTGTGCCATTTTTTTACCCCCACTAACTTGTTCAAAAATAACTGAAGACTCTGTATTTCAAAAAAATACTTTGAGAGATGAATGACTGGAAGTAATGGATAGAATTAATAGTATATTCAATGGTTCCATAATTGATGTAGAATCATTAAAAAAAGATAGTCTGTGGCATTTCCAAATGAAATGTAAAGTGACTTTAAAAAAAAGATCAAAAGTATTATCTCTATCTCAAAATACTGTTTCCCAATGCAGTGAACATTTTCTAATACAATTGCAAAAAATATAATTCATTCAACACAACCTTAATTACTCCAGTTAATCACATTCATAAATCTTCAAATGTTTTCGACCCATTCTGGGTCTTCCTCAGGATATTGTTGTAATAAATACACCAAAGTGTGAAATGGAACATTCAAATCGAATCCAGTCCGATTCAAATTACGAGAAAACGATTGAGCTTGATAATGGAACGATTCTCTCGTGCTATGATGACGGTTTAGCACAAGAAGATTTTGCTGCAATTTGCTGCATAACCGTTAACTCAGTCTCTTAAGACGCAATTGTTTGGTGTTCATTTGGATTGCAAAAAATAGTGCAAGTAGCACCCAGTTGTCTGTTTATAGCAAAATAGAGGTTATAGATGAAAAATTGGTTGAATGACAAGTATCTGTTCATCTCTGGAAGACAAGAGAATCTGAGAGAAGTCATCCAGAATTGCAATTATGAAGAAGTGATGATCTCAAGATGTAAACAAATGTTTAGTCACTCGGCAACCAGCTTGTGACACAGCTATGCTCTTTCATATTTGAGAGAGAATGACCAGAATACAGCCCATTTTACTCAGATTCCATTTTGGACAAGTTTTACTGTATTTACAAAAATATTTGTATTTAAAATGCTTGTTTGAATATACAATAGATGCTAGGGTTTCTCAAACGGGATCCCGGTTGTGTTTTTATCCCGGGAAATCCCGCAAATTTCTTAAAAATCACTTTTTTCTTATTTTTTGTTAAGGTTGAGGAAATTTTGCAAATAGAAAGTATAATTAACTCATAAACTGTCAGAATAAATTTGTATTTATTAATTTTAAATGTACTTATTAGTTTTTTTAATTTTTCCTCGTTATGGCACGTCACAAATGATCAATAATCAATATGTAGCTTATTTGTCACAGGACTCTCAAAATTCTTTACCAGTAATATCTGGAATAATTGTGCTTATGCTGTCTTAATTTTTAACTATGTCCGGTAGCTTCAATAACTGCGTAACGCCAAGTTGTGCAAATTGGGCAACGATACAAATGAATACAAAGTCTGCAAGTATGAAGTTTTTCTTCATAACCTGATTATTAAAGACAAACAAACTGCCAAATTATTGGGCTATGATATTTCTATTAAAGCAGCCGAGGTAGACAAATCAAGAATACTAGAGAACAAAAGAAGTACTACAATCTCAAAAATGAACTAGAAATCTTCCAGGCTACAGGTGAAAAACCACAACATCTGTCTTCTCTTAAATGTATTAAACATGATTCCAATCACCTCAATTGAATCGGAAAACACCATCTTTGCTTTTTAAAATCTTATAATACAAAATATTGTAAATTTTTATATTTTATTTAAAAAAACAAAAATTACCTTCTAAGTTAGAAGCTTGATCTGTTCTTTTTTTTAATTTTCAACTCAATTAATTCACAGGCATTTTTGTTGTTGTATGCAGTTTCCAGCAAACTTTAATAAATTTTTTCTGTTTGTGAAAATTTCTACGTAATTCAAAGGTAATTTTTAATATATATCTTACATAGCATTATTAATATGATTTTGGAGGTTACAGAATGTATTAAATTACTTTAAAAAACGAAAAATAATTATATTTGATTTCATGATATTTTGTATATCTTAAAAATAATTAATTTTGTCCCGGGATCCTGGGAAACAGTTCACTTTTATCCCGGAATCCCGGGACAAGCAAAAGACCGGGAAATGAGAAACCCTAATAGATGCATGTTTCAACTCAAAGTATTTGAACAAAATTATCAAATTGTTTGAAAGTTTTATTCCCTTTTACTATTTTTTTAATTTTTTTTAGTATTTGACTTCATGACAAATTATTTCAATTGTAAAATATTACCTATGTTTTGATCTTTTTTAAATGAATGTTTTCATAATTAATCAATAGGAAATTAACTGTACATCATTGATTAAATCTTATCTCAGTACTTTAAAGGAGAGAGAATTTATCATAAAATTCTAAAGCTGTTTTAGCAATTTAATGGCATATTTAGACACACTTCACAATATTAGATTATAGAAGCTAATTTAGGCTAATCAAGAAAAAATTTTAATGTATTTAAGCATCTAATGTGTATTGAAATAGTACAGTAGTAAGATCTCAGATGAAACATGTAGTTAGTTACATTCCCCTTTATTCAAGCTCAATCACCAGAAATTGACATCTGGTGATTGAGATGATAACTCTAATGTTGGATGTTAGAGTTATCACCTCAGTTTTAAGTTTCCCTCAAAATTTGTAAAGAATGTTTCTTGGTAAAATGATGTTCTTTTTTGCTAGGAAATATCCTGATAAACATAACATAGATAGTACAGGAGTTCAGTAACAATTGGTACTTTCCTCAGAACTAAACTCTTCAAAGCTATGATTATTTCAGATTATCTAGTTTTAATTTTTAAAATAATTTCTTTTTATTATTAATACCAATACTATTCTCTCAAACAATTCGTTATGGGGTTATACTAGTATCAGTAACATAATGTTTACTCTAAATGATGACTACGCTAACCAACTGGAGGCTTTCTTTGCATAGGCTATAAGATAAATAGCACTTTTGAAAAAAATTGTCCAGTATCAAACATTCACTATTTATTATTAAAATAATCCTAAAATTTTCCTTGTAATTCAGTAGTACAAATTAAGTTGATGGAAAGAAATTCCCTTTAAATAATATAGAACATAGACTTTTTCCTCCAGGTAACTATTTTTCATTTTGCTAAACTAAAATATATTTATAATAAAGATTGTTTTAAAATAAAACAAATATTTTTTTTCAAAAAAATAAATTCTTTTAATGCAAAAATTTAATTAACAATCCAGAACATTGATTATAATTAGTATTTTCTGTCGATGTTAAGGTTTATCTCCGATTCCTCCAGCAAGTTCATACACTTTTTCAGCCACTTCTCTTGCTAACATATCTGCATTCTCCTGAAAATTAAAACTAGTTACTATAAAATATTTAATTTAAGAATATTTACTTCTATATTATGAAATATAATGTGTGTGTATTCTCTTTGCACTTTAACCTATCTGGACCAAATTTTTCATAATTACTCTCTAAGACCTTATGGAAAATATAGGCTACTAGTCTGGGTATGGAGTTGCATTAATCAATGAAGGTGCCACAAAGTCCAAGAATCATATTCTTAATGACAATTTCAGAGTGTAAGATTGTCTTCTGGATTTTGAAGTTCTGCTAAATTAAACTATTCATTTGAGTTGGCCTCAAAAACCAAACTTTTAAAAACACCAACACATTAAAATGATGACATCTGAGAATATTTTATAGTTTACTAGCAAATATGCCTGGGAAGAAATAATGTGGTTTAAAGTTACAATTGTGTAATTAAAGGATATTTTTCTCTATTTTTTAATTATTGTGGGATATTCAGGATTGCTAAGAAGTGATTGAATATCATAAAAGAATGTCTATGTAAAGCATGCATGTAATGTTAAGTGTGAAAATAATTACTCTAAAATGTTTTAATCCAAAGTAAAACAATAAATTGTTTAATAAAAAGTTAACTGTTATTCATCATACAGTTATGTTTAACAATGTTTTCTTAAAATTAATTAATATCTGCAATAGAATTAACTTTTATCACAAACCTGTGTTGTTGCTTCAGCATAAACTCTAACCAAGTCTTCTGTTCCTGATGGTCTGAAATGAAAGTGTAAACAGTGTTTTAATTTTAAGATGGAAAAATGCATTTTATGATTATAAAATACATTTTACATAATGTACTTTATGATCATGTAGTCAGATAGAGTTCTGTTAATTAAAATAATAAATGAAAAAAGATTCACAGTTTTATCACCAGATTTTATTTTAAATTAAAATTATCAATAGTACAAAACAAACTAAAAAGTTAACTGTGTGTTCCAATAAGTAGTAAATTGTGATTAACTGTCTGTTCTAATCTAAAAAGTTAAAAGTGGCAAAAATGCTTATTCTAATTTAAAGCTTCTTCAATCTGTATTGTTGATAAAATTGCAAATCTTTTAATTTGGACTTTTCACAAAAAAGGATGCCTATATATTTCTAGTTAAAATTATTTTGCACATGATGATTAAAAAATAACTAGCAGTTTTACTATTCTAAAAGAGTCATATTTCCAATTTTATATTTTTAAATTACGTTATACAGTATAAATAAATGGTCATCAGCTAGGTTAAATGAGTTTGCACATTTTCTACACTGGTTTCCATAAATTCAGGAATAAATAGGAAATTGCAATAATTTAGCTAAACACAGCTCAATATTCACTAAACTGGGATATGTTTAGGCAAATGAGTTGTACTTGCATATGTATATGCAAATGCACAAGAGCATTTAACAATGAAAGAAAAAATATTAAGTTAGGCTATTTTCTTAAAATGATAATAATTTACCAGTGGTATTACATTACAGAGCTTTAGGCAGACTCAAAGCAGGTGGCTATTACATTGCAAGATGACAATGTAAGTCATTCTGTGGTCCACAGAATGTGAAAACCAATTCCAAACCATATGGTCTGCTTCTTGAATATATAATCAAGGTAGGTCAAGGACAACTACCTGCTTGAAAGACTGCTGTTTGGGACTATTTGCACAACAGAATGGAACTATATGAAGGGTAAGTACCGGTACCACAGTACTTGATAATTATGCATGCCCCTAACAGCTCACCACAGGAGGGGAACATTGGAATTGGGAATGTATGCAGGTGAACTGGAGTCCAAATCAGTGGAGATGTGTACTTTTTATGAATGAGTTGGTGGTTTTTGATGATGCTTTACAGAGTGATTCTCAATAACAAGTTTTCATCTGGAAATACCCAATATCATCTCTCTCATATTCACAAAAGGAGCTTGTTTGGGACACCATCAACTGGGCAACAGCAAGTGGGCACTGGACATCTGGGCAATAAAATAAGAGATCAATAATAGACAAAATACAAATTACTTTGTATTTTGCTTGCAGTATTAATGCTTGTAATTAATGCTTGCAGTATGCCTCACACAGATTGCATGGTGCAACAATACTTTGAAGAGGAGACTATAGTCCATATCACAAGGCCAAATACTCTCCCAGACATACTTAATGGGATTCTCTTGGAAAGTGTGCAGCTGCCCTCCATACTGCAAGGATTTCAAATATTGGATGTTACTGCCTATGGATTTCATCATCAGCACAGAACATCACTGTTTGGGGTAACCACATATAAATTGAAAAAATCATCTCAATAAGGTAATTTATTTTATTTGTACACTAAAAACAAAATACAAATGCTTTTGTAATTTTCACTAACATATGGTATGGTAAAGAGTACTACCTCATTGGATGCATATTTTTTTTTTTAATTTGTTCCCTAATTTATGGAAACCAGTGTATATTTCAATTAGCAACTTTCCAAATACATGACCAAAAATTTACTATCAATTGTTTAAGAATGTTAAAATAATCAAATTAAATTGTATGTATTGTATTTGCCATTTGATTTTTAGTTTCCTTGCTGTTTTTTCTAACTTTCAGGGTAAATTATAAAGACAACTTTAGTGAGATAAAAAATGAACTGCCTGATTGTCAGCTGTAAATTTAAAAATATATGTGAATGTGAAATTTTAATTACCTAACAAAAGATCGTCCATTTTCATATTTCTTAACAAGTTCATCAATAGATGTCTGAAGGCCATTTGGAGTGACACACTTTCTTTCTGCATCAGTAGTTGTAATGATTGTTCTATCTACAACCTGTTACATATTAGAATTTCATAAATAATTCCTTTCAAACTGAATTAATTAAGCACAAAAAAAAACATACTTGAACTTTTAATTGTTTGTTGGGTAAATCTGCATATAAATTGTTCCAAGTAGCAATGTCCCAATCAAAAGTATAAAGTATTGTTTCCACCAAAAGCATATCAGAAATTGCATCACCAGCAGTCTAGAAGAAAACAATGACATAAAACTTTCATTAAAGACTGTATAAAACAAAGGAATAGATTTTTTTTTTAATAATTCAAAAACTAAATTATGTTTACAGTAGTAAAACAGAGTACAGTTTAATTTTGTAATTTTAATTTTATTCATATTTCCAACTCTATTCAAAATTAAAATTGTCATTTTTCCTGTAATGTGATACATTTGCTTTCTTAAAAATTGCAGTGTTATGGAATTTTGCACAATAAAAATAGCAGGGTTTACAGAAAAAAAATCTAGTTTGTTCTATCAATAATTCTTACTATTTCAAGTTTCTCAATACACTCTCTTTTTGTTGTTTGGATTCTCATAACCAGGACATTTACTGATTTTTGGGATGCTACATTAAATATACTTATTGCGAACATAACTAAATGTGTGTAGACAAGTATATGAGCCATTGCAATGAAAGTAGTTTAGTTACAATTCTAAAAAAATAGTGTCAATGTCATCATTAAGTCCATTTTTTAATGTGATCTTTTTATTTTTAAACAATTTGCAGTCATGATATTCAAAATTTCCATGATTTTGTAAATAGATTGTGTATGAAATTGTAAAAAAAAAAATTTCTTTAAAGTGATTTAAGTCCATTTTTGAAAACTTTTTAATTGATACATAGTACGTTATATAGTAAAATAATTATAGGTGCCAGATTTACTTTACAATTACATTAATTCATTATTACCATGCTTTTGCGAATAGACCAACATGCCAAAAAATCTGCAAAAATATGGTATGAAAATCATCTGAGATAGAAAAACAAAAAAAAATTAAAAATACTGATGGAGACCCTGTAAATTAGTTAAAGCTATGTTGGATGTGAACCTATAAAATGTTTTATAAAACGTCAATGGAAGAGGATATGGAATTTAAAACTCTGAATTTATTAATATATTGGGAAAGATCAAGAAACTTTTATATAATGTGTTAATTCAATTATTAAACTTTTAACTAATAACAAATTTTTTGTAAAAATCATTTAAAAATTTTATTGTAAAAATAATAATTAAAAGAATCACAAAAACAATGATATTGAGTTCATCTAATGAAATTGTACACACAACATGTAATTAAAAATAACAGTATGGTAATAACACAAAGTGGACTGATGCCTTTCAAAAATCAAAAACTTAAGTCCATTTATGGCAAACAAAAGTATTTATTTTTCAAACAATGTTTTATAAGAATTATTCACATGCACACATAGGAACACAGGAAAAATTGATTATGTAATAAATTTTAAACGTATTTAAAATCAGAAAAACACAATACCAACATAAAAGTTACTATTTTTTAATCAATATAAATTCAAGCCTTTAAATATCTCAATTTAAAAATAAATGGACTTAAACCACTTTCATTTGCAACAGTCCATATAAGATGAAGTGTGTGGATTTTGTGTTCACTGGGTGTTAATTGGTAGTACAATGTATGATCATTTGGTGATTTTATACTCATATTTATCTACTATAAGTGAATAAATTCACATGTATGATGTGTTTTCCTAACAGAGAATGGTTCTAATGATTTCATTAGCAATTTAAAGAAAATGTTTTTGATATACTATCAGTATATTTACTTATAACTGTTTTAACCATGTAAATTAGTCATGAGCAAACTGTGGCCCTGGACTTTGGCAACACTATTTTATTTTCCTGTTTTCTGTCTCATGCCATTATGAAATACTAATTAAGGTTATATTCATGATGAATAACATTAAAACTAAAAACTTAACTACAAAAAAGATGAGGACAAACTATATTTTACTAGTTTTCACATCATTAGCATATATTATTTTAGTTCTTAGTGTTTTGGCAATTATGGAGTATGTTGGTCCTCAGAACACTTAAACCTACAACTCCACAAGAAAACATGGAAGCCTACAAAGATTGCTGCAGCTGTCATCCAGAAAAGGTTACTCATCATTGATTTAAATATTCTAAATTTCAGAGGAATTCATTCAAAGTACAATTAATCATAAAAAAAATAAAAATTTCAAATAAAATTAGAACATTTCTTTGAATTTCTTAAATAAAAATAAAAATCCTCTATAATTTACAATATATCTATTTTTACAAATAAATAGATATCAACTGTCCTTCAGGACTTTTCTATCCCCAAAATTAACAAATATCCATAAAAATAAAGACAAGTACACAAAATTAAAAACTGTATAGCATTTTCACGTTTCAATTTAAAAAAGAAAAATTAAGAAACAAAAAATCATCAAAAATATTTAAATTTTGAAAAATACAATTAAAAAAAAGGCATTTGAGTTACACAAAAAAAATGGAGTGAACAATAAATGAACGTCATAGGTTTTTCGAAGGGACATGTAAAAATAGCTGGTCATAATAAATAAAGCCATTAAAAAATTTAAAGTAAGTGATCAAAATATTTGATATGCTCAAAAAATGAAGGGAAACCTAATCTAATCCTTGCAAAGCTAGGATTCTGAGTATACAGTAAGTTTTATTTATATAATTAATTAAAAGATATTTTATCAAGAGCTCTAGCAATTTTTTTCCAAAAGGGACAGTGCATCTGTAGACCGAACGGGTAATTCATAATCAATGCAAGACTGAAAATTTGTCAATGCATTTTTAGATGAGATAGGTTTACAAAAACACCATAATATTCCACATTTAATAGCCAGAGATTTAACTATTTTATCAATGCGATTTTTAAAAGTAAGTTTAGTATCAAAGATTATTCCTAGATCATTGAACAATGTAACATAATTAATAGGAGAGGAGTCAATGAAAAAGGTAGGTAAAGGAGGATTGCAAATTAAAGCAAAACATAATCTCAGGAATAATATACAAAAAACTAAGGTTAACAGATTCAAATAGATTTTTTTAGCAAGCAAATATCAGACTGTAGGATTTTCAGATTGGAACATCTCCCATTTTAATAATTAAAGAGAATAAAAGTCTCTTACCTGATTAATCATATCAATAGTGAGAAGTAGTTTCTTAGCTGCAGACTGTTTGTTACTATCACAACTGAAATAAATAAAATTTTAATTGATGTATTAATTTTCATTTAAAATATTTAAATAATGAATATTGCTATTATGTTATACTTAAGTCCAAAAACTAAGCATAATCATCCAAACCATATAAAGAGTATAAAATAAACAGCCAAACATTTATAAAAATATTTATAGATAAAAGCATCCAGGTTGTCAAATATTCCATTAAAAAGCACAACTATATGCAAGATATACAGGATATCCATAAATACAGCAAAAGCATGGCTTTGTTTCTGTTGCAGCTTAACCATCAAGGACAGTTTTTTAGTTTTACTGTATGATACTGACAATGAGAATGCCACAAAAGATGTTAAGTAAACGATTTCATGAAAGGAAGAACTATTGGAAGACTCTGAATGGCCAGTCAAGACAGATGTGTTCAGGACTCTGAATGTGCCAAAGAGCATCATATCCAGGCTTTGGGTTGGATTTCAAAGAATAGGAGACGTTGGACATCATTCAGAAAGTATCCAAGAATTAATAAGACCAGTATTTGATATTAATATTGCACTGTAACAATTGCGTATCTGGAAGACAACTCTGTTGTGAGCTATAGACATTCTAGTGGTAGACAGTTCACTATAGAGCTGTTTATGGACCCTGGTGTTAGAATTTTACAACAAACTGTCTACAGGAGATTTAAAGCAAATGGTCTTTTTTTCAGATGGCCAGAATGTTGCATTTCATTAAACCATGTGTACAGAAGAGTCCATTTATGATTGTGTCAAGAACATTGACATTAGATTTTGAATGAATGGGGCAATGTTCTGTTCACTGACAAGTCCAGATATAGTCTACAGCAGGGGTGTCCAACCTACAGCCCACGGGCTGCATGCAGTCCAAGACAAGTTTCAGTGCGGCCCAATAAACATGTAAACAAAACCTACAAATTGTTTTACTTTTTTTTAAATTTATTTATTTCAACAGTATAAACACAAAAAAGAAGTTTCACAAAGCTGTAAACCCTTTATACATATTTTATTTTTGAGTGGAAAGGAAATATTTTCAAATATTTGGAAATGCATGAAGAAGGAATCTATACTAATATATAAAGAGGTAACTTTGGTTGTAACAGGTAATCTCTGAAACTACTCATCCGATTTCAAAAATTCTTTCACCAATATTTAGAATGGACCTTCAGGGTGGACATAGGCTATATATTATTCCGTTAAACATTCATATAAGTTAAAAGATATCATCTAGGATTAAGGCTTTTATGTCCAACAGATGGCGCTAACTCCGATGACCTAAGTTTGCTTTTCTGTGAGGCATTATGCTTTTCTGTGAAGATGGACTAAAGCAGATCATTTTCTATCTATCTATTAACAGAAAAATGTAACATTCGTTTGTTCCTACCGATTCCTTTGAAATTTTGACACAACGTTGCATTCAAATACGCACGTGACTTTATATAATATATGTGTCGAAATTCCCCACCCACCGGGGGAGATGGACGGGATTAAGGCTTACCGTAAAGAACTCGGCTTCTATTATGCTATTTTAGATGCGGTTTTTTGCGTTTTGATAGGGTACGTCAACAGAATATACACTAAAAAGGTATTTTCCGATATTCCCCTGCGGGGAGAGGGACAGGAATAAGACTTAGTATAAATAGAAGCAGAGTTCTTTATAGTATTTTAGATGCGGTTTTTTGCGGTTTTGATTGCGTTTTAACAGGGTTCGTCAAGAGAATGTACACTAAGAAGGGATTTTTTAAAATTCTCCCCACGGGGGAAGTTTTATACATTTATAATAAATACATTTTGAGCCACAACAACGCGTGGCCGGGTCTGCTAGTACTAAATAAAGCTGTAGTTGGGACTCAAAGGATTATAGACTCAAATTCGGGGAAAGGAGAGAAGGGCCAAAAGATAAAATACGGCGAGAAAGGTTAAATAGACCTGTTGTGCAAATATTGACCCTTAATTTTCCAACCTTCCTCACTTCTTTATCTTTTGTCCTTTCTCTCCTTTCCCCGCATTTAGGTCTATAATCCTTTGAGTCCCAACATCAGCTTTATTTAGAATTGTTTCCAGCATTGTAAGATTTGGCTAACCTTTTTAGTTAGGCATAAAAAAAATATCATTTGCACATTGGCTACTTTTTGGGCTACATATTATTTATAAATATATTAGTTAAATAAAAATGCATTTTAAAATGCTGTTTCATTGTTTTTTATTAATTAGAGACCCAAATAAAACAAATATTTGTATTTTTCAAATAAATTTTTGTTTTTCTCCTTTATAATAAATGTCTATTTCTAATGTGAGATCCCAGGGAGGTAAGAGGAAGTCATTTCTCCCCTTTCCGGCAACAGGTTGTTGACCTTTCACTTGTCAAGATAGCTAAGTTTACGATTGCAGTCCCGAGGGTCGGGACTCCAAAATATTTGTAAATATGAATGTAATAAAATCTTCATATTTTTAATATGAATACAGTAACAATACATAGTATATAGTTTATATTCACTTAAAAAGTTTTGTAAGAAATCTCAACACTGCAGAATCTATTGATGTCAAAAGGAAAGTCATGTACTGATATAATGAAATGGGAAAACAGTGCAAAAATAAAAGATACACAGCCTCACAGAGAAAATGCTACACTATGAATTCCTTGCAACATTATGCAAATTTGGGTATGTTCAGAAAAACAAGTTATGCAAACTAATAAGGTTTCAGGTCAATCACATAATAGGAGCTTGATAAAAAGGCAAAATCAGTCTGTGAAGCTAACCTTGAAGAGGCTGGCAAGCTCATAGAAACTGATTTGTGTCATCATTTTTTGTGTCTGTATAAAGATTATTGAGTGAAGATGCCTCTAAAGCTTTGTCAACAGCCATTGCTTAAAACAGATGAATTTACTGAAGCTTTTATCCTAAGGCTATGTACAACCAGTTGATCATCACATCTTTATTGCAGTGGAAACTCAATGGAATGCCACAACTGTGCAATAAATTTGGAAACAGTGGTCAGCAGAACAAAGTGTATCATCATAATGAAATTGGTCTGTACTGTCATAACACACAGATCAACACATATGTCATCACAAAATAGCAGCTGCAATCCACAAGTGGTGACATTCTGTAGAGTCTATGGACAGATCTGGATGGTCCAATATCAACATTTACAGTTTCTCATAGATTGGCTGAGGCAGGTTTGTGATCAAGCCATCCATTGCAAAGACTTCTCATACCACACTATCATCATGACAGTTTGCAATGGTATTAACCCCAGAATACCTGGAACTTTTCAAAAGCTACCTTGTATATTTTATCATAATATAAAAGAAAATTATAAAAAATTGTAGCCAAACCTGTTTTTGGTAACTTCATTTATTTCATTGATAACTGCTTCGTTAAATAAGACCTTTTTTTTCAGTTTTTCCATTAAAAAAAAAAAAAAAAATTATTTTATTTAAATTTAAATAGTATATATATACTAAATAAGTAATTTATAAAAGTCAAAATAAGTAAATTTGACATATATACAGAACAACAAAATAAAAATCAAATCATATTAAAAATAATTTTTATTTTTTCTTAAATTTAAGTATGTAATTGTATACAACAAATATTAAGTATCATAAATAAATATATATTTTAAACTGTATTCCTTTAGATAAAATATATAAGAATGGTAATCAATGATTTAACATTATGGAATAATGTCACACTTTGATAGAAAACATTAATTATAATTATCAAATTAATTCATATTTTTATATTTTATTTTTTTAAGGTCTAATCCAAATGTATATTCAATATTTATAGTCAATATATAATCAACATCTTTAAAAAATGTTTGTTTAGTGATCAACATAACAATTTATGTTAATTTCTAAATATGACCTATATAAATAAACATCAGTGTGCTACTATTCATTTTACATACATTTACATACATTTACATATTAAAATTTAATGTTTTAAATTTTGCAAATTTTAAGAAAGTTTACTTAATAAACTAATACACATTGAAAACTGATAATCTAAATTAAGGTTTATCTTGTTTGATAGAAATTAGTTTTTCTAACACTTATCTGATAATCTTTAATTTTGTTTAACTTTTCATACAAACTAGGACCATTTACTCAATCTTCCTTACACACCGGTGATTCAATCAAAAAACGTTTGCGACCCGAATACTAACCACTCCGGTTATCTGGCTTTACGTAAGTGTATTTTTTGATTGCTAGGACCATTTATTTAATCATATACAATCTTTAGTTTTAATTAATTAAATTTTGTATTACAGATGACATCTATTTTAAATGTATGATCTGATTAACTGAAAACTTAAAGTTTGGAAATGAAAATTATTAAATGTATTCTCCTTTTTATATTTCTAGCTTATTTCATCTAATAATAGTTAACTGAGTATCAGATAATTGTTTATATAACTCCAGGTATCTTACTCTTTATTTCATGTATAATAATTTCAGTTAAATTTATAAATAATTCAACCAAATTTGATCAATAAATGGCAAAATCTTAATAAAACATTTAAGAATTAAAGAATTAAAAAGAATTAAAATATGCTTACAGTTCCATGACCATTTGCTTCAAAGTAAATACCAATGTCTTCTTTTTGAGCTCTGTGATGAAGATGCTTAACTCCTGTGGGAACACAAGCAACTGGAATTTTCTGGAAAGTTTAATTTTTGTTTGTCAAATAAATTGTTCAGGTTATTATAAAACTTAATCTAATCAATTAGAGGCGGGTAGTTATGGGTCAGAACCGTTCCAAACTCGGAACCACCAAGAACAGTTCCACACTAAGTGTCAAGAAAGTTCTAGTCAGAACTACAAATATGTTCCTTGTTTTGTACTTTTATGATTATAACTTTTCAGGAAAAAATGAACTCTTTATCTGGTTTTTTATTGAAACTAAATGTTCCACAAGTTTTTCAAAATAATCAAATTAAGGAGTATTTTAAATCAAAGATATTTTAAAAAATTATATTTTCATTAGAGTTTGTAATTATTTGTTTTATTAGTAACTAACAGATATATATGGCATTGCTTGGCTAAAAAATAAGAAGGCTAAACATTAAAATGAAAACCATATTACAAAGTGTCAAGGAGATCAAATCAAGAGAAGAGTGGAGTGTACAGATTTCATGATAGTCTATATTCTCCTTGAAGTCCCAGAGAATAAGTATGAGAAATTTGGTACAGATTGGACAAAGAGTTTAGGAGTTAATAAGGGTGGAATGAAATCAAGGGTAAGATGTCCAGGTTTCATAGTAGTCTATATTTTCCTCAAGAGTTACACAAGAATAAATTGGAGAAGATTGATCAAAAAGTTAGAACAGAGAGAAATAAACATTCTATTACATATATAAAACTGACGTAGGACTGTTTAGTCCAATAAAACCATCCAGTTCCGATGGAATGGTTCCTCACTTGGATCAGTTCCAACAGTTCCAGTTTCAGAAGCAGAAATGAATTTCCCACCTCTATTATCAATACAGTTGCTTTATTTATAAAAGCAATTTTTATTATTTACCAATGTGTTGGAAATGTAATTTGTTGAATTTCCATTAGCATAAGCTGTTTGAACAATACAGAGTTTAACATTTGTTAATCCAGTAGCATTCAGAAGATGTTTCAAATAAGTTGCAACCTATAATAATTTACAAATAAATAATTATTTTATAAGCAAACAACATTTATGTAATTTTTATATACATTTGATAAAAATTTCCAAGATAGATAAGTTTAAACTTACAAAATTTAAGAAAATTAAAATAGACAATACATAAAAGTGTCTTCTGACATTGTCCTTACACTTGTTAAAGACAAAGTTTAAACTTATTTGTCCTATCAATTTTTATCAAATGTCTTTGTGTCCTTTTTTTAACTGAATTTAAAATTTATTTTGTATACTAGTACTTTCTATATATTAACAGGTTAATATATAGAAAGTACTAGTATACAAAATAAATTTATCAAATGTATTTATTATATTTTAATTGTGCTGTCACCAAAAAGAAGATTTTAAAAGTTTTGCACATTGAGGTGAACAAAGTAGCCTCTAGGAAATTGTAGGTCAAATAAAAGTTGACTCCATCTTAAAACTGTTAATTTCCTCATGTGCATGCAAAAGGACAGTGTTAGAAGACACTTTTATGTATTGTCTACTTTAAGAATTTTCTTAAATTTTATAAGTTTTATATACATGTTTTTCATTTAATAAATATAATCACATATTTCTCAAATATACTAATAAATATATAGTAATTTTAAAAAATTATATTTTGATTTGAAATATTATGGGTCGATATGATAAAATTAAATATGATAAAAAATTTGAGATATACAGAAGTCAAATATAAAATTCTACATTATTTTTGATATTTACTTTGGTAATCCTTTTGTTCTTGTAAAATTTTTTACATACAATTTGTATTTTTATTTCAACTTAAAATTTATTCTTAAAAGTAATTTGATATGATAAAATGATGCATTTGAATAAAACATTTTGCTATTGTAATATATATATGTAAAAACTTAAAGAAATATTATGGATCATTATATAATTTGCTGAAAAAAGAAAGAAATTTATTCTGCCAATAAAATACATAAAATTATTCATATTCTCATATAATAAATCATCTAAATTATAAATATATACATGATATATATATCATAAAATATAAATTATCTCTTTATGTGGAATACTCTGTAAATTATAGACCTGATTTGTAATGGCATAAGCTAACATCTGTGCAGGATAGTGAATAAACTTCATTTATCCCACCTGTTATAAATTTTAGAATTCTGGATAAGGATTTAAACTTAGATCTTACTTTGTAGCCATTTTGCTGACTATAAAACATTTGAAATTAATCTTTTATATGTTTTTAATATATAAAAACATATTGTTATTATTTTTTTTATATTATATACATTTATGTTCTTAAATATTATTTCAAAAATTATTTTATAATAAAATAAACATGATCACACCAAAGATACATTAGTATTGTATTATAATATAACCTAAAATAGATAAGTATATAGTAATATAGTTAAATCTGAATTAATATATGTCTGAAAAAGTGTTTGGATGAAATAATTAGCAATGTGTATACAAATGAAGTAACAGCTGCAAATTGAAATTTAAATCTTTTTCAAGATATCTACATTATTAATTTACCTAATTATTAAAATTACTGTGAAATAATGATATATTGATCTCTAATCATTAATAAATTTACTAATCAAATTATATTTAAACAAGCAGATAGGCCCTGCGTTGCTCAGGCAAAAGTAACGATAGCGAAGATTAAAATTATTACGTTATAGTCACAGAAGAAAAAGAGTAATTTCATCAACAAACTAAATATTTCTAAAGAAAGGTCGAATTTGAAAATCGAATGTTCTAATATTGTTCGATTTTCACGACGTGTTCTGATTATATCGTTTGATTTTCATCGAATGTTCTAAAGAAAAAAAGTCGAGAAAAACCGAATTAATCTGTTTAAATTTGAAAATCGAATATGTTCTAACATATTACTCTTTTTCTTTTTTTTCCTCCAGTGCCCGTAAATCTTGCACGTCGCTTTCTCTTGTTCTCCATTGTTACTTAACACTTCCATTGTTGATGGAAGTGTTAAGCCTTAATCCTGTCCCTCTCCCCGTGGGGAGGAATTTTGAAAAATACCTTCTTAGTGTGCATTTTTGTGATGTACCGTAACTATGTACCAAATTTCAACTTTCAACTCTTAACCGTTTAGGCACGTCTCGATAATGTATATAGAAGCTTTAATCCTGTCCCTCTACCCCTGTGGAGAAGAATTTTGAAAAATCCCTTCTTAGTGTGCATTCTCGTGACGTACCCTAACTGTGTACCAAATTTCAACTTTCAACTCCTAACCGTTTGGGCTCTGTGCTGATGATGATGATGATTATTATTATTATTATTATTATTATTATTATCATCATCATCACCAACTCGTCTCGATTATATATATAGATTTATTCCACAAATGTGGCAAATATTTGTTTATATTTGACTATTTCTAGATGCATACATTCATTTATTATGTAAAGAAAATGGATTATATAATAAAAACCAATTAAAGCTTGATTTTTTAATTTATATAGTTTTTTTTTTAACTTTTAAAACAGTAAATATGATATTTATTCATCTAAAATAACTTTTTCTTACAAATTCAAATTCAATTTAACATACCAACACTGCAATTTTATCTCCATCCAACAAATGAAATGTATTTTTGGAATCCAAATAATAATATACTATTCTATCTGCATCTCCATCATAAGAAAGTCCTTTATCTCCAACTTCTAATGAAAGACCTAATTATTGACAAAAATAATAATGTAACATTTTCATAAAGTATTTATATTCAAGAATACATAAATTTTTTAATAAGATATACAACAAAATTGAATATTGCCATGATATAATATTAACATTGAATTAAATGAAATGAAATAATAAATTTTAAAATATTTTTATCGTCATGACTTTTTGTGAAATATTTCTATTTAAACACAATTACATTTTATGAAGAGTAATTTGATAATAAAGCTATTGAGTGTTGTTGATTAATAATTATATCGATAATTATTTCAAAATTTTATCATTCGCAAAATAATGCCACAAGAAAGTTATTAAGAGAATTGTTACTATACAGAAAAACATTTCTAGTGCCAAAAATTTATACAAAATTTATTGATATATGATTTGCATACAATATTGCATACAAAGAAATAAATTCCCAAATTTAATTCATTAGAAATGTATTCAACGTATCTTCTCGAAGAGGATAAAATGCAAATTTTCTTCTATACAATGATCACTTAACTTTTCATAAACTACAAAAGATTTGTACATATCTTATTTTTTCTTATATTCTTCATACTATATATAAAGGAACAACACCGGAGTGAAAATAAATGAAAATCAACAACTTTAGTGCCTTTGACCGGTGTGTTTGCGTTTTACAGAGAAAGAAGAGAGAAGCACACCGGTCAAAGGCACTAAAGTTGTTGATTTTCATTTATTTTCACTCCGGTGTTGTTCCTTTATATATTTTGTCTAATTAGCGATGCCGGCTAGCAACTACCAACGTACGCTCATCACCCTAACTAGGGCCAGAGCCAGATTGGAATTCCTATCCCATTGTAAAAGAAATAATTTGCTTCCGATGTCGATATTCAAAATCAAGTTACCACCCGGAAACGAACCCTTACTTCAGAAAGTCCAGAGTATGTGCTTAAACAGAGCCATTAGAACAACCAGAAAACTCATCTTTTGTGCATTGGCACAATTAATACGTGTAGAAGACGCTCTATACGACCGCAGCAAGGATTCTTTAAAAAAAGAAAATGCCAGACTCATTGAAATACAGGCAAAGCTATCCACTTCCTACAAGAAGAAATACCTTAATAAATTACGGTGGATTAGAAAAATTCAATTACCACACCAGGCAACCACGCCATCGTTCCCCTTCATCACGTGGGACAACATCAAACCTCCTTCATACGTCACCAAAGTACTGCAATTAGGCCCCAAATATGCTCCGCATCCCATCATCGATAAAATCGACAACATCCCGGAAATCGAAGCTCTTCTAGCGGGTTCCCCGGCCGTTGAGAAAGAATTCTACAGGTGGAAAATTACCCATACTCTCAAAAACCATAAGACATCGAGGGAACAAACACAAATAAGAAACAAGGTCGAACGGACTCGTTCCTGGATGCGCAAAAATAATATCACCCTCATCAGAGCTGACAAAGGCAACTCCTTAGTCCTCTTGAAAAGGGACACCTACAACTCCATGTTACAGAATCACATACAAGCCACCCAAAGTAACACCGCCGACCCCAGTGCCATCAGTAACCTCCAAGCCAGGATGAAACGCTTCGCCACCTCGAAACTAGCGAAACGGATCGGCTTCCACAACATCGTTACACCTGCACCGGATACACCCAGAATGTTTGCCTTCGCGAAAACTCATAAACCCGGAAAAGAACTCAGACCGGTGGTGGACAAGGCCAGAGCACCCACGTTCCTATTAGAAAAAGCCACTCACAAGTTACTTATTCCTCACCTGCAAGGGTATCCGCACACCGTTACCAACCCGGCAGATCTTGCCAATACACTCAAACGGTTACCAACACCTCCGAAATTTATAACCGTACTAGACTTTAAATCTTTATATCCTTCTATCAAACTCCCACCGGTATTTTGCGCAATAAGGGATACACTTATGAACATCACTCAAGACAGCACGTTACAACCTGACATCCTCGAAATGGCACACCTGATCTGCTTTAACTCGTTCTTTAAATTCAACGGCATTACGTACCAACAACAACGGGGTGTACCTATGGGTAGCCCAGTCGCAGGAGACCTCTGTGAGCTTGTGGTCAGAAAACTGGAATCAGAAGTCATTTCTTCTCAACGCTCACATATCCTCCTTTACCAACGGTATATTGATGATATCCTTATATTATGGAAGGACATCCCAAATATCAGAGCCTTAGTGGACACCTTCAACGACAACCCATATGGATTAACACTAGAACTGGATCAAGCCCACCATACCCAAGCACACTTCTTGGACATTTACATCACTGTAGAAGAATCTTCCATCAATACGCAAGTCTATCACAAACCATCTACCGAACCTCTATATATACCCGCATTCTCCTGTGATCCTCCGCAGTACAAGATGGCAGCCTTTAAGGCGCTACTCAAAAGGGCACTCACGCATTCCTCCTCACAAGCTGCCTTCAACTCGGAAATGCGGCACATCAAGAATATAGCTAAACAACACGGATATCACAACATTGCACGCAAAAACAACTTTGAGGCACTACGGCTTCTTTCCACCCACACCCTTCCTTCCAATGGTTCCCCACCTAAATTTATACCGATCACCTACAATCCGGCACTGAAGACCATATACTACCAAATAGAGAAGAAAAAGGATATCCGCTTAGCTTTCAGGAGATGCCCAACGATTTTCGAGTGGCTTAGGAACGGAAAAGACGCTCCAGATAAAAACAGACTTCCGGGAATATACTCTATACCCATCGCCGACCACAGAGATAACAGCGAAGCCATCTACATCGGATCCACCAAACGCAACATACAGACGAGGATCAAAGAGCACAAAGCGGACATATTACACCATAGACAAAACACCGCCCTAGCAGTCTATTCATCCGATCAAGAAATAGAGCCTCTTTTCACCCGTGCCGCAATCATTCACCCCACGTTTCGACAAGATCACCTCAAATGGCTTGAAGCTATATACATCTTACTCAACACCCGCAGTAACACGCACTGCATCAATTTTAAAAAGGAGATCATCTTATCATCGGCTTGGGAAGCCTTTCTCAACAGATCCCTGACGTAGCGCTATACTCACATCGCGCAAGTCTAATATGACGACATCGGCTACACGCGACAGCGTTCCAGAATGCAAATTTTTTCTAAAATTTTGTCAAACAGAATTCCGTTACGCCTGACGAAGAACCAACGAGGTTCGAAAACGTTTGCGTTTTACAGAGAAAGAAGAGAGAAGCACACCGGTCAAAGGCACTAAAGTTGTTGATTTTCATTTATTCTTCATACTTTAATATAATAAAATACTGTGTAATGATATTCATATTACCTTCCGGCAATTTTTGCTGAACTTTAACGAAATCAGCCCCACACTATCAAAGATAAAAGGCAGCAAAAAATTAAAATAATCATTTAATATTTTTTTAGTATTTTATTTATAATTGAATTTAAATATAAAGTTTCTAACAAAAAAAAATCACATATTGCTTTATCTTACCTTATAATTGAGTTTTCCTTTACTTCCATCATTATAAAGCTTGATATCAAGAAAATTTTCTAGATATTTTTGTAATAATTTTATTTTTATAGAACCAATTCCATTTGCTCCATCTAATTTTACAGTTGGTAAATATTTTTTCTTGCTATCAACCTGTAAATAAATACTTTTTTAATAAAAATTTTATCTATTACAAATAGTTGTAAAAAATTAGATTATTAAAAAAAATTATATGCTGTCAAGCATTTCCTGCAGAAATATGGGAGCTAAATAATCATGTCCTATAAATATGACTACAGACACTAAAAGCCACCATGTATAGGAGCAGCATAATAATATAATGATGAAATGCAAATTAGTCCTAATGAAAAATTAAATTAATCATAAATAAAATAATACCATCCATTTCAAAAGAATAGAATATGCATTTTTGCACTTAAAAATATTAAAGTAAGAATGCAAACAAATCAGGCAAAAACTGTTTTATTTCAACCATACTAATTTGAATATGGTCATTCTTTGGTAGGATCCTCTTTGGTTTTAATTATAGCACATAGTCTTCAGAGCATGAATTCTACAAGGTGATGACAGTTGTCAGGAGTCACAAGGCTACAAGTAAGATGTACAGTACATTGTCTTTGAACTCCTTAAAAGTCTGGGATTTCAGTTTATTCATTCATTCATTCTGGAAATTGGGGATTCTGATGCCTTTATTTCATCCATTATAGTCAATCTGATCCATTTGTCTGGAGAATTTGCAGGCCAGAGTAAAACATGGATTTTTTTTGTCATTAAGCCAAGCAATGACTGGTGAAATCATATTAAAAAATGAATTTGACACTTCCAAAAAAGTTTTTTGATCAAGAGTGTTTTGAGGATTTCTTGGTAAATTTGACAATTCATGCTGGCATTGACAATGCATAATCCCTCTACCTCTTCAGCACTCATGCACCCATGCACCCTGTCAGTAAAGGAGATAGAGAACTTTATTTCATCCAAAAACAGAATATTGGACCACTGTTCAAATGTCGAGTGTTCTTTTGTTCATTGCAGTCATCTTTTTGCTGTGCAGAATTGAGTTGTGGTTTAATGCCAGAATATAGGATCAGAATCCCAGTTCTATTCTACATTGTGGTACTAGTGGATACATTATCTTGTGCTTTGTTCCATAGTTTGTGTGACCTGAGGGTCGGTACCTCTTTAGTACCTCATCAGGACTGACACCACCAGGTCCTGATTGACATGGAAGCCAAGATAGCGTGTTGATCCAGTCACGCAAGCTGCCGCGTGCACAGGTAATCAGATCCGGAATGGAGATGGGTTGAGAGACAACATACCGGAAGAATCACTCGGACACCAGTTTAACAACTAATAATGATTTAATTTCAACAAAAACATGATAAAATTTACATTTCATTAGATATTAGCTTTAAGAGGCCTATAGACAAAAGGGTCGCGACAGAGAGAGTTTACATGAGATTCACATGGTGATAAATACCTGTAGTTGAAGGATCTGGTTGTAGTCTTGATGCAGGAGAAGATGAGAACAGTTCTGGACAGTTCTAGTCAGCAAGGTAAATGTCCCTTTCCGGGAGTAGATTTGGTGTTGATGGAATCTCGAATTTGGGGTTTTGACAACAAAGTTATTCCAATTCAAAGGCAGTTCAGGTCTGAGTTGATAGTATAATCCATTTCAGAGACACAGAGTATCGGTCAAGAAACTGATGACAATTATCCTTAGGGTGGCAATTTCTTGTCTCGGGGAAAACGAAAACGGCAACTGACTCTTTGATTGTTAATTATACTATTAGAACAATATCACCTAGCCAAGAGATCAGCAGGTCATGGGAATGCATTGTTTTTGCTGTCGAGAAAGTGTAAGTGGAGGTTCTCTCAGGTAGTAGATGACATCAATTATTGAATAAGTATGACAACATCGATGACCAATTTTTGTTAAAAGTTGGATTCTCACATTTGCATAGCTCTGAAATTGACTTGAACTGTTTTGAATTGCAATATTAGCCAATGCACAATTGACCTTTTTTGTACTCTTTTTCTTGTAGCCAGAATTTTTTTGATTACTTCCCTCTGTTGTTTACATAAGCTTTGGCACTGATGATTGTGACATATTGAGGATTTTGACACTATCAACCTGCTTTCAACCTTCAGTAACTATATGTCTAACAGATTTTCTAGTCTTCACTGAAATGTCCTGCTTCTGATCCATTTTGGTCTTGCAACATATCCATCATATACTTTTCTGCTTATGTACTAACATACAAAGCATTAAAAATATTCTGTACAAATTCTCAGGACTATTAAGACTAAAACATCTGAATTTGCATTCTTATTCTAATGTATTGAAATGCAAAAGTATATATTCTATTTTTTTGGAAAAGATAGTATTATTTTATTTTCGATTAATTTAACTTTGTAAAGGATTAATTTGCTTTCATTACATCATTATGCTCATCTATGTGATAGTTTTTAGTGCCTCTGGTCATACAAATTATTTGTAATTCCTGTTATATCTGATAAAAATGGAATTGAAATCCTTTTTTAATGGAATTGTGCTATTCTGTATTATATTTGGATATTTTAATAATATATAAGCTTTAAAAAAGTATGTTATATCTTTTTCAGCACTAAATTCCTTTCATATACAATAGAGTGTTGAAATCAACAAATGAAGTTATTGTTAAATATTATATGACATCAATATGTACAAAGCATTGTGTTGTGGTAATGTCTGTAAATATTTTTCCTGTTATGTAATAAAAGGTTGGTAGCACTGCTGACTCCTCAGTGAACCGATGGTGATGGTAACTTTGTTTTACTCTTCCCTTTTTCAGCACTGACCTTATGTGAATTAAGTCAGAGTTATCTTTTGTGTAATCTTTGTTCCTTTGTCATGTAACCAGTTACATGAGTCTAACCAGTTTTCCTAATCTCCGAAAAGCAATATCCAGTCTAACAGAATCTACATAAAAAAAACATCTGAAGATATATAGTATATCGATTTTCCAGTAAAATGGGTTAAAAAAACATAAAATAATTTGAACAAAGATTTTATTAGTCTTTTTATAATTTTTTATAACAGTAAATAAAATAATTATATCTTTAACTATGTAAGTTAATTAATCATCATTAATTAAACCACAAAGAATCAAAAGATATGAAAATTTTCAAAAAAAGTACAATAATTTATTTTTTTTTTTTTTACATAATTGTATTGTAGATGTTAGGCTCAATGAGTGATTCACGTCGTGGCCATTTGTAAAAACAACCACAAAGCGAAATTCATGTCATGGCATTTGTAAAATGGCCACAATGCATTGTGGCTAACTCAAAACGACCACAAAGCAAAATTCGTGTCATGGCTTTCATATTTAACCACAATGCATTGTGGTGTTTAAGAAAAGCCATAATGCGTTCTGAATGTTAGCTGATGCAACCATGATTTGAAGGATAGGTTGTAACTTGTCAACGGATGCATTGCAAACACTTGGAGTTTGTATTGTGTTCATTCTTGACCAGTGCTGCCATTTCTAGAGTAATTACTCCTTTGTAGAGTAATTTCAACCTCTCAGAGTAATGTTTCGGGTAGTCCTGTATTTAAAGTAAATCTAGGGTAAAACTATCCTGTGTTCTGATGCTATTACTCATCCCACCACAAGTTTTGCTGGAAAAAGTTTTAGCCTAAAACCATTCTGATTTTCCCTATAACTGGAGGGTTTTAGGATAGGACAACAGAAGCTAAAGAAATAATGCAGATTGATGATAGGTACATGGGTGTACACTGTACAGTGATACCTTGATTTTTGTCAATAATCTGTCCGAAAACAATCGGCAAAATCCGAAACTGATGATAACTGAGGTATTACTGTATGTTACACCTGAGTAGGATTTCGCTTTTCTCAACCTCCATGTATCGAGCCATTGGCACTCTCCATATCAGATGTAAATTAATACCTCTAAAAATCCTAAGACATTTTAGTTATTAAAATTTGTAAAAACAATGAATTAAGAATTATTCTGATTATTATTTCACAATAATAGTACAGGGATCTGCGTCACAGAATCATTCATCTTATTTTTTTTTTATTCAAGCATGAGCTCGAGCTCGAAGAGTTTTCTCAATTTAGGATCATTTTCTCCAGTTGAAATTGATTCGAATGTTTTAGTTAGGATGCCTGATGTTGATAGAGGACACGCAGTCCCAGAAATGTTTTAGCTGTTGTTATGAGCATTAATCCATTGGGTCTCTATCAGTTAGGAAACAAGGAAGGTCTTCTTGATCAACTTTACGCTCGTAATGAATTTACAATTTCTGAGAGTAACTTTATTAACATTCAGGACGTATCCTCAACTTCATTGACACTTTGCTCAGCATCCACATTAACATCTGGAAGCAAGCAACAGATTATAATGTGTTACTGTAAAAGATACTGTATTAATAAAAAATGCAAATGTCACTCAAAGAACATAAAATGCAACTTGAAATATCACTAATCATTCTTGTAAAAATAAATAACTCTACAACATTCTTGATTCTCATAAAAAAAAACTGATTTAATAAAAGTTCCTGACAAAGTAATTATTTTTAGTAAATTAGTTGTTTGAAAATGTTGACATCTTGAGCACCACAACAGATTTTCACAAATGATTACATGTTGTTGAAAAGTAACCAAGTTACATTTCTGTATGTGGTGAATAATTTTGTTACCTGCTTATATAAGATGATTGAAGATAAATAAATCATAATGAAAAAGTAAGTTTTATTTTCTTATCATAACCTCGTTATTAGTTAACATCCAGAATGTGTGGTGGCTTTTAACCATAATAAATCCATCGCACAGTGATTTTTAACTTTAGCAACTAATTTTTATTTCATCGTGTGTAGTATATCAAGCACCTACAAGTATATGTAGTTAGACCTTTAACACTTTTTAGAAAAACAAAAGAAACAAATGTGTATTTTTCTCCATACACTTTATTTCTTTGATTGCTTTTAAGTATGAAAATTAAATTTCTAAAAAAAACTTGCAGAACTAATGTTGTTCAGTATTAAAAATTGTAATAAAAATGTTTTGAGGCTAAAATATATATTTTAAAGTTACAAACCACTGTGTGTCATATGATCTTCTATCATGGTTGCAGTATCTAACATTCAGAACACGTTATGGCTTTTCTTAAACACCACAATGTGTCGTGGTCAAATATCATGAAAGCCATGACACGAATTTCGCTTTGTGGTCATTATGAGTTAGCCACAATGCATTGTGGTCATTTTATAAATGCCACAACATGAATTTTGCTTTGTGGTTGTTTTTACAAAACAGCCATGAAGCAAAATTTGCGTCATGGCCATTTTGAAATGACCACAACGCATTGTGGTCTTTTTTTTGCTCAATGAGTGATTTCGGTCTTTGAGCCTAACATAGACAAACACGAAAATTCAAATTTTCATTCCTTTCTGACTTACAGAGAATAAATAAATTTTCAATTCTAAAACATTATGTTAACAATGAAATAAAATTAAAATTAAAAAAGTAAAACAAACCAGCTTTGCAGAGAGAAACACTTTTATTACTTTGATATATTCCCTAAATGCATTTTGCCAGATAACTTGGCCTCTTCAGTAGAGTTGTTTCTCAAGTTTACAATACAATTACATAAGATTGATATTTAATCTGACTCCATCATTTTAAATAGTTTATTTAGTACAATAATTTATGAAATACTTATGTATATAAAAAAATTTCAGAATTGCAATAATTAAAATACTAAAAATATGTGAAATATTAATTTTGTAGCTCTTCAGATCAGTTATTAGATGAATTTATACTTATTTTTAGGATACTTACAGAACTATCTTTTCTTAATTGGATGAAAGCATTTGATAATTTCTTATAATAACCATCTTCAGTATCTTCTCCATATTTGTTTTTAGTATTATAGCAGCAAACCATATAATGTAATTGTGGTGTAGTTAAAAGGCCTATTTTAAATATATATCATCATCAAAAATAATCTTAAAATAAGTTATAGAAATTTAAATTTTTAAACTATTACATATTTACCATAATCTCTCAATTTTCCATCCAAAATTTCTACACCCATTTTCACTGCTGCACAAAGATGTGGACTACTAAATCTTTTTCAACAAAATTTTTTAATATAGATTATTAACATTTAATAAGACTTAAATGTCAATTAATTATAATTTCATGCTTCTACATATGCTGAATTCTAAATTAAAATCGTTATTAGGTTCATATTTTTTATAATACCATAATAACCTTTAATTATTAATTATTTATCTATTAATTAAAATAAATAATTAAGTTTTTATAGATCATTGACTTGGGAATAGTTGGCTTTGCTAACATTGGCTCGACTGTTTGTAACTCAGCATGGGCATTCTTTGTACTATATTTGTACTGACAGTTGTCCAAGAACTCTGACACAAGATTTGTGTAAGTTCTGCACAAAACTCTATTGTCTCTTTCTGTTAGTTATTCTAGGATATATATTGGCAGATTCAGCCCTACCCTCTTCATTTGCATATGATGTCTCTAACTGACTTTGGAATGTCTCATAATGATGACTGTCAAAAGTGACTGTGATATCTCATATAGAAAACTTGCAAATGTGGCATCCTAGTTTCATTCATTGTTGAAAGCCTATAAATTTTACTGAGTGCAGTATTTTGCATGCTCCTCTTTGCTAAGATCTATTCAAAGTTAAAAAAACATATTTATAGCAAATACAGTAATTTATTGCTTACCTAAAAGTTATTTTTTTAAATGATTTGGCAGTGTCCAGATGTTAATGATAGGGCAGTGTATACTGAGTGGTTCATTTTAATCAATCCACTGGAATAATTTGAAAAATATGCATCCTGAAAAAGTTTCATTAAATCAAACATGTTAGATTTTAACACATTGCATCAAGATGGCAATGGAAAAAACAGAGTCAATTTCATTTTCTTAAATGAAAATCCCCATTATTTTATTGCATATGATGATTCTACATTTAAAAAAATTCAAACTTTTATCCAAAACATTTTTTCCTAAAAGATGCACTTATCAGAAGTTTGAACTTTTTGAAGAGCATTTGAACTTTTACACAGCCACATTGCATGCAGTCACAGCTGGACTGATTAAAATGAATCATCCCCTACATATCCAAATTAAAAACAAATATGACTGTATACAAAAAATATAAAATTATTTTTATAATATTAAAGAAAGAAATATATTATTATTTTTGACACCTATTTGTAAATCTATTTGGCAATTAAAAATTTTCAAGTTTTATTAGCATAACTTTAAATAAGTAATATGTTAATTCAATCCAATATAAAAACACAAGACAAAACTATGACTATTTCTAGTAGATTATCTACATTATTCAACCCGTAAAAAAATTTAATTAAAGCTCATTTTACATCTTTAAATCTCATATAATAAGAGTAAATTTTTATTGTTTATCTTTTTGAATAGATATTTACCTTGTGTCATGTGCAACAAATACTTGAGCTGGTTCTTTTATGTTAATATCAGCATCGCATATAATTTTATTCAGAGAAGTTGGTATATCTTCATCCCTGTATAAGAAATATTAATTATTTATTTTTTGAAATAGTATTTGTGTGTATATATAAACTTTTATAATTTATATAACTTATATATAAACTTACAAATAAACGACATGTTAGGTTAATTGATTAGAAATTAATATCTATTTAGGATCTCATTAATTGGTATATAAATTCAGAAATCCAAATTGTTCTACAGAATAGAAATCAGTTTATGAGTGTGAGATAAAAAATCAAAACAAGGTAGATCATCAAAAAGATTGTCAAAAACATTTGAAAAAAAAAAAAATATATCAGTTATATATTTTTTTATTGTATTTTTCTTTTCCTTTTTATATATTTTCCTTTTTTTTCAAATGTTTTTGACAATACAAAATGTCTTCTTCAGAACAGCTTCTAAATCAAATACAAAGTGTGTGCAAGAATGGAGATTTAAAAAAATTCAAATAAATTTGAATATTTTACGTACAAAATTACAATAAATCATCCAACACCTGTTGCTGAGAAAACATTTATTAAAGAAACATTAACATTTTCAACCTACTATGATAGGCCATCTTCAGATGTACCAGAAATTCGAACGTATTAACATTTAAACAGCAGAATATTCGAATGCTTTTTACATTTAAATTTAAACAAAATACTTTATACACCCTCTTTTTCTTCTTTTTTAATCATGTCTTTGTCATTTCTTAAAATACTGTATACATTAGGTGCTCTTTTGACAACCATTTTTGAATGCTTTCTGTTCAACACTTGCCTCATGGAGGACCCACATATATTCTTGAAAAATGCTTGCATAAATTTATTTCAGAGGAGCTATGTAACAATGCTCTAGTAGCACAAAATCCAACAAATGTAGTAAAAGAACTACAAGAATTAAATTTATTGGATGAAGAAGTTGGGACGATTATGGATTATGAAAACCTATACCCATTGTTGTAACGGTCGGGTGTAACTTGATCTGAGTGTCAGGTCAGGGGTGAAAATTCCTACATACTTTCGTGGTCGGGGAGCTGAGTTCTTGTGCAGTCGTCACCCCAGTCAGTTGTATCCGAGAGTGAATAAAGTTAATTGTTAATTAACTATGTGTTTTATGTGAAACAGTGTCGAAAACAAACTCGATATAAAATTGGCGACGAGGAATAATATACAGACTTGCCAGCAGAAATTACAATTCGATATAAAAAGCCAGAAATGTCGTTCCCAGGAACATCAACCAGTGGAGTTCGTTTCGAACCATTCAAGATGGACAGCCAGTGGAAAACTTACAAGGACCGCTTTAATTTTTGCTTGAAGGCAAACCAGATTGAAAATGACCAAGATAAGTGTGCTTTATTTTTTACTGTATGCGGTGAAACTTTATATGAACTTGTAGTCACACTCATAGCGCCGAAAGAAACGACACAAGTTAACTTCAATGAAGTAATTACTGCTCTTGATAGCCATTTTAACCCGAAACCTAGTGAAATTGTCGAATCGTTCAAATTTAACCAGAGGTCGCAAAAACCGGGAGAGAGTATCAACGACTATGTCGCGGAACTACGGAAAATTGCAATGAATTGCAACTTCGGCGCCTCACTAGAGCGTATGTTAAGAGATAGGCTAGTGGCAGGTTTAAGGGATAAAGGAATACAACACGTGTTATTGGCGAAAACGGACACTACTTATAAGGCCATTTTGGATGCAGCATTGGCAGCAGAGGCAGCGTCTAACGATGTTAGCCAGCTTGGGTCAGACGGAAACAACACCCAAGTGTATAACTTAAAGGCGGACTACAAGAGAAAGAATCAGCCGGCCATATTACGCTGTTTTCGATGCACCGGAAGTCATAACCCGAATAATTGCCGATTTGCTCAGGTAATCTGTAACTTCTGCAGAAACAAGGGACACATAGAAAAGGCGTGTATCACGAAACAAAAGAGTGGACAAAGAAAATTTGCAAACCAGGGAAGAAACCAAATTGGGGCACCACGGAAAGAGATATCCAGCCAGAGAGCCAAAGTACACCGAATTGAGGAACATAAAAATTTGATGTCTAACCAGGTCGAGGAATATACATCTCTATTCAAAATACAGGGAAGTAAGATACCACCCTTAAAAATCTTACTCAAGATTGAAAATATACCAATCCTGATGGAAATTGATTCAGGGGCTGGGTACACTGTAGTGAGCGAACAGACCTTAAAAGAAATCAAAATCCAGCGAGACAAGTTAGAGCCGGAAGAAGTCAAATTACAGACATGGACTGATCAGAATCTGGAGGTAGTGGGTACTACAATGGTGAGGGTACAATTTAAAGGAAAAATTAGGAATCTGCCATTGTTAGTAATTAAAGGAAATGGACCAGGACTTATTGGAAGAAATTGGTTTGAACCATTAGGAATCAGAATAGAGGGACTTTATCACCAACATGATGCAGACGATCTGATACAAGAATTCCAGCATTTATTCAATAATTCAGAAATGGGTCTATTTAGAGGCGAGGCAGTCAGTTTAGCGATAAATAAAGAAGCTAAGCCTATTTTTATGCGGGCAAGACAGGTTCCTTTTGCATTGAGAACAAAGGTAGAACAAGAGTTGAATCGACTTCATCAGTTAGGAGTTATAGAACCAGTTAGAACTTCTAAGTGGGCCACTCCTGTGGTACCCGTTGCAAAACCAGATGGAAGTGTACGTTTATGTGGAGATTACCGCTGCACTGTAAACAGAGAGGCAATAAAAGTAGATGTATACCCATTGCCGGCCATTAACGATATACTTGCTTCACTATCTGGTGGAAAGGTATTTGCCAAGCTTGATTTCAAGGAAGCGTACTTCCAATTTCCTGTGGACCAGGAGTCGTCTGAGATTCTGACTATCAACACATGCAAGGGGTTATACAGAATGAAAAGGTTACCATTTGGAGTGAGTAGTTGTCCAGCTATTTGCCAGAGAGAGATGGAAAAGATCGTAGGAGGTATTCCAGGGACAATTGTGATGATAGATGATATACTTGTCATGGGACTCAATGAAGAAGCCCTACATCAAAAGTTGAGGAAAATTCTTAACCGGATTTCAGAAGCTGGACTAAAACTAAACGAAAACAAATGCCTATTCAAGACTAACCAACTTAAATTTTTAGGATATTTGATAGATGCTCAGGGCGTTCGGCCCACACCGGAGAAAATTGCGGCGATCCAACAGGTTCCGGAACCGAAAAACAAACAAGAATTACAAGCATTTTTGGGATTTGTAAACTTCTATGATAGATTTTTGAAAGATAAAGCAACCGAAGCTGAACCCTTATATAGACTCCTTGATAAAAACAAACAATGGATCTGGAAAAAAGAACACAGCAAAGCATTCGTGAAAATAAAAAAGATGTTAACACCAGAAACATTATTAATCCATTATAATTTAAATAAACCAGTAGTATTATCCTGTGATGCTTCACCATATGGAGTGGGAGCAGTCCTTTCACACATATTACCAGATGGATCCGAAGCTCCTATATACTTTGCATCGAGGACACTTCACCCAGCAGAAAGAAATTATTCACAATTCGAGAGAGAAGTATTAGCTATAATCTTTGGCATTACAAAATTTCATAATTACCTAGCTGCCCGAAATTTTACTATATATACAGATTGTAAGCCAGTTGTGGGCCTTCTGAACCCTGCTAAACCAATTCCTGATTTAATCTCACCCAGAATGATTCGTTGGTGTTTAAGATTAGCAGCCTACTCATATAAGATTGAACATCGTCGGTCAGCAGAGATGACTAATGTCGATGCATTATCTCGTATACCAACTACTGTGGAAGACAAGACTATCCCTGAACCAGGAGAGATATTCCTTATATTTGAACAGCCAGAATTGCCCATCACATCTCAGGAAGTAAGCAGAGAAACAAACAAAGACTCAGTGTTAAAAAGAGTTGAACATGCAATCTTACACGGATGGCCACTGAGTAGTCCAGAAGAACTTATGCCTTTTTCTAGGCGAAAACTAGAACTTTCAATTCACCACGGTTGCATTTTATGGGGACAAAGAGTAGTTATCCCTAGAACCTTGCAACCACAGCTATTACAACTGTTACACTCCACACATGAGGGTATGTCTAGAATGAAAAGAACAGCCAGAAGCTATTTTTGGTGGCCTGAAATGGACTCCCAAATTGAAGAGACTGTATCGATGTGTAGAAAATGCCAAGAACAGAGGTCAAACCCAACCCCAGTTAAGGATACTCATTGGCCATCACCCTCGGGACCCTGGGACCGAGTACACATTGATCATGCAGGACCACACTATGGACATACATATTTTATTCTAGTGGATGCTTATTCGAAGTGGGTGGAGGTAGAAGAAGTACAAACGCAGTCAACCCAGGAAACCGTGAAATTATTGAGGAGAATATTTAGTACACATGGACTACCAAATACAATTGTATCAGACAATCACCAAAGCTTTAAATCCCATGAAATGGAAGAATTTATACGTAAAAATGGGATACAGCACATATTTACCCCTCCATATCATCCCTCTTCCAACGGACAAGTAGAGAGACAAGTGCAAACTATAAAGAGGAGAATTGAAAAATTACATCACAACCAAGAAAAAACTGAAGTGTTGCTCCCCAGACTTTTGTTTAGCTTACGCACAACACCTAGTAGTACTACAGGTAAAACGGCAGCAGAACTGTTGATGGGAAGAAGACTACGTACCATCTATGATCGACTAAATCCACACCTATATAAGGATAGAATAGAGGAAACAAGAATACGAGAATTCCAGATAGGAGACAACATCAATTACAGATGCTATAGAGACGCAAAGAAGTGGAAACCAGGTAAGGTGAAAAAGAAGACCGGACCATATACATACATGATAGCTTCACCAGAAGGAACTATAGAAAGGAGACATATTGATCAACTGATAGCTCGAAGAGAACAACCACTCCAGAACAGGCAACATCCAGTTTCTCAGAATAACCAACATCCAGCTCCCCAGAATAATCAACATCAAGACACAGGACCACCTGTTAGAAAGAGCTCTAGAACACGGACACTACCTGCACATCTCCGAGACTTCGTTTTAGAGGGGGAAGATCTGTTGTAACGGTCGGGTGTAACTTGATCTGAGTGTCAGGTCAGGGGTGAAAATTCCTACATACTTTCGTGGTCGGGGAGCTGAGTTCTTGTGCAGTCGTCACCCCAGTCAGTTGTATCCGAGAGTGAATAAAGTTAATTGTTAATTAACTATGTGTTTTATGTGAAACAGTGTCGAAAACAAACTCGATATAAAACCCATCTATAAAAATAGAATCCTGCTATAAAGCATTAATGGAATTTATGCTCCACAAAAAGCCAGAAATTGTTGCATTTATGAATGATATGATAGAATTAGCTAAGTTGATTTGTTATGAGTTCTTCTTCAGTTTTGATAAGCAAGCTTACAGACAAAAGAAAGGGGTACCTATGGGAAGCCCGATGTCAGGATTATTGTGCAAACTAGTCCTAAACTACTTGGATAATAACATTATCAATGGGTTCAAGATGGATATTGTATTTTACAAAAGATATGTGGATGATGTGTGCATTATTTGGAAAAACGACAAGAGAATACAACAGTTTCGACATGTAATGAACAATAACAATAGTGATGGATTAAAACTTAAACTAGAGAAAAAAAAGTCATAAACGGATACATTTTTTTGGATAAAGATATCCAATTGAAAGGAGATGGTATAACGACAGGTACCTACATAAAACCAACACAGTCTACTATACATTCCGGCTAACTCTAATGACCCCTACAGATACAAACTGTCCACCTTTCGAGCACTCATCAGAAGAGCATATTCATATTTTTATTTTATTTTATGAAACCGTGTCCTTTTCTGTATTTCTGACTTATTAAACACTAGTTTTATAGTGTAGCTCGAAGACACCTGGCAAGTTTTTCATCAATTATCTTTATTTAGTTGAGTTGATATGGTACATCTTTTTTGTACGCGTTTTGGGCTATGCCCTCCTCAGTCAACTATAATATAATGCATATTGTTTATTTATTACAGTATGGAAAATGTACATAAAAATTAATGAGTTTGTGTACTCATTATAGTGTGTGATTATACAGTTGACTTCACATAAGTCGACACCCCAAGGGGAAATGGAAATGTGCCGAGTTATCCGATGTAACGACTAAAGCAAAATTGGAAAAAAAAACCTCAAAACTACAATTAATAAAATACAGTAGTGCATTATACAGTAGTATAAGTAAGTATAAGTAAGTAGTGCTTACAATACATTGTGTCCTCCATTTACAATTACTCTGTAGATGAAAAACTGAAAAATTCATTTAGTGTTGTTTGTTTTGAAGACTTAACTGTCTCAACTTTCTTTTTCAATGATCATGAATGCTTTTAAAACATCATCTTTGAAATTGTCAATTGTTGGCAAGTAACGTCTAAGGATTCTTAACACCTCTGGCATGAGAAAATGCAAAATTGAATTCTGGTGTGATGTTAATGTAGATTGTATATTTTCTTTGTTTATCTGTTATTATTTTATACATAAAAATACATAAAATGTTAAGGCATTTTTATTAATATGTATATAGTATATATTAATAATATTAATATATTATTAAATATATTAATTATATATTAATAAATAAATCGAGTCCCTCTCCTGAAAAAAAAAATGAGTTCACACCACACACGTGCGGAGTGAATTCATTTCTTCAGTAGGGAGTGATGACCTATTGAAGTGTGGGACAGCAAAAGTATGTCGACTTATCCAGTGGTGACAAGTTAAATGGTGTCGAGTAAATCTGAGTTTTTTAACATTAATGCCTATGTAAGTTGGCCAGGACCACAGAAAAGTGACTACTTAACCGATGGTGTCGAGTTATCCGGGTGTCGATTGTAGTTTGTGTACTCATTAATTTTTATGTACGTTCTCCATACTGTAATAAATAAACAATATGCATTATATTATAGTTGACTGAAAAGGGGCATAGCCCGAAACCATGTACCATATCAAGAAAAGATGTACCATATCAACTCAACTAAATAAAGATAATTGCCAGGTGTCTTCAAACTACACTATAAAACTAGTGTTTAATAAGTCAGACGTATTCATATTACTCTAATCTGCTGGACAGGATCAAAGAACTTAATAGAATGAAAGAAACAGCTTCAAACTTGGGATATAAAAAAGTACAATAGAAGGGCTAATTAAAAGATATGAAGGAGGCAATGTAATAAGAACCCAATCTCCAAGTTCACCTATAATCCAAGCATCGAAAAAATCATGAGGCAAGTGTCAGACAAAGCATTCAAAAATGGTTTTCAAAAGAGCACCTAATGTATACAGTATTTTAAGAAATGACAAAGACATGATTAAAAAAGAAGAAAAAGTGGATGTATATAGAATTCTGTTTGAGAATTAGGAATTAAGAAGAACTATATTGGGGTCACAAGACATAATTTAGCTACCAGACTTAAGGAGCACAAATACGATATCAACAAAGGGCACTGCAACACAGTATTATCCTGTATGGCACAAGCTGAGAACTCGGTGGTCAAGTGGAATGAAGCAACTATCCTCAGGACTATGCATTCTCCATCACTTGCAACGCACGAAGAAAAAATCGAAATATATAAAAGTAAACTAAAAGATGGTTGTATTAATGCTAGAGATGCAGATGGACTAGCTTCTGGATGGAAGTTCTACCTAAAACACAAGAATTCTTAATCTGCTCCTGCCCTTACACTTAGTGGCATTTTTTGTGTATTTATTTATTATTTATATTTTTATTTTGCATATGTTATTTTTATTTTATTACATTATTTATATCGTTTTTATATTTGTTAATTCAGTGTATTTAATATTTATTTGTTAATTTACCCAGTATTTTGTTTAAATTTAAATGTAAAATGCTTTCAAATATTCTGCTGTTTAAATGTTAAATACATTCAAATTTCTGGTACATCTGAAGATGGCCTATCGTAGTAGGTCGAAAACGTTAATGTTTCTTTAATAAATGTTTTCTCAGCAACAGGTGTTGGATGATTTATTGTTTAAAGAGCTGAGTAGGATATTTAGTTATTCAAAATTACATTTTATTAAAACAGATTCATAAAATTACAAAATCTGCTGTGTCAATATTAACTTAAGTTGTTAATATGAAGAGTTATGTAAATTTCTGTTGAAAGAGATACATTAAAGTTAATTGAATATACTCTTATTTTATGAACATTATGCTTTTAAATAGAATACAAGAAATTAATAATTACAAATTATGTTAATAAAAGTTTTCTTATTAGTAAATAGAATCATTTTATTAAAAAAAATAATGCATAAACATACTCTACATTAGCTAAATAAGTAGCAAATAACTCCCAACTTGCTTCTAACATCTCACCAAATGGATCTATTATTTTGACACCATTATCTTCTTCTGGGTTATGAGAGGCAGTAATCATTACACCTATAGTTGCTATAAATAAATTCATATTAATTGATGTACTTCTTAATTGGCTCACTTAATGTAAATTATTACTACCAGCTTAGACATATTGAGAATTTAGAAGGAAAAAAGCAATAAATATTTGGGAAAAAATATTTTATAAAAGAACATATTTTGTCTTAGAAGTTCTAAAATATTCAACAGAATTACATAAACAGTGTGCAAAAATCTAAAATTATAAAATTAAGCACAATAATTAAAATACTGCTAAATTAATAGTAGTACAGGATTTATGCACTCGGTGCATTAATGGCAAAGCTTTCATGAATTTATTCCTTGGATAATGTGTCAACTTGGTTAATCAGAGCTCAGATAATCAAGATTCTACTACATTTGAATATATTATAGACAGTTTCCTACTATTCTGTTCTACTCTTGTGTAATCACACAAGAGTAGAACATATATAAAAGCTGCAAGCTATTTGTGTGATAATTATTATTTAAAACATCTTTTTTTTTTTTAAATGTTAATTGTGGAGGATTTATGCAAGCTAATAAAACAGAACTGAAGAATGACGTGAAGAACAGATTTAATATCATGAGTACATTTTTCTTGATAAAGATGAAAATAATAAATTTTTAAATTACATTATTTTCACCTTTTTCACATATTTTCAGGTAAAAGAAATACTATGAACTTAAAAATCAAAAATTTTCATTTCATTCACATTACTGGCAGTTGCATCACTATGAATTTCACTTTATCATATTAAATTTACAGTAATTCTGTGTTATATTTGATTATAATTAATGACTTGGAATTAAAACTTATAATACTAAATATAAAGTTGCAAAACTGTAAAACAAAAAAATTAGAGAATATTTCATATCTATTAGAATTTTTTATTTTTTATAGTATCACATTAACACATATTCAATCTGTTGAATAAATGTAAGAGTTAAGGAAATATGTTATATCTGCAGCTATGTTGTTAATGTCTTTGCTATGTCTTTTACTAACTATAAAGTTGTAATAATGTATTAATAAATGTGACATATTTCTGAATTATTAATCAGAAAATTTTAAAAATGGGTTTCTGTTAATAAAATTTGAGTTTACACTTCAAGAAATTTAAAATTAAACATTGTCTTTACGGAAAAAACAAACTTCTTAGCCTGGCTAGAATACTAGAATAGGCTGTTTGAACCATAAAAAGTAAAGTACAAAGGTCATTCAAGATTAAATGAGACTTTTATTTTTACAGACTAGAAGGAATGTCCAAAGCATGTATAAACTATTTCAATTTTTCAAAATACTTTTCATCTGTATATAGATGCTGTTTCCAGCAGTAGAGTAGGACCCTGATACCTTTCTCATAGAAAGAAGTGGGTTGACCATTGTAGCCAGCACAGGACAACTTGCTGCAGTTCATTTGTCTGGAATTTTATTTCTCCCAGGCCAAAACAAATGATAATCGCTGAGAGCTAATCACCTTCAATATGAAACCAATTCAGAAGCTGCTCACGTCTCCTTGTGTACCCATTTCTGATCACATGTTAGCTGTTGGGGAACCCATCTGAAACACAACTTGAGGAACAATAAGTGCTTGTGAATGATTTTCTCAACACTACCAACACTAATGGACACTTTGTCTGCAATGTGTCTCACAGTTACTTGCCAGTTCTCCAGAATAACTTGCTCAACTCATGCGATATTCACTGGCATTACTGCAGTTGGACAAACATGTCCAACTGCATGTGCTTCATTTGTCACCAGCTCTCATCCTTCACCAAATTGTTGACACCATTCGTACACTCTTGCCCGCAATAGCATTTGTTCTCCATACTGTGCACTCAACCTTCTCAAAATTTCAGGAGGTTTAACCTTTTCCTTCATGAGAAATTTGATTACCATCACTGTTCCACTGTTACGGACACATTACCTTCCACCATGATCGTTAAAACTGCCTTGTGTGCGCAAAATATGTCATGCTTGCTACTGAAATCTTGGGATGCATAATGCTACTCCCTCTTCGGATTTTATCATGCCAGTTACTTTTCAAAAGTCTCGTTTAACCTTGAATGATCCTTGTACAAATCCGGAAGTATATGTCTTTTTTGGACATTGGCTAAGCTAATTAGTGAAAACTAGAAATGACCAAGCATTTGGCCAGATTTCGGGCTTTGGACTTAACGTATTTTTTCCTGCAACAAATGGATAACTTCTGTATTTTGGGATATTACATATAATGTTAAATAGATCAAATGTAGACAAAAAATTAATTTTAATTGTTAAAATTTTTTCAAAGCTTTATGCATGATCTTCAAGAACTATAAAGCAGTTAAAACTTTCGTTGATGGTTGTGAATTTTGTAAATTGAAGTGAATTTCAAATTAACAATCAAACTGCAAATAACTTAGCTCACCTTTCTTTGCTTTAGATCTCAACACTGCAAGAAGTCCCATACGAAATACAATAGGAGGAAGTTCAGAATGTCTAAAATTTATTCAATAATAATATCAGTTTTAAATTTTTTATTCATTTTGTATATGTAAAATTATTCACATTATATATAAATTAGAGAAAATCAGTTAAACAGTTGATGATATATCTATCTGCTTCCTTGATGATCAAGATGAAAAATTCTAGTAAACCCTAGTACTTTTTAACTTTTCAGTTCATTCACACTAGTGACAGAAAATGTGACTCCATTATTATATTGGTACTCTAAGGATGAAGAGAAAATCCAAATGTCCTATGGTTTAACTGAATTTTTTTTTATCTTGCTTTCCAAGAAAGCAGATAGCTGTATTTTTTGGGGAAACTGAAGAAATAAGTTTGATTGATATAGTTTGCAATAAATAAAAATAAATTTAATTCAAATAAACTTATTTTTAAACTATAAAATGTACTATTTTAAAACTGTTAAATTTGTTTTTTGAATTATACTTTTCAAAATTAACATTTTTAATAATAAAAACCTTCTTATTATTAAAATTGGATTATATGGATGAGAATGTTGTTGCATGTATAAATGAATGAAAACAGTGCAACTGCTATAATTACATTAATTAAATGGTAATATAAAAATGTAGAAAATCATTTCTGACCTTATAAAATGAAAGAATTTTATAACAGAATATTGAATTCATAGCAATCCATGTTTCAGGAAAAATAATAATCTTGAGATATACTATATCATTACAAATAATAAGGTTTCTATTACATTTAAGCAAAAAATTTAATCAGTGAAAATGATTAATAAAGATAACAAAATGGATTAGAAATAATTTATGTACTAGGATACATACATACAAATTAAATTTCTAAACTTTTTTCTTATCAAATTTAATCCTAATATTTTATTTTTGTATTTAAATAATAGAGTAATATTTTATTTAATTGTCTTAAATTTTAAATATAATCTCAGTTTAGTATTCTTTAAAATAGATTCAATATATTTAAATCTATAATTTTATATCAAGTAATATTTTTGTGTGTATTAAGTACATCCTCGATGTTTGTGGACATTAGTGTTAGGAATTCGATCATTCACGATTGGAAATTTATACACCAAAATATCAACTTTCACAAAAGATTTTGATCTTTTGGAAATGGGAGGTTATGTATTACTGTAAAGTAGAATTGACGCCTGCACAAACAGGATGTTTGAGCAGGCACAATGTTAAAAGATCACTGCAAACCCTGTATGCGATGTATTTTAAATTGATAAATTTTGCATTCACTCACTTGTATGGTGTCTGTCATAAGTTATGTCATTCTATTTATTTTTTTCTTTTAGCTTAAATTAAATGACTTTTGCAACACTATAAACCATTGCACAGTATATTTATTTAATAAAATCATTTTTCTAAAAATTTTTTAAAACAGCAGTAATACATAAAGTCTTGGAACAAATTGCAAATTTGACTTTGAAAATGGAACTGACAGTTTGAGAATTTGATGTTCATGAAAAATTATTCAGACCCAATCATTTGCAAACATGGAGGGATCAGTGTAATATTAATTATTTATTTAATTATTAATTTCAGAAAAGAAGGAATGAGAAACGATTAACATATTCTTTTTATTGAACAATATTTTCTTTTTCTTTTACAAAAATAAAAATTTTTCACCATTTAAAAAGTATTTTTTACTTGTGTGAAAAATATGAGAAGTGTGTGAAATTTATTTTTACATATAAATTATATTTTTGAATCATTAAACTATGTTAAACTGTAATACATTTAACACAGTTTAAACGTTTAATATATTATAAAATTTTAAGTACAAGTAACTTTGGTTTATATAAATATATAAAAGTAACTTCTACCAAATTTTGCTTTATAATACAATATAAACATAATTATTTATGTTATATTCAGAATGCAGATGAACTTTAAGCATTAATTTTAAAATGCAAAATACATGATTTAATAGAAATATACATACATTGATCTAAATCCAGCCGTTCCATATTGTACATTTCTCTTACTTAATTTTGGATATTTTTCGACAGCCAAATTATAAACTCTTTCGAACATTTTTAACTAGCGATTATCTAAATGAAGAAACGTATGAGAACTTTGATAAATATCAAATAATCTGGAAACTGCTAAAACACATGAAATGAGTCGATAAACTAAATTGTTTGGAATCCAAGAAACCGGTTTTTAAAGAAAACTTGACATAAGTTACATAAATATATAAACTTATATTTTAATATATGTCACAGGCAAAAAGTTATAATTACATTGCCGATTATTATCAAATTACGCAATGTTATTTACGATATACTAAATTAAGTGTCACGTGTATAATTTAATAATACGTTTATTTGTAAATAGTTAGTAACACAACATAAATTCAACTCCACGTGTACTTTTAAAACTACTGTTAACAGAGGTCGCTTTTTCATCATTTTTTTCAAAGAAATAGAGGGCGCTGTTTTAAAATGATTCTCGAGTTGACAGATCTAGGATTTGTCCTCAGCCTTTGTCCCTATATCTAGGAAATAAGAACTAAAATTTATAAGCACGTTCATACTATGAACTTTATAGTATTATTATATCTGAATTATACTTAAAGAAAAATTAAGCTATTAGTCTGATATATAGATGTTATTTAAAGAATTTAATAGCGAGGTTGAGGCCGAAATTTTAAACGCGAAAACGTGTACGTCGGACGTTCAGCGCCGCTTTCCTGTAAGCCTAGAAGTTTGACAATGGCGTTTGAAATATCGAGCATGATTCCACTAACTTTCCAAACGCCATTGTCAAACTTCTAGGCTTACAGGAAAGCGGCGCTGAACGTCCGACGTACACGTTTTCGCGTTTAAAACTTCGGCCTCAACTTCGCTAATAAAACTAAATTTTATATTTGTTTTGTTTAATTAAAATAATACTTATTTAATTTACAAATTGTGTGACTTTTTCCTTGATGTAAAGAAATACATATGAAATGCCTTATAACATATCAAGGGCGTCGCCAGAGGGGGGCAGAGGGGCAGTTGCCCCTCCCTAGACATGCGAAAAAATTATTTAAATGCTAAGTCATTTATTGCCCGATTTATAATTCCCGCGCGAAAAACCCAAGAAGATTATGTTTTAATTAAAATAATCTTCTTAAGCTTCTTAAAATTTATGAATCGTTTTTATTTTACTTACATACAATTCATATCCTCTATCAATTTATATCATCTTGCCCCCCTGGCCCATTGGCTAGCGACGCCCTTGTAACATATCCTTAAATACAGTGGCGTAGCGTGGGTGTCAGCCGCCCGGAGCGGAGGAAAATTTCACCGCCCCTTATTTAGTTATTTTTACAAAATATTATTATTTATTGCGAAATTTTGCCGCCCCCTAAAAGTGCCGCCCGGGGCGGGCCGCCCCTGCCGCCCCTACTACGCTACGCCACTGGAAAGATGCCACATTTTTCTTGGGGTAACATGCCTATTTTTTGTTAATTCAATTCCAATATGCCTATTTTTAATAAATTTTTGTTTTCTCGTTTTATTGCAGGATACGCATAGAAATTATATAAAGACTTTTCAAAAAGGTTTTTGGACTGAAAAGAGCTTTCAGCTAGCTATAGAGCACGTTAGAACGGGGGCGGAAACTTAACAATACTTATACTGTGCTGTTATACTTACTATGAAGTACTTTGTACTACATATGCAATAAATTAAATTTAGTTAAGATATTCGAAAATTAATTTTATGCAATTATATTTGTTATCTTACCCTAATGGCATTTGGCATCTCACCCGGATACTTGGGGTGAGATGCCTAAAATGCCAGACAGTAAAAAAGTCGTCATTGCAAACACAATATACAATTATTTTTCATATACTCCAAAGTTTTATTTGAAAAACATGCTCAAGAATATGATATTTTCGTTAGAGACCTCCAAAACCCAAATTATCGCTATAATTTCCTTCATAAGCAAAATGTTAGGCATCTTCCCCGAATCACTATACATAACTATTTATTTCTCCCAAACATATTTATGTAGTTAAAATTAGTTTTAACTAATGTTAAAAGTTAAAACTAGTTTTATCTAAAATCAAAACATGTACAGCAGTAAATTAACTAGACAAAACCCGATTTATCTAGTTAAAACTAGAATTTACTGCTAGTCAAAAATGAATTTGAGTTAAAACTAGTTTTAACTAGACAAAACGGGTTTTAACAAAGACATCCAGTATAAACTAGTTAAAACGCGTTCTAATAAAACGGGTTTTGACTGTAACATATATATGTTACTGTAAATGCTCGAACTATGGTAAATCCCAAGATCGTCCAGTAAAACCTAAGATTTACCCACTCTTTGTGGTAAAAGTCTGACCTGTTCTGCGATCATCGTTAATTTCGAACTTTTCCCAGCATTCACTCGGTATCTTAGGTTTTACCTCAGAGACACGGTAAATGAAAAAATAGTCCCCGCTACCCGCATCGCACCCTTCGCTCGCCGCATTCCATCGTTTGACACGTTTTTTTTTTTTTTTTTTTTTGTAACTCTCCGCCCTGTGGGCACTAAGAGGGCCTCTTACAGCAAGCCCATTATGGGTTCGGCCAGGCCCACAATGGGGCGGCCGGGTGGTGAGGGACGGGAACCGACATATTCGGACGGACCACCCCCCCGAAAAAATTCCTGGGGATTTTTCGACCCGTTCGGATTCGATCCCGGGTCCCCAGAGCGGTAGGCTGCCACCTTTACCGCTCGGCCATCCGGCCGTCTCGTTTGACACGTTAGAACGCGCACGTTAATTCTAATCCTGTTTGAGATTTCGCTGTCTAAAAGTTATTTATGAATCAGATAGTGTGAAACGGAGATTTTATGAAATAATGAACGAGCTCGTGGCAAGCAAGAAAGATAATAACTTTTATCTCAATAGGGTATTTACGCAATACGCAAATACGTAAATATCGCGTATTTACGCAATTACGCAAATACGCAAAGTGTTTGAAGGAAGTAAAAGCTGTAAAGAACATGAAAAAGAAACTAGCTATTCATTACAGGTGTATAAAGCGTTACATCTTGACAATAGGCGGCGAAGAAAAGCTAATTGCGCCAATGAAGGAGGAGAATGGAGAAATAAGATATTACATTTGTTACGAGGACTTATTCAACACTGTCGAAGAAACGCATGTTGCTGTTGGCCACGGTGGAAGAACACGGATGCATAAGGAATATATCCGCAAGTATAAAAATGTAACAGTTGAAACAGAAGACTTTGAAAAAGGGCATTTTCGTCAGACCTTTACTTCACAGTGAAATGAACTCACGTTGTCAGGTTGATCTAATACAGCGTTTCTCAAAGTAGGCGATAACGCCCCCTTGTGGGCGGTGAGGAAATCTAGGGGGCGCTGGAGGCAGGGTACTGAACGGGGACCAAAGGCAAAAGTTGGGTCACTGACAGCATTTCCATTTCCTCTGTTAAACGGATAAGAGGAAACATTGCGTTTAATGGTTTCCAGATGTTGAGAACAATGTACGGTAAGGGCACAAAGTGTGAGATTCATAGAAAAGTTTTCCTAAGAATATTTCCAATCCTTTCTCACACAAGAGAAAATGAGTTAGGGGGCGTTGGGTATAACTTTATGGAACAAAGGGGGCAATGGATCGAAAAAGTTTGAGAATCACTGATCTAATAGATCTACAAACTACCCCAGATGGAAATCATAAATTCATTTTAGTTTACCAAGACAATCTTATCAAATCTGCGATCCTTCGTGCGCTTCAAACTAAACGCGCCGTAGAAGTTGCATATCATATTTTGGATATTTTCACCACTTTTGGAGCGCCGAGCATCCTTCATTCCGATAACGGTCGAGAATTCTCTAACCAAGTTATTGAGAGTTTATGCTCCATGTGGCCGGATGTAAAAATCGTACATGGAAAGGCAACACGTAGCCAAAGTCAATGATCAGTGGAGCGTGCTAATCAAGACATAGAAATATGTTGAGCATGTGGATGGAAACCAATCAGTTATCAAAGTAGTCAGAGGGTTTAAGATTCATCCAGGCGATGAAAAATAGAGCATATCACGAGGGAATCAAATGTTTCCCCTACGAAGCAATGCTTAGTTGTCCAATGAAAATGGGCCTTGCAACTTCAGTAATCCCTAGTGATATGATTAGAGTTATAAGATCTGAAGAAGATTTAAAGGAGTTGTTGCATTCGCATGACAATACGGAACAAAATAATGACATCGAAAATGCAATCGAACAGGACAAGGAAGAAAGCATTGTTGAAAATGCGTCAGAAAGGTATATAGACAATAGCACTGTCAATGATAAAACACAAGAAGATGAAATGATTATTTCTGAGAAAACGAAGGCGAAGCAAATAATGTATTCCAATGTAACGATTCAGAGACAGAAAACACGACTGAGTCTCAGAAGTTCTTGTAATTATAGAGCCAATACCAGAAAAAGATAGAATCTGTAGTGATCATAAGAAACAACACAAAATTCAGTTTAAAGAAACAAGACGAAAAAATGAAAGCCATGTCTGTTGATAAATATCCAAATGTGAAAATTGGCCAAAATGTAAGACTGAAAGTGCCTGAAATTGACAAAGCTAAAACAGACCCGAAAAGCGTTATTGCAGTTGTAGTAGATGTAAAGGACAACGAGTTTTACCAACTAGGTACATGTACCAAAATTGAAGTACTAAAGCAGCTTTATACACAAAATCAATTTACCTCATGCCCTGAAGACTTTATCAAGATAGAAGTTGTTAAATGTAAAGAAGTGAGTCTTCGAGAAGTTGTCACAAAATTGTCTTTGACCGGAGGACAAGGATTCAAGAAATGCAACTGCCTAAAAAAATGCGTAACGAAGAAGTGCGCTTGCAAGTCATCGCGATCACTTTGTAATTCTAAATGCCCTGATAGCTCTCCATGTTGTAACAAGTAAAATCCTTTTTTTACTTTTATTAAATGATAATGAATGCCAAATGATTAGAAAAAATACTGTGATTACTGATTAGCTCAGCCAACGTAGGCTATTATATTATTTTTGACAAGATAATTTAATTTTTGTTATGTTAAAAAAGCATTTTTAAGCCGTTTCACTAGTTATCAATAAATGGGACTTAGTAAGTTGATTGTTTATAATAATTTCAATAAATGATTATTAAAATACTCATAGTTTTATTTCCAAAACCAACATTTACTAACCGTCTTTAGTAAAACCTACCATGTACCAAATTCTAATGGTAAAAGCCCGGAAAATCATCCCACTTTATAAAAATACTTACATTTACCAATTCATGTTGGTAAATCCAGAGATTTACAAGTAAAACCTAGGATTTACCGATATACGGGCTTTTACAGTAACATATATATGCACACATACACACTGTACATTTACATCAAAGTATTATATTTCTTACATTTTATCTCTTAATTTCGAATGTAGGAGTGGCGATATATCTGAAATTTTAATGCGCAGTAACAGGCTTATATCGAAAACAATACGAAATAATGTTGAATTAAAATTTAAGTTATAATTAATTAAGCATAATTAATTGATAATTGTGAATGCTTTTAACGTTTACATATCTTCGTGATAAAAGTATTCGTCAACGGGAGGCGAGTAACTTGAAAATCTTGAAATGTTATAAAGACAAAATAAAGAGAAGGTCGAAACTAACTCAATAGTTTGGTTTTTAAAACACTAAAGTATTAATTTAAAAAAATTGATACATCAGTAAAGCAGTAATTGAACATCAAACCAACGTTATCAATTTATCTCAAAGAATTACATATTACTTAATCTGCATGTACTAAAAGTAAAATGTCATGTTACTTGTGTGCGTAATGACGTAATTTAAAAATTAATTTGATTTACAATTTGAAAATTTTAAAATAACTTTTAAACGGTTTTTAAAAACATTTTGATTTTCAAAGTAATTTTATTTTGTTATTTTAGTTTTATTTTTTTAATTAATTAATTTTGATTTTATTTTCGGTTTCTGTTTTGATGTAAAGGTCAGTTTTTAATTATTTTTTTTATTATTTTTAAATTTATTTTTAGTTTTAATTAATTTTTAAGTTTAACTTAAGTATTAATTTAGTTTTTATAATTTTTATTTATTTACTTTTTCGTTAATTTTTTCTGACTTTTTTGAACCATTAATTATAATTTTTTAAATTAATAGCAACTCTCTCTCTTCTTTTACGATATAACTATAGAAATCGTTTTAGTGTTGTTTCGCATGAAAGATATTCAAATTTAAATATATTTCAATTTTGTTTTTTTTTATAAATTTGCCTGCTTTTTCATTTAAAATTTTAATTATGAGCGAGTTAGCATTGATTGAACTATTGGGCTACCTAGTATAAGTTATTAACAATAAGAACTCACATGTTTAATCATTTCTTTTTTCTGGTGTACTCCTGGAAGACTTTTAAAAGATTTCATTGTATTTAAATCATAATATAAATCTTAAAAATTTTTAGTTATATTGTATATCATATTCATATTTCATAATCATATGCAATATTAAAATTTCATATGATTATGAAATCTATCATATAAATAGATAGATTTTGTATCTACATAAATCGAGAACGTTTGTTTGTTTGCTAGAGAAAATCTCGAAATCTTCTGAACCGAATTTTGAAATTCTTTCGCCAGATGAATGTAGATAACATACTATTTTCATATTAGAAAAGGAAAAGCACTACAACGATATTTTTACTGCGGCATTAGTCTCGCATTGACGTTTGTCTTCTCTGTTCAAGGTCAATTTCCTTCGCCACATTGTGGGCGTTTTTAAACTTATCTATACTTTCAGTTTCGATTCGTGCAGTTCGGGTAGTTGTGTGTATGCTTTGTTTATATTCGCATTTTTCACCGGATGCTCGCCCTCTGGTGTTTAAAAACATAACTATTCTATCTGGGTCGTTTGATTAATTCTTGTGTATTATCAGCAGTAAATATGAATAACAATAGAAAAAGCAAAGGTTTCTGTTGCGTTCCAAATTGCAATTTCAAAGATTTACGGGAGCCTAATATAAGTTTTCGTCTATTCTCACACGAAAAACAGATGATTATTCGGAAATCGGTCGGTTATATTTATGAGCTTCTCCGAATTGTGAAAGAGTGAATTAGACTTAAGAATTGGCAGTTTCCCGATTGTCCAATTTTACACGAACAAGTTATGCTGTCAATTTTAAAAGATATTTTCTTAAAGTTAAAATGCCAGTTATTTTGTGTGGGACACAGGGTCGGATTTAAGCATTTCGAAGCCTTAAGCTGAATGTAAGTCCCCTTACCAACCCTTCACAATTTTAGAAGTCAATCATAAAAAGAAAAAAATTAAATCAGACTATCTCTCTGATTCAATACGGTTATTGGAAGAAAAAGATGTGAGGTTTCACTAGTCTTCTGTTTTATAACTGAATTTAATTAAATTTTTATACCCATTCCTTTAAAAATCTTTTTTAAAATTGGTTTTATCATTTTTTTTAAAAAAAGACCTTACGTTAATTCTTAGAAAAAAATTAACGAAATACTACACAAAATAAAAAGTAAAGTATGTTTTGTTGGTTTGTAAAAAAATGTTTATTACAAAATTCGACTTTAATTTTTTTTTTTTTTTTTGTTTGTACAAATGTTTGAGGCTCCTTGATAGTCGAAGCCTAAGCGACAATTTACATAGCTTTTTACTTGTAAATCTAACCCTGATAGGACAATGTCAAAGCTGATGTTTTTAACACAAAGGGCACAAATATGCATAGAACGATCTCGCTCACTTGCTTCGATACCACATAATGACGTATCCCGCTAGCAATAATTGTTCTGCTACTATAAAATTTCTCGATAAACAGCTACAAGCAGCATATATCATTATGTCGGGCAGTAATATATGATTAATTTTACATTACTAGTTACAAGCGACCCAGATAAAGTAGCCATTTTGTAAAAATTCAGCGCCCTCTATAGTTCATGAAAAACGCGAATTGTCTTAGTCGTTCGTTCCTTATGTTAATACTGTTATGTTATGCTGACAGATACAACTATAATGAGCGGATTTTCTTTTCTTATATGAAACTAAACATTTGTAAGTAGGCCTATAGTATTTTTATGTGTTCGTTGTTTTATTATTAATCTACTGTACTATTATTTTAAAATAAGAATTTTTTTTATGTTATGAGAATTGACACAATTGCAGATACGAATTACTCTATAGGGACATTAACAGGGCTACAGAGCGTGCCCTTAGGAGCAAAAAAGTAAAAGGAACCATATCTCTATATGTGACCCTTCGCGAGATATGGCTTCCGAAATCAGCCTACTTCCAGGCGCAATCGGGAGTCACGAAGACTATCGCGTTTATATTCTTCCTAAGTGACTATGATGGCTTTGAGTAGTCCACTTGACTGTTCGTGGAGTACTTGATTTTATATAGTTTTGAGGGTTGTGGGGGATCGTCCCTAAGCATGTGCTGAAGTGCGATCGAAATCGAGCACGGAAGCGCCTGACTACATGCTCCACGTCGGTCAAGGCGAACAACATTGTTTTCAAGGCCAAGTTTTGGTCAACATACGACGAAGTCGTGCGGAACAATGGACAAATATCGTTCATTAGTTGGTTTGAAATTTACAAATTTCAGTTTTAAACTAGCAGATCTCCTGGCATCCGTTTGTCTGTCTCTATCTGTCCTTCTTTAATCTCGAGAACGGAGTTAGATAGATTAGGTGACCTGCATGACTCAACTTTATCAGAAAAAGTATAATGTACAGGCATTATTAAAATGGAGAGCATTGCAGCTCAGCATTGTGACGATGTCACAAATTATATTCGTTTCTTTTATATTTGCAGAATAGGCTAGAAGTCATGAATTTTCTGTCGTTCGTTGATAATGGGAATTAGAAAAAAGGTGAAAAGGGGGCAGATGCGCCAATGTATTGGCGTCCTTGCTCACGTGACTAACAGTACTACCATGCGGTCTATTAAAATCTTTTGCGATATACGATAATTTGTATCCTAAATTAATCGCCTTGTGTATATATAACGTGTATATTTCATAAAACTATAAAACTGCAAATATATTTGTAATGTTTACAAAACGTTTACATTTTGTCATGTGACTTATTACATGCTTCACTTTCACTATCATTAGTACGCAAAATGTTAAAAATTTTGAATTTACTGCGTGATTTTACTTTAGTAAACGTAAAATAAGTTTAATGTACAAAGTTTGTTTACCTATTGAATAAAACAACATCGGAAGTCGCAAGTGTCAATCAGTACATTTGGTCTACTATATCCAAGAAGTGGTTTAGTGCTGTTAAATAACTATGCAAATTATTTTCTTTGCTTTTAAAATAAAAGATCTTTCAAGTTGTCAGCCTGAAAGAACTAAAAAATTTTGGACAAAAATTTTTGCATAAAAATCACACGTTCAACGAAACTCAGCAAATAATAAATTCAGTGCCGTAACTAGGATTATGGACGCCTATGGCCAAGAATAAAAATGGCGCCTTTTTAATTTTTGTTATTAAATAAAAATAAAAATGATGGTTTATTTCTGAAATATATGTTCGTAGAAATTACAGATAATAAATACTATATAAATATAATTATAGAAGTGTTTTTGTGTTATTAATTTCGAATACATATAATACCGAAACCTTCTCGTTGGCGCCTTTATTAAATCGGCGCCTATGGCGAGAGCCACGTTGGCCATACCCTAGTTACGGCTCTGAATAAATTACACCATAAATTGAGATAAAAATTACAATGTTCTAAAAATAGAATATATAAATTAGACATAGATATTGAACTCAAGGAAGGGCATTTGGTCACCAATGTGTATGTCAAGCCGACGCAAAAATCATACATTTGTATAAAATTTATGCAAATAATGCATGATTTTTATGCAAAAACTTTTTGTGATTACTCGAAAGGACCACAGAGGGTTTGAAGCAGTTAAAATGCTATGGCTACAAGACACAGTAGATATTGTGGAAAATTTTTATCATTGTTTTATTGTGAAAGCGCCGAATCCTAAAATAAAAGGTCTGCGTTTTGATCATTTTTAACTTTATGTAAATTTTTTAATAATCTATAATTGTTGTTTTAACGAAGATTTAGTTATATCTTCAAGCCAATTTGCTGTTACTTCTGAGTTGGACTATGAAAAGGATGAAAAAAATAGACTCGAAAAGAGTTATATTTTTTATGTAAGTCTTCTAAAGCTTCAAAGGATAGAAACGCCCAATCGACAAATTTTAATAAGTCTTGTATTAAAATTTAGATGCAAAATAAAACTAACAGCAATATTATACACATTTATTTATTATACTTTATCATTTTAATTTTGATTTGTACACGAAAGCCTATATTGCACTAAAAACCGATGTCTTTAATTTTATTCTACTAAATCATCATCAGAAATATCACTATAAACTTTGGCTGCTACTAGTTTCTTCCTGTTCGTTTTCTTCATTAACATCAACAGAAATATCACTTAAACTTTGGCTGCTACTAGTTTCTCCCTGTTCGTTTTCTTCATCAACAGAAATATCGCTTAAACTTTGGCTGCTACTAGTTTCTTCCTGTTCGTTTTCTTCATTAATTTCTTCATTAGCATATTTCTGGATAAATTCCTTTACCCTATTTATGTAATCTTGCGGAGAATTTGTATACAAATAAGCGGCCTCCTCATTTAACGGATCGGAAGGGTTTGGATAAATTAAAAGTTGAGGCAAGAAAAACTCAAATATATGCGATAAATCGTATAAGGATGTCCACTTTTGATTAATTACATCCAAGCAAACTGTTCCCGATGCTTCATCAATGTTTGGATGGTAAATTTTATTCCCAAATCCAATCGAAGGCGACTTATATGGATAATCATCGGGCAAATACACATTAACTGTCCACACTCCTCCTTCATAAAGTGATTCTTTCGGCCCATAAAATTTCACAGCCAGTTCATTTATTTTATCCGATTGTTTTACTTCGAATTTTCTATTTAGAAGCCTCATTATATCGATTTTCATTCGGTTTTCATTGTCGCGCCTAGCCATTTTAAAACAATTGGATTTATTTTGTTATATATTTCTTTGTTTTATTAAATTATTACGTTTAATTTTTATTATATACTATTTTATTATATTACATTTAAATATGCTCTCGTTGGCCAAAAAAAAAATTCTTAGTTGTAGAAAGGTCAACAAACTTTTTTTATTTTTCTGCAAAAAACACGTTTAAATTTTTTATTTATGTCAAGCTTTTTTAAACAACTAATAGCATTGAACTCGGCGGACATAATCGATTGCAACTTCACAATTCTCATTATTCACTATTCAACAATTTAATTGATTTTAATCGCAGACTACGAGATATAGATTGGTCGGAAAATCAGAACTAATTGGTGCAGCATAATAGTTCAATCCACTGCCACCGGGATCGCTTCTAAACGCTCATCTTTAAACTAGCGTCAATCTATAGGCGCGTTGCCTGGTAAAGAGGCTTTAGTACAGTTGAATAAGTAAGCCAATGGCATAACTCATTTCATTTGAAACGGGCTATATCATTGGTTTGTTTTTCCAGCCGTGTTAAAATCGTTTTTATCAGACGTCGATGATTAAATTAATTAATAAAAAACAATCCTTTTTGTTTCTTTTTATTTTCTTTCGTTTAAAATTAATGGATTTTAGCTTTAAAAATTATAAAACGACATACATGTACATATTTTTGATTGTAGATTATTTTTATTGTGAACATTTCAAGTAAACGACGACTTCATTTTTCTGATTTCCATCCTTGGTGTAAAGAAAAGTTCTCTGAAAAAAATATGGACAAATTCTTTATGATTTTCCCAAATCCATGCGATGTAGGAAACAGTTACTTTTAGGTTTTTTGATTTACAAATAAATAAATGTCCTAAAAGTAACTTCTACCAAAAAATTATAAAATATTGATAATTTAAAATATTTTACAGAGAAAAAAAAAATGTAAAATGTAACTTTTATACAAAACATGCGAAAGCACAAATTGGTAGTTTATGTTAAAAATGCTGGATTAATATATATGTTACAGTCAAAACCCGTTTTTAGTTAGAACACGTTTTAACGAGGTTGAAACTAGTTTATACTGGATGTCTTTGTTAAAACCCGTTTTGTCTAATTAAAACTAGTTTTAACTCAAATTCATTTTTGACTAGCAGTAAATTCTAGTTTTAACTAGACAAAATGGGTTTTAACAAAGACATCCAGTATAAACTAGTTTCAACTTGTTAAAACGCATTCTAACTAAAAACTGGTTTTGACTGTAACATATAGAGTGATTCGGGTAAGATGGTAAGCGGGGGAAGATGCCTACTTTTTGATATTTTCAAACGGTGACGTCAGATATTGTCATGTGTTTGTATGATGAATCGTTGGGCCAATATTGAGTGCGGAAACCTGTAGTTGGCTACCGTTACCTCATTTTCTACATCTGAGAAGAATAAAAGCAAGATAAGAACGAAGTTTTTGTTATGAAATGTTTCTAGAATCATTTTAAAACTAAAAGTTAAAATAAAATTTATTAAAAAATGCTAAAAACAATTAATGTGTGAGTTAAGGTTCTAAAATTTCCGTTGTGAGCTACCGCCGATCTCGATCGGACATGCTAGAACACGTGACTCCACTAGGCACCTTACCCCGACAAATGGGAAAGATGCAGTGGCGTAGCGTGGGTGTCAGCCGCCCCCTTATTTAGGTATTTTTACAAGATATTATTATTTATTGTGAAATTTTGCCGCCCCCTAAAAGTGCCGCCCGGGGCGGGCCGCCCCTGCCGCCCCTACTACGCTACGCCACTGCTTAAATACCTTCACTTATGATGATTTATTATTTCGATATTTAAAGTATACCAAATTACAATTACATTTCAATGGCACATTTATCAAAAGAAAATACATTGTGTTGTACTTAATTTCATCTTAACGAAGTATATCATATTAGGGCCAACTTTAATATTATTAACTGGAAACTGTAATTTTGAATAAATTCTTTAATATCGATATTATTACTATAATCATTTTTGTCTTTTTTCTTCCTACTAAGAAGTCTTTCTTTCTAGACTCATCACAGATTCAACCAGACCCACAATGGGGAGCTGGGTAAATATGAGCGGGCCTAATATATCTGGTACAGGCTCCCCATGAAGAATTCTTAGGGTTGCTATAGCAGTGAATGCTTTTTTTTTTTTTTTTTTTTTTTTGTAATGGATCATTGAAAATACAAAATATACAATTCAAAGAAATTTGCCCAAATCCGATGTTTTTATCTAATATACTGTAGTACATATATATATCTTTTGAAAATCATCTTTTATGCAGATTTACACGAATGGATTCAGTTATTAGAGAGGTTGCGGCCGACGTTTTCAGCCCAAAACGTAAACGTCGGACGCCATCTTGCAATTCTAAAAGGTTGATAATGGCGTTCGCTACGTCTAGCATGGCGAGTAGAAGTTCGGCTTAAACTTCTTCATTTTTTGTGTTTGGAGTTAAAATTATGACGTATTTTATTAAAATAATGATTATTTAAGCATTTACGAATAATATTGTAAAGAAACAGACAATTTTAATCCAGAAATTATTTAATTATTCAATGTTTTTGCAAATGATGTGAAGTGCCTATGGAATTCACATACAGGGTGTTCGGAAATTCCCGTTGCAAACTTCTAGGACTTGTACAGGGGAGTGAGTACATAATATTTTGATTAGGAAACGTACCGTTTCCGTTCTACGACGGTTTCAGTTCAGATGTTCAACTCTTCCACTTCTGTTGAGGGAAAGAGAAAAGTCTCAGAGTTGCTTGTCCTAGTAAGCAATAGGGTAGACAGGATGACGTGTATAATTAAATTTCCTAGTAATTGCACTGCGTCACGGCTAATTCAAATTCCTCAAGCAGAAGTGTAAGAGTTAAACATCTGAATTGAAACCATCGTAGAACGGAAACGGTACGTTTCCGGACATGGGTTCCTAATCAAAATATTATGTACTCATTTCCTTCTACAAGTCCTAGAAGTTTGTAACGGAAATTTCCGAATACCCTGTATATTTCTGTTCATAATAGCTTATCATAATTCTGTAGGAGTAGGTTTGTTCTTTCACAGCATTTCTACCATCAACAGCGTAATACGTTTGTAAATTTTCTAAAAATAATTCCCGAGCTTCTTTCGGATTTACATAAGCCACTACTTCCCTCAACAAAAGTATGAGGTAGTCCTATCGTTCGGGAGAGACACGACGCTAATTAAAAATAATTATTTAGTGTTATTAAACATCCTATAAATACTTTAAAATAGTTTAATTTGTTTATTTACTTTCGCTAGTAACATTCGTCGTTGTTAAACGTGTTCCGCCATTTTCCAACAATATCCCATGAGAATATTAAACACAAGATCGTGTTATTAATCAATCACGTGGCTTCTTTCCATCAATTAAATAAAGATGGAAAAGAAGCCACGTGATTGATTAATAACACGATCTTGTGTTTAATACTCTAAAAAATTTAGTGCCACACGGTTTCAAAACAACAAATATCCCATGAGTCAGTGCTTGATGTGAACGTGTGGCGCGACGTGTTTTACTTGGAGTTCGAATGTCAAACGTGTACTTCTGCTTGCGGTACGAAGTTTAACGTTTGAACTTCGGCCGCAACCTCTCTATTATAAAGTTTGCGCACAACGTATTTTGCGTTATAAAAACGTTCGTTATAACTTTATATATAACGTACCAGTAATAGCATAAGAAAAGATTTACGTTAAAAGTATATTTTATAAAATTGCGGAACCAATCATATTTGATTCTTTATTGACATCAATGCATCGTCATTGTTACGTACGCCCACATAAAAACGCGCTTGGTGTTTGTTTGTCGGCGATATTGTTTATGATCTGAAAAGGAGACGAAGTATATAATATTTCCTGCTCTTTCATTGCTTTTGTTAATGCGACGCATAATCTTCGATATTTCCAGGAGAAAACAAAGATGGGAGCTTCAATGGTGTCCATGTTTTAAAAGTTTTTAAATTGGTGTTTGTTTTTAAATACAAACATTTAAATTATGATATCATTTATTTTTTGTTTCTTTTTTACAAAATAAAATTTAATTGGAATTGTTTAATCTTAAACTTCAAGCAGATAGTATTCTGATATCGACAACTTACTGAAAAGTTTTAAAAGTAATTTCAAAGCTTGTTAAAAACAAGCTTTGAAATTATTTACATATTAATACATTACTTTTATGATATAATTTTTATGTCGAAGTATTTTAAATTGATAAATTTTCGATAGAATTAAGCACTTGCAAAGTATTCTTCTTCGTTTGATACAAGTCTGTAGGGTCGGATGGCCGAGTTAGTTAAGGTGTCGACCTACATCTCTGAAGGATCCATGAACGAATCCGGACGGATAATAAACCCCATAAAGTTTCCAGAGTGGTTTATCCTGGACATGAGATCCCATCCTTTGTCCCACTGTGAGTATGGCCAGAAAAAAGGCTCTCACAGGATGGCAAAGGTCGAGAAGAATACGTATGTGCATCATCCGCTGGGATGAATTTGTGAATTGATTGATCAATAACAAAATTTTTACTTAAGAGATAACGGATGTAATTATAGATGTTTTTGTAGTACAAATTACTTGAAACAGGAAAAGAAATCAATGTTTTTTAAATGAAATTTTTTAAAACAAATTTTCCTACCTCTTAATGACAGTAAAGTAGCAAACGTGAAAATGATTCATTTAAATCTTGTAAAAATGTATAAACCTGTATCATAAAAGCAAAAATACATATGGAATTTTATCATTTTTACTTTATTCTTATCCATATTTCACTTTACTCTTATTTAATTTAAATAAGAGTAAATAATAATTATAAAATACTTTATTTTATAATTTTTTAAATAAAATGACTAGATTTTGATACAACCAATACGGGACACACAGCACCATCTTCCTGTTTCCTCTTCCGCACCCATTCCTTCTTACTGGACCGTTGCGTATATGGTAGATAAAAATAGGAAGGATGCAATTTATTAGCAAACGGTAAATTCCAAAACCATACAGTTTTTGGAATTTGCTGCTTTTACTAGTATTATCTGTGTTCGCCGACAACTGCTTGTCCGATTACTTATCAAGATGTACTGTACGTCGTCAACCAGGATGTCAAAAATTTTATACACGGCCTCAGCTCTATTCTATAACAATAACAACTAATGGAAGGTAATAATTGTTTACTTACAGATATGCGCGCTTGGAAAATGAATCGTAATTCTAAGCAGAGAATTCACTGCATTCTTTGAAATATGCGACATTTTTCCGGAAAATCCTGCATTCGACGTCCCTTGTTGGGACAATGAATCAAAATACAGAACAGTCTCGTACAATACGAGACGTCTGGTCACTTCAAAAGAATTCTTTCTACTCTTAAGTTTTAATAATTAATTTTAATAGAACAGATTTTAATAAGGTTATATAATAAAATAATTCAAATCGTATATAAATAATTGTATAATTTATTTATTGACATTTGTCTTTTTAATGTTTACATAAATTTAAAATTGTATTAATTAATTGATTAATTTTTCAGTTTCGGAAAAAGGTTTTTCCAAATATTTTTATTCTTTATGAAAATATCTTCTGTTCTCTCCGTGCAAAGACTGTTTTCAAAACATAGATCTAAATAATGATTTAATAAATTCATTAATAAAATTTTATTCGTACTCTATGCTATTAATTATTATTAGAATTTTATTAAATTAGAATATTTTAATTTTGTTTGTATTATTGTAAATATAATAAATGAAAATGTTTACCTTTAACACAGCATATACCATTACTGGTACAAATGCCATGTAATCTACAAATTCGACTGTTTTTTCTGCAGTGATGATAATCAAAAGATTGTTGACAAATTGGTATTCCTTCTTCATTAATTATGCAACCAATTGTAGAGCCACAGCACAAACCTCGAATAGAACACTTACTTTTTTCATCGAACTCGCAAGAAGGACACTGTGAAATAATAAATTAATTTTATAAGTTTATTAACTGACAGAGACAAAAAGTTTACATTCGGTATGTATTTTTAATATATTATTATATATATGTAACTATTATCGCATCATTGTAAATTTTTTAAATAATTTATCAAAATTAATAAAAGAACTAATCTTACATTTATTGTATGTAAATTTCTTTTTCCTCCAGGCGGACAATTTGTAATAAAACAAGCACTAGTCAAAACGATAAGCATTGCAAAGAACAAAGGAGAATGCATAACTACAGAGGAGTCAATTCTGCAAAGACATTAATAAACTTCGTATTTAAAAAGTTATAATTGAATTTTTATAATAATGATTGCAGATCATTTCGCGAATTTTGATCGTGCTGTAAAAAATGCGCAATAGCAGGGACTAGTCTATTTACTTAGTGAAGGGAGCGTATTGTTTGACGAACTGTGACAAGGTCACTTTGTGTAACGGAGAAAGAGACTCTTGAACTTTTGTAAAACTTCCAGACCTCTAACCGAGTACCGCGCATTGCCCGGCCAAGATATATGAGACGATCTGTAACATTATTTTATTTTGAATAAAATATCTAATAATGTTTTATTTGTTTCAAGAAACTGTTTGTTTTCATTGATTTCCTAACTTTTTGACTTGATGATAAATCAGATCTCATACTTCCTTCCAGGATGTGTGCGAAACTTCATACTGTTACCACTTAATTTCTTGAAGATAACTGAGCGTCCAAAAATAAAATAAAATAAAACAATTATTTTATCGCGGGCTGCCATTTTTAATCATATTTTTAATTTTTTTAATTCAAAATATATGCTCTCCACCTCAAATTAGTAGTGGCTTGCCCCTGTACATCATGCTTTTCCTTTAACAATAAAGTCGTGCCGATCATCTATCTAACACTTTTCGTGCGAACATTTTCGAATTGAAACAACATGACTTTCGATCTGCATTGCATCTCAAATTGCTATATAATTAATCAGGGTCTTAGGCCTATCTAATTTCCATATCTGTCTTGTCTTTAATCTATCTAACTCCATTCTCGAGATTAAAGAAAGACAGACAGACTGACGAGAATGGGAATTTATAGGTCTACAATTTTTCAAATTGTAGCCTAAATATAAAATAAAAATAGTGATACAGATGTAGAGATATTTCAAAAATTATATATATTTTAAAAATTAAAAAGTATATTAAAATATTGAAATTATTTTTCTGATTTTGAATTGAATTTCTTCAAAATATACTTTATTTGATCACAAATATATCATCATATCAATCATATAAATAAATTATTATAACTAAATCATTCTAATTTCATTGATAAATGAAATTAACGTGATTAAAAACTGATAAATATACAAACCTACAGTTTTAAATCTTTATTATCATTAAATTCACGGACTACAGTTTAATGAAAATGATAATGGTTATGGAATAGGAAAATGAGAATCAGGAAAATAAAAAACAATCAAATTTTATGTTTAAACAATTTCCAACTGATCACATTGGATTTACAACCATTTAACGTTCAAAAATTGAAATTATACTTTCGATTAGATGACAAAATTTAACCTAAACAAATATGAATTTGAAAATTAATCCTTCTCAAAATTTTAAATTTTCTGCTATGATCAGTTAAGAAAAAAATCAGCTGACTAATAGTAATTAAAAAAACAGTGTAACTAGTAGAGGTGGAAATCTAGTTCGTTTCTGAAACTGGAATTATTAGAACTGTTCCTCGGAATCATGTTTCGTCGAAACTTCTTAGTCTGTTCGACTACATGGTTTCTCCTCGGTTATATATATATATATATATATATATATATATATATAATAGAAATTTTATGTCTGTCTGTTCTAAACTTTTTGATCTATCTGGTCCAAATTTTACACATTTATTATCTGAAGGAAGCATAGACATGAAATCTAGACACCTCGCCCTCGCCTTTCTCTGATGTCATCCCCTTATTAACTCCTAAACCCTTTACCAAATACGCACCAAATTTTTCATAATTATTCTCTGGGACCCTGGAGAAAATATACACTTCCACAAAATCCGGATACCCTATTCTTTCCCTGATTCTCCTTGACCCTTCGTGATAAAGGTAACAATGGTAGTGTGAAATCTGGAAGTTAAGAACCTAAAATTTCTAAATTA